>NC_057354.1:121228986-121553569 GCF_016509475.1 Prionailurus bengalensis | reverse complement strand
TTGAGAGTTCGGTGCTCAACTGACCCAACCACCCAGGCGCCGCCACTCTCCTGAAGTACTCTTGCAAACTGCATCACCTAAATTTATATATGTTTGTATTTTGGAAAACATATATATATATATGTTGTATTATATATGTTTGTATATTTGTAATTTCTTTTTTTCTAAACAGCTTTATTAAGGTATAATTGGTACACAGTAAACTGCGTATATTTGAAGTGTACAGTTTGAACATTTTTGACACAGGTAGCCACACGTGAAACCACCACAATGAAGAGAATGAACGTATTCGTTATGCCCCAAATTTCCTCCTCCTGTACCTACCCTCCTTCCTTTGCCTATCCCCAACCAAGGCAATCACTGATTTGCTGTCACTTGGGTTAATTTTGCCCTTAAAAAATTTTATGCAGATGTAATCTTACAGTATGCTTTTTGTCTGGCTGCTTTTACTCAGCATAATTATTTTGCGATTCATCTGTGTTGTGGCATGTATCAGTATTTTATTTACTTATTTGCTAAATGCTGTATAGTTTACCCATCCTGCTGATGGACATTTGGGTTGTTTGCATTTTTTGGCTGTCACAAATAAAGCTGTTAGGAACAGTCATGCACATGTCTTTTTATGGACATACACTTTCATTTCTCTTGGGTACGTATCTAGTTGTAGAAGGACTGGGTCATATGGTAAATGAATTTAACTTTTTATGAAAGTGCCAAACTGTTTTCCAAAGGAGTCTGCCTTGTACATACACAGTTCAAGGATCTGCCAGAGATTTGGTCAATTAATTTGTAAAATTTATGGCATCCGCTCTATGACTTTCTCCTTTCAGGTATTTCTCCTTTGACTTTCCAGCTACTCTGGTTTCCCTGAACTCTGTCTTCTAATTCTTGAATTTTGTAAAACTTCATGTTTCAGAGTTTGAGCCCTCTCCTTTAGCTCTGATGGAGGCCTGCTCTTAGACAAAAGTCCATAAAAACTGAAAATTTATCCACTGCCGTTAGTCTCTTTTTCTAATTATTGACTACATTCTTGTTTCTCCCTGTTTTTGGTCAGTCTCCAGTGTCTTCAGATTGTTGTTTTTTCTATTTTTGTCTAGAATATTAATTCAGTACCCATCTTGGTTTTGAGAACAACAGATTTGCCAGGAATAGCAATCCTGTGAGGCAGAAAGAACAAAGAAAGTGAATCTGGAGTTAGATACATTTGAGATTAAATTCTTGTCTGCAGGCAGGATTTTCTAGGCTTCTAGTTGTTGCTTAACTCCCATGACCCTTAATTTACTTGGGTGTTAACCATCCTTGGGAAGTTAGGTTCTTGGATTTTCAGATTTTACTCATCTGTTTTGAAAACAAGAGTAGTGGAACTGAAAACAGCTATTTCCAATGATAGTTAATTTGAGAATATTTTTTGTGTAGTTATGAATGGATTTTAAAGGCCCACCCAAAATGTCTGTCACTTTGGGAAATTAAAAAAAAATTAATCATGTTTCCATTGTGGTAAAATAAATATAGTATCAAAGTTCGCTATTTTTAACCATTTTTAAGTGTACAATTCAATGACATTAATTACAACCTCTTGTATTTCTGGTGGATATTAATCGTGGAAGATTTGTTATAAAAATGAAAAAAATTAATGTTATGGACTATTTCCTGAAGATTGTGTTGCTTTAAAATCTAAAAATGACTTGTATATAAACAAATTTATTATTAGTATTTGATAGCTATAATGACTAAATGAATTAAAGTAGAATTCACTAATGATTGAATGAATTCAAATAGAGGCCTGATTGTGTTTTAACCCATAAAGGTGAAAGCCTTTTATGAAATGTGAAAAAAAAGATGAGTTCTGCTTACCATGTGACTCTGGGCAAGTCATTTGTCCATGCTGGAATTCAAAATGTCTGTGATTTGAGTTATTTTTTGCCCTTGGATGAGCTATAGCAAATAGCAGAAAGATTCAAATGCTCTTTAAAAGTACTGGATGATATGATTTGAGGTAGAAAAATTGTATTTATGGAGAACTTTCCACGGAGATGTCTGTGAGTCCAGATAGTATTAATAATTTGATTTTAAGATTTGATTTTCAAAATTTCATTCTGTAATTATAGGTATTAGCTAAAGAAGATATTGATGCAGCTATTCAATCAATATTATATAGAGAAAATCATGTAATTAAGGTAAGAATTGGCTACAGAATGTGTCATGATTAAAAATTAATTTTGTTTTTCCCTTTTAGATGGAAAATAGAATTGAAAACACTCATTAGTGCCTAGGATTAACCTTAAGAGAAATCTGAGATTGTTTTAATTGACTTCCTATCTTTTTATTTGTGGGGATTCTTTCACAGGTACTTTTTTAAAGTTTATTTATTTATTTTGAGAGAGTGTGGGCAGGGGAGGGGCAGAGGGAGGTAGAGAGAGAGGATCCCACACAGGCTCTGTGCTTAGAGCACAAGATGCAAGGCTTGAACTCATGAACTGTGAGATCATGACCTGAGTTGAAACCAAGAGTCTGATTCTTAATCGACTAAGCCACCCAGATGCCCCTCACAGATACTTTTATATAAGAGTTTTCCCCTAGTCACTTGTTCTTTCATCTAATGGGGCTTCTGTGGAGTCACTGTGTATTCTTACGAGTTTTAAGAGCTGTTATTGGGACTCACTGACTAATTATTACTCAGGTATGCATAGGTAGAAGAAGGCTTTAACTGTATCAGCACGGGCTTAATTATAAGACAAGATGAATGTCCACGTGTGGTGAGCACTGGAGTGGGTAACAGGAAAAGAGCTATTCGTTAAGAATGATTAAAGTGTGGAGCTCCTGGGTAGTTCAATTGGTTAAGCATCGGACTCTTGATCTCAGCTCAGGTCTTGATCTCAGGGTCATGAGTTCAAGCCCTGCATTAGGCTCTGCTCTGGGCATGAAGCCTACTTAAAAAAAAAAAAAAAAAAGGTTGAAGTGTGCTATGACCTGAATCTAAGAAGGGGTATAAGTTAGAGAAGCTCTCAGGGTTCTTGGTTTATTTTTTTTCATTTTGAATTTCATGTGGTTGATTGTAGTAATCATATGATTTCATTTGCTAGATGAAAGGTGGATAAGTTTTGGATAAAAAAAGTTTAGTGTATAGCCTAAATCAGTCATTTTCTTTATTTACAGGCTGCTTGCCATTTCATCCAGGTTGTGCTACATTTATGCCTGTTTACTCTTGTCTTTTTTTTTTCCAATAGATTTTTCTTCTTCCACATTCTCTCATACCTTCTCTTCCTAGATTACTCCTTATATTTTGTGAGAGAGAGAGAGAGAGAGAGAGCAAGCGAGCACGAGTTGGGGAAGGGCAGAGAGAGAGAGAGGGAGACACATAATCTGAAGTAGGCTCCAGGCTCTGAGCTGTCAGCACAGAGCCTGATGTGGGGCTCGATCTCATGAGCTGTGAAATCATGACCTGAGCCTAAGTTGGATGGTCAACTGCTTGAGTCACCCAGGTGCCCCCTAGGTAACTCCTTTAAGGCCCATCCCAAATGTGTCCCGCTGTAGGAATAAAAAAAGAAAATTAGTCACTCTTTTCCATTGTGATAAAATATATATAACATAAAATTAGCTATTTTAAACCTTTTTTTTTTTTTTTTTTTATGAGAGAGAGAGAGCGAGCGAGAGTGCACACTTGAGGGGAAGGGGCAGAGGGAGAAAGAAAGAGAATCTTAAGCAGGTTCCACACCCAATGTGGAGCCTGACACAGGTCTTGATCTCATGAACTTGAGATCTATGACCTGAGCCAAAATCAAGAGTCAGACACTTAACTGACTGAGCCACCCAGGTGCCCCTTAACCATTTTTAAGTGTACAATTCAGTGACATTAATTATTCATAGGTTGTGCAATCATCATTACTATTTATTTCCAAATAGATGGATGTTGTGAAACCATCACCATTTATTTATCTCTAAAACTTTTCATCACCCCAGCCAAAACTGTATATGCATTAAGTAATGACTTTCCATTCCTCCCTCCCCAGAGGTCCCTCTGGTAACTTCTGGCTTACCATCTGTCTTTATGAATTTGTTTACTCTAGATAATTTCATGTAAGTGGAATCCTACAGTATTTGTCCTTTTGTGTCTGGCTTATTTCACTTAGCATATTGTCTTCAAGATTCATCCATGTTGTAGCCTATATCAGAACTTCATTCCATTTTGTGGCTGTATAATATTGCATTTTGGGTATATACCACATTTTGTTTATACATTCATCTGCTGATGGACACTTGGGTTGTTTTCATCTTTTGGCTATTGTGAATAATGCTGTTACGAACATTGGTATATAAGTATCTGAGTCTTTGTTTTTAGTTCTTTTATAGATACATGCTTATATCTATATATATATTACAGACAATCTATATGTATTACCTATATGTATATATGTATACATATGTGTATATTATATATACACATACATGTTGCTATATTGTCCATCCTATTTTGTGTATTTGTCTTGTAGTCTATCTCTCTAGGGAGAGTAGGCATGCTGTCTAATTAATCTATATATTCATCATTTCTAGTGTAGTGTGTATCACACAGTAGAAGCCAAATAAATCAGTGAATGACTTTGTGAGTTATTCTTAGGAATATAAATGAAGTTTAAATTTTAGTACAAAATAACTTTAGGATAATTGCCTTTTCTGTCATTGTTTAATAGGAACTAGATAAGTATTTACAACATCATGACTTCTTAAACGCAAGAAGAAAAGAGAGGTTATATAAAAGATGGACTGACCACGTGGCAGATCCTCTCCAGAAGAAAATTATAGAAAAAGTTTGTTCACATAAGAATATTAAAAAAAGGAGACAAGAAGAATTAGATGGTTTTTTAAAACATGTAAATAAAAAGGTACTAAGAAGTCATTTGATACTTGTTTCAGTTGGTTTAAAATGGTGATTGTAATCATTCAAACAGCTTATCTCTTCCACTGTATATATGTATAACCTCTACTCTGTTAGAGCATATACTATTCCTAAATCTAGGACATGTGGAAAGTATGGAGGGAAGAAGGTTAGGTCTGGATTTAAATGTGTATATTAGAGTTATTATTCTTTGCTTTTCTCATATAATATTTTTGTATACCAATTAAATTTGGCCTCTAGGTTCAATAGATAGGTATAGTTCTAGAACACAGTTATTTACAAAACTATAAGATATTTCTGTTTTGGCATTTCTAAGAGATCTGAGATGTTGACTACTAAACATTTAAAAACAATTTCCCAAATCTGTTAGTGTTCCAACATTCATTATTAATTATAACAAATTTTAAGTAGATCCCTTCTATCACTATAATATTTATTACTTGGCTACCTTAAGTTTAACTTCAAATTTGGCCTTCCCTTCCATTTTGTATTTGTGATTAATGCCGTTTTGAAGCAGAAGAATGGAATTGTGTGTTTGACTCTTGACTCCTGTTATGCTCAAAGTTGTGTACCTCTTGTTATGTGTAGTTTTATTTCCTTCCTGTAGGGAAATGCATTTATAGAGCATTATGATCCGAAAGAGTATGATCCTTTTTATATGAACAAAGAGGACCCGAATTTTCTGAAGGTACGATAGACTTCTAATTTTTGATATTATGTGGTTGGTTTTTTTGAGCAGCCCTAATGTATGGGTAGTCCTTTAGTGATTCCCCAGGAATGCAGTAGCATCTTTTTTTTTTTTTTTTTGAGAGATCGTGAGTGGGGGAAGGGCAGAGAGAGGGGGACAGAGGATCAAAAGCAGGCTCTGTGCTAACAGCAGCCAGCCTGATGTGGGGCTCAAATCCATGAACTGACCTGTGAGATCATGACCTGAGCTGAAGTTGGAGGCTCAACTGACTGAGCCACCTAGGTGCCCCAGAATACAGTAACATCTTAAGAATTGTTACCCATCTCCATATCTTAGGAATAAAAAATCCCGAAGTCCAGGGGTGCCTTGGTGACTCTTGACTTTGGCTCAGGTCATGATCTCGCAGTTGGTGAGATTGAACCTGCATCAAGCTCTGTGCTGACGGTGCGGAAACTGCTTGGGATTCTTTCTCCCTCTCTCTCTGCCCCTTACCCACTCACTCATGCTTTCTTTCAAAATAAATAAACTAAAAAAAAAAAAAAAAAAAAAAAACCAAATAAAAAAACAACAAAGTCCAAAGTAAATTAAACTTCAGTAAAAGTTGAAAATATTATATAATACTCGGATGATAGGTAACATTTAAAATTTTCAAAGACTCTAAAAAGTTTGTTACAAATGTAATACATTTTCATGATAAATGAACAGAATTGATACTTAAATAAAACCACTCACAATTCCATTACCCAGAATGAACTCATTAACACTTCCCTGTGTATCATTTTGGATATCCAAGGTTTCTTTGTAAAATAGATTTATTTTACAAAAATGGAGTAACACACATTAGGTTCATACCCTGCATTTTTTTCCTCAATAGGTTTGTGTGTGTGTGTGTGCGTGTGTGTGTGTGTGTGTTTTAAAGAGAGAAAGATTGGGACGACTGGGTGGTTCAGTCATTAAGCGTCCAACTTCGGCTCAGGTCATTTCAAGGTTAGTGGGTTCAAGCCCTGCGTTAGGCTCTGTGCTGGCAGCTCAGAGCCTGGAGCCTGCTTCAGATTCTGTCTCCCTCTCTCTCTGCCCCTCCTCCACTCATGCTTTGTCTGTCTGTCTCTCTCTCAAAAATAAGTAAACATTAAAATTTCAAGAGAGAACTATAGCATGAGTAGGGGAGAGGGGCAGAGGGAGAGACAATCTCAAGCATGCTGTATGTTCAGTGTGGAGTCTGACACGGGACTCAGTCCCATGACCCCAGCCGAAATTAAGAGTTGGTTGCTCAACTGACTGAACCACCCAGATGCTCCCCTTTTTTTCTCAATAGTTTTATGATTTGCTCTTTCTTTGTCAATAAATGTAAATACATAATTTTAATCATTGCATAGTATTCTATTAATAATAACTGCTAACTTACACTGAGGGCTTAACCAAATGTTAGGACTTTTTTTTTTTTCCCCCATCTTTACTACTCCCACATGAAGTAATTTGCAGATGAGGCAAGTGAGACACAGACTGGTTAAGTTACTTTTCACAATCACACAGCTGTAAATAGCAGAACATATATGGTGTTTCTAACCATATATGGTATCTTGCTATACCACCATTTTTTAAAAACATATTCCCTGTTTTGAACATTTAGATTGTTTTGGACATACTGTTGTTATAAATGACATGATGAACTTCCCTGTAACTGTTTAATTTTTTCCTTAGGGTAACTTGCTAGAAGTAGAATTGCTAAGTTAAAGGTTATGCATGATTTTGATTCATATTGCCAAATCGTCCTCCAGAATAGTTGTATAAATTTATACCCCTACCAGAGTCCATTTTCCCACACTTTTGCTAATAGTGGATATTCTTTCTTTTTTTTAAGTTTATTTATTTTGAGAGAGAGAAAGCACAAGTGGGGAAGGGGCAGAGAGAGGGAGGGAGAGAGAGAGAGAGAGAGAGAGAGAGAGAGAGAATATCCCAAGCAGGCTTCTCATAACCAGTGCAGAGCCTGGTGCAGGACTTGAACTCAACTGCGAGATCATGACCTGGGCTGAAATAGGACATTTAACCACCTGAGCCACCCAGGCAGCCTGCTAATAGTGGATATTATTAAACAAAATTAAAATCCTTGAGTCATTGACATTTTATTTTTTTAAATGTTTATTTTTGAGAGAGAGTGAGTGGGAGAGGGGCAGAAAGAGAGAAGACAGAGAAACCCAAGCGGGCTCCACACTGTCAGTGCAAATCCTGATGTGGGGCTTGAACTCATAAACCGTGAGATCCTGAGCTGAGCCAAATCAAGAATCGAATATCTAACCAACTGAACCACCCAGGCACCTGAGTCATAGACATTTTAAACTGTTGGCATTTGCAGGCAAAGCAGATTTTTGTTTTTTGTTTTTTGCCAAATTGGGGTGTGTGCATGTGCCATTGTCCCTATTTTATCTTTTTTTTTTTTTAATTTTTTTTTCAACGTTTATTTATTTTTGGGACAGAGAGAGACAGAGCATGAACGGGGGAGGGGCAGAGAGAGAGGGAGACACAGAATCGGAAACAGGCTTCAGGCTCCGAGCCATCAGCCCAGAGCCTGACGTGGGGCTCGAACTCCCGGACCGCGAGATCGTGACCTGGCTGAAGTCGGACGCTCAACCGACTGCGCCACCCAGGCGCCCCAATTGTCCCTATTTTAATAGGTAGGAGTTAAACTGAGAGTTTAAAGTTAGAGCCTTAGTTTACTAACTAGTATAATAACTAGTTAAGGGACAGAATTGGGATTTGAAACTATATCTTTTTGGTATCAAAATTCAAGTTCTTTTGACATTCTGCTTTTCTTTTTTTTTCTTTTTTTAATTTTTAAAATTAAAAAAAAATTTTAATTTTTAAAATTAAAAAAAATTTTTAATTTTTAAAATTAAAAAAAAATTTTTAATTTACATCCAAATTAGTATATAGTGCAACAATGATTTCAGGAGTAGATTCCTTAGCACCCCTTACCCATTTAGCCCATCCCCCCTCCCACAACCCCTCCCGTAACCCTCTGTTGTCCATGTTTATGAGTCTCTTCTGTTTTGTCCCCCTCCCTGTTTCTATATTATTTTTGTTTCCCTTCCCTTATGTTCATGTTTTGTCTCTTAAAGTCCTCATATGAGTGAAGTCGTATGATTTTTGTCTTTCTCTGATTAATTTCACTTAGCATAATACCCTCCAGTTCCATCCACATAGTTGCAAATAGCAAGATTTCATTCTTTTTGATTGCTGAGTAATACTCCATTGTGTGTGTGTGTGTCTGTGTGTGTGTGTCTGTGTCTGTGTGTATACACACCACATCTTTATCCATTCATCCATTGATGGACATTTGGGCTCTTTCCATACTTTGGCTATTGTTGAAGTGCTGCTATAAACATGGAGGTGCATGTGTCCCTTCGAAACAGCACACCTGTATCCCTTGGATAAATGCCTAGTAGTGCAATTGCTGGGTAGTAGGGTAGTTCTATTTTTCATTTTTTGAGGAAACTCAATACTGTTTTCCAGAGTGGCTGCACCAGCTTGCCACTGGTTGTTCCCAACCATTCTGCTTTTATAAATGAACCTGATAGGTGACCTCTTAAGTGGAACACTTTGAGGTTATAATGGCAGTTCTCAGAGTGAGGTACATAGATCTTTGAGAGCCCTGAAACCCTTTTAAGGGACCTATTAGGCCAATTGTTTCATAATAGTGCCAAATATTATTTACCTTTTTTATAGTGTTGACATTGACTCTGATTGTGCAAAAGCAATGGTGGGTAAAGCTGTTGGTACTTAGAACAACTTAAATCAGTGTCACCAAATCATACCAGTCATTATTCTTCACTGCCATGTACTCACATTTAAAAAATTGCAATTTCACTTAAGGATGTCCTTGACCAAACACTAAAAATTATTAATTTTATTAAATCTTGCTCACATCTAAGTACACATCTTTTTAAATATGGTAAATATGGAAATAGTACTTCTGCCTACTGAAATGCAGCATGATTGCTTGAATTGTCAGCTATACTGGTTGATTTTTTTTTTCATGGTACATTTTTTTTTAAAGAATGATTTATAAATTGTAGTTATTAAGTGTTGGATATTTGGCAGACATTTTTTGGAAAAGTAATGAAGTCACTTCAAGAAAAATAACTGACAGTGTTTGTTGCCAATGATAAAATGTGAGCTTTCAAGCAAAAAACTGAATTTTGGAAAAATATTCAGCATCATGAGTGTTACAGCTTTCTGCTACTCTTAGAATTTTCTGATGAGATTGATAATGATGTTAATGACTGTGATTATAGCATAATGAAATGTATTGACAATTTGGAAGATCTCACGTAACTCAGTGATATAATTTCTTCCAAATAATCCATGACATGGATAAAAGATCCATTCAAAGCTCAAGATAGACCAATGGGTTTTTATGTAACTGAGGTTGAATAATTTATTAACATAGTTTCACATTCCATGTCATAACTTTTAAGAAACTACAACTTATTGAATTTGGGTATAGTGTCTAAGAAGAATATCCACAATAATCTGAAAAAACCATTAACACAAGAGCTAACCATGACTGGTGGGCCTTGCAAAGAGATGTATTGGAGTGCTCCCATCTCTTTGTAAATGGATAAACTGAAGTAGTTTGTAGATACTATATTCTTGATTTTTTCAGGCTTAGGTGTCATACACAGATGATTAGGATACACTGAAAAAGACGCAATCCTGTCCTTAAACACTTGCTTTTCTTGTAGGTTACCATTCCACCATTTCGTGATCCTTTGAAAAAGGCACAATATGACAAAGATGATGATAAAAGAACTCTTCTTCAGTGTGAGACTGGTACTTAGTGCCTAATTGTTACGTGATTTCATAACCCAGAAGCAATGGGAGTTGCATTTAAGGGTGCTGATTTAGGTTACTAATCTTCCTACAGGCAAAATATGTACAATGAAAGAATTTAAAGAGGTTGAGAAGGCCAAACTGCATTCCAGGTTTCCAAGAATTTCTAATTCAAGGCACTTTATGACTCCAAATAAATGGCTTATGCTGCCTACAACCTACATAGAAAGTGAATTTTGTAAAAGGAGCAGGTAATGGTTAATAGAAATTATTGAACCTCTTGGAATTTGAAAACTGGAGACAGTGGTATAAATTTTGTCATAATTATGATTTTTTTAAAATTTCATTTTTCAATGAGGAATCCATAATTCTTTGTTCCCCTTTGTGATGTTTCTTTTCTCTTGGGCACTTTCAAGATTTTCTCTTTGCTTTTCATTAGCTAGGTTATGTCGTCTTTATTTTCCTTTCTTTCTATTTATCCTACTTAGGGTTCTTTGAGATTCTTGTATCTGTGGTTTGACATCTTTTACTATTTGGAAAATTTGAGGCCATTATCACTTGAAATATTTCTTATGCCCCATTCTTTGTTTTTCTTTTCCTTCTGAGACTCCTTATATGTATGTTACACCATTTGATATTGTCTCATAGCTCCATAGTTCTTAGTTTGTTTTTTGTGTTAAAAAAATTTTTTTTCCTAATAGTATTTCAGTTGGACAATGTCTACTAACCCATCTTTTTTTTTTTTTTTTCCTACTACCCTATCTTTAAGTTCACTGAGCCTTTCCTCAGCCGTGCCTCATTTGTTGATCAGCTCATCAGAGGAATCCTTGGTCTCTGTTGTGATTTTTATTTTTAACATTTCCATTTGATTTTTAAAAAATAGTTTTAATTTCTCCTGAAATTTGCCATCTGTTTATATATGTTCACCTTTCCACTAGATGCTTTAACATATTAATCATAGTTATTTTAAATTCTTTATCTGATAGTTCCCATGGTAGGGGGGAGGGGTCATTTCTCAATCTGGTTCTGTTGATTGCTTTCACTCTTGACAATAGGTTATTTTGTCTTGCCCCTCTCCCCAATATCTTGTAATGTTTTATTAAATGCTCGATATTTGAGGTTATTGTGTCTTGCCTTTTTTTTTCTTTGCATGTCTTGTTATTTTTGATTGAATGCCAGGCATTAGAGGTAGACCAGTATAGATGGAGTATGTCTCGAAAACGGATATGCTTTTTCTTCTGTCAACCATTAGTGTGGAGAATTGGGCTTATCTAGTCAGAAGTTGAGCTGGGTTTAGGTATTATTGCTATTGTTACCTTTAGTGCACCTTAGGCTTCAAATACCTCTAGTGGTGGGCTGCTGTTATCTTGTGCTTAGGGTGGGGGCTGGTAGGCCAGAAGGGTTTTCTGAAGTGTTCCTGCTCCCTCTTCATTTTTTGGCTATCTCTGCAAGCCTGCATCACAGAGGTGTGTGTGAGAGGTGTGGGGTGAGTCTCTCTGTGTTCTTGCTTCATGCCCAGAAGTACACTGCTATGCTTGTTGCTTATTGCTAGGCTCATAGTGGCAGCAGAGGAATTTTTCTGTTTTCTTGTCCTGCCTCAGTTTTAGGCATGTTCTATGTGGTTGGGCCTCAGGAGCAGCATGTTTTTAGAGTTCCTTCCCCTTCTGTCTGTGGCAGTCAAACTACCTTGTGTGGTTCTTCTTGGGTGATAGTTTCCTGCTCCTCTGCCAATAGTAGCAGATGTCTGCTTGGTATAGGTATAGGATTCTGGACTGAAAGCTGTTTCTTGTCCCTCCTCCTGGGACAGAGGGTTTTTGCTTCTGTCCTTATCCTAGTAGCAGTGGATCCTTGCCTTGCTCCTGGGTGTACCCCTCTTATTCCTCCTCCATAGGCAGGCAGGTTTTGCTTTTCTCTCCCAGAAGCAGTATATCTTTGCTTGTTGTTCTGGAGGGGGGTGGGAAGAATTACTTGCCTCTTTCCAGCAGCTTAAGGCTTTTGCTTTATAGTAGGGAAGGATACAAGGAAGGGAGTAGGGCATTGCACTTGTTTACCTGAAGCTCTTGATCTCTTCCTATACTTCTTTGCCACTGATGGTGCCTTTCTCTGGTGTTCTGCTCTGTGCCCATTCTTTTTTTGAGGAAAACACTGTTCCCAAGACTTTGTTAAATGCTACTTTAACACTTCCTCTGTGAAATATTTACAGTTCACCTCCTTATACTAGGCAGTCTGGTCCAGGCCCTCTTTTGTCCCACCAGTTGACATACATGTATTTTTTCACTTATCACACAGTTTGCAACTGTCTGCTTATCTGTGAAGTGAATGAGTAGATGACCAGTCACTGGTTAAGTCTGTGAAACTAGGTTGGAGCCATTTTGTGAAAAGCCTTCAATACCAGCTTAAAATTGGGATTTTATCATGTAGGGATTGGGGAGTCATTGAGGACAGCATGAAATCCTGGAAACTTTAATCTGGCATATGATGTATGCGATAGATTGGAGATAAGATAGGACAAGAAGCTGGAGATTGTTGAAGTTTTATAAGGATCTATCTTCTGTTGATAAAGGCCTCAGGATGTGGCAAAAGGAATTGAAATGAAGAGACTGATGTGATGAAACAAAGGAATTTTAGATTTTGTTGGCCAGATTTGGAAGGCCAGGGAAAAGAGTCAGAGAGGAATTCAGATTTGAGATTTATCTTATATATAGTCTCCTAAGGCATTTGTAACAAAGTGCTACACACTGTGTGGCTTAAAACAACAGAAATTTATTCTCTCATAGTTCTGGAGGCTGGAAGTATAAAATCAAGATGTCAGCAGGGCCATTCCCTCTATGAAGGCTCTAGGGGAGGCTCCTTCCTTGCCTCCTTTCTAGCTGCTGGTGGGTGCTGGCAGTCTTTTTAGTTGGTTTACATACAGCCTTAACACTCTAATGTCTGCCTCCATCGTCATATGGTCTTCCCTCTGTGTCTGCATCCAGTTTCCCTCTTATAACATCTGACACTGGATTAGAGCCCACCCTAATCCATCATGACCTCATTTTAACTTGATTACATCTACAAAGACCTTATTTCCAAACAAGGTCACATTCACAGAGATGAGAGTTTAGGATTTGAATATATCTTTTCTGGGGGACACAGTTCAACTCCTATATCAAATTAATTCAATCAAAGTATCATGCGTTGAGTTGTAATTGCTTTAAATAACTTAGAGAAGATAGCCATTTAAAATAGATAATTCCATTACAATGTGGCAAATGTGATAATACTGATATGCACAGGTTATTATGGAAGCACAGAGGAAGGACACTTAACCCAGCCTAGTAGAAAATATAACAGTGGGATCTTGGATAGAAATAAAATAACGAAGAGGAGCATCAGTTTCTTGGGACTGAAATCATTCAATGTTTGTCTTATATAATGATATTAATTAAAAAAAATGATGTCTAGTTTGGGTGAATCTGAGACTTAGCAGACATATCTGTAGGAAAATCAATATGGGAGACCGCTTTATAGAGGAGGGACTCCTCCATAGAGGAGGGTTGCCATTCTGTCTTCCATTTTATTTATTTATTTATTAAGTTTATTTATTTTGAGAGAGAAACAGAGCGAGCAGGGGAAGGGTAGAGAGAAAGGGAGAGAGAGAATCCCAAGCAGGCTCCACACTGTCAGTGCAGAGCCCAACGCAGACTTGAACTCACAAACCATGAGTTCCTCACCTGAGCTGAAACCAAAAGTCGGTTGCATAACTGACTTGAGATGCCCAGGGCCTCCCTGTCTTCCATTTTATACTGTAATAGTGGAGACATTTTCCCCCTGAAATTCAGCCTTTAATATTCAATTTTAGTGTACCTTAAATATCTTTATTTTATTCTCATTCTTTAAAGACAGTTTGCATTGTAGGTTGATAACTTATTTTATCTGAATGCTCTAAAGATATAATTCTCTTGCTTTTGGTTTCTATTGTTTATGAGAAGTCTGCTGTCATTCTGGTTTTTGTCCTTTCTCCGTGGCTGCTTATAAAATCTTTGTCTTTAGTGTTTGGCACTCTTGCTACAGGTGTCTAGGTACGGATTTCTTTTTATTTAACCTACTGGTATATATTGTGCTTTCTGGATCTCTGTATTCATGTTTTTCATCAGTCAGGAAAATTCACAGCAATGATCTCTTTATTGTTTTTTCTTTATTCTTTCCCTTTTGCTTCTGGATTCAGACATATATTAGACCTTTTTATATCTTAATATCTTTTAATTTGTCTTTCATATTTTCCATCTTCTTAGAATGGAATATGTTTTGAATATGTTTTCCAGTTTACTAATTCTTTCCTCAGTGTGCTCAATATTAGCATTTAAATTTCTTAAATTTCCTCCTTCCAATATGCTTCTTCATTTCTGATAGGCTCTTAACTGTTTTCTTATATTGGTGATTGGATCATTTCTTTCTTTAAAATACATTGGTATATACTACATTCTACATTTGATAATTCCAAATTCTGTATTCCTTGAAGAAGCTAAATCTATTGTTTTCTCTGCTAATTCTCAATTATAATGGTTTATTTTCTTGTATGCTTTGCTTAGTGAATTTTATTTATGATTTAATGACATGATTTGAACTTTGGGTATCCTATTGGCCCAGTCTAGGGGAGGATTTGTTTCTGTTTCTGCCTCTGCTTGTAGCTAGGATACCATTAACCTGGGCCCACTTAAGCTCCCTTAAAAGGTCTATGCTTAGTGTGACAGTCTCAAGTTTGGTGTCCTCACATTATAGCTGGTACATGGCTTAGTATCAAGTTAACTCTGTTATTGGCATCTGCCTTCAGGTGTGTTCTACTTGCTCTTGCTGCCCACCACTATAGATGGACCCAGCTTCCCACAAATCTGGCCTCTACTGTGTGTGTGTGTGTGTTAAGAAGACTTTTTTTTCCCCTTTAATATCTCTTGTGAGATAGTGATGCCTCCAAGAATGAGTGGATTCCCTCTAAGCTGTGAATTTCAAACTGGCATAGACAGCGTGGGTTTCTATAGACTTTCTAAGGTATTCACAGATAGTTTTAAGGAACTCAATTTTCCTGATTCTGAAGTCTATATGTACTCTTTTTTTTTTTTCCAACGTTTATTTATTTTTGGGACAGAGAGAGACAGAGCATGAACGGGGGAGGGGCAGAGAGAGAGGGAGACACAGAATTGGAAACAGGCTCCAGGCTCTGAGCCATCAGCCCAGAGCCTGACGCGGGGCTCGAACTCACGGACCGCGAGATGGTGACCTGGCTGAAGTCGGACGCTTAACCGACTGCGCCACCCAGGCGCCCCTATATGTACTCTTTTTAAAAATTGATCTGCCTGGGAACAAGCCTGCATTCACATCACATCTTAACTCACTTTTTAAAAGAAAGTCATACCTTTCAACCTGGGTGTAAAAAATTCCAGGGTGCCAAATAAAGGGATAAGTAAAAATACTGTCTTTATTTGTTTTTTTTTTTTTATTTGTTTTTTTATTTAAAAAAAAAATTTTTTTTAACGTTTATTTTTGAGACAGAGAGAGACAGAGCATGAACGGGGGAGGGTCAGAGAGAGGGAGACACAGAATCTGAAACAGGCTCCAGGCTCTGAGCTGTCAGCACAGAGTCCGACGCGGGGCTCAAACTCACGGACCGCAAGATCATGACCTGAGCTGAAGTCGGCCACTTAACCAACTGAGCCACCCAGGCGCCCCTAAAAATACTGTCTTTAAAGAGAATTCCTTTAATGATGAAGCAAGGGAATTCAACCCATAGGTCTTTCTGTATTTCCCTGTCATGTATATTTTATTTTACTTTAATTAGTTGATTGATGATCGATAGATTTAAAGACTTGCCTTAGAATCAGGGTACTTGGTCTGGGTTGGGTTGCTCTGAATTTGGAATAAAGTCCTATAATTTAGTGATACTTCTTATGAATATAACTGGAATGTTTTGTGGAACTGATAAAATTTTCAAAGTACATTGGCTATAATGCTCATCTAACAGTTTTATGTGATTACTTTCAGATTTGGTGTGCTTTATTAATATGTTGGTTAAAATCCATTTTATCAAATTATATCCTTAAAGTTTCATAGTAAGACCAACAACACTCATCTTATCCCAAATCTGTTTGAAACAAGAGTTACAAGAAAAATGAGAAACAAAGTTACTTAAACTTACAGTGAAAAATTTTAGGTGTGTCAGTTTTTTTTTTTAATTTTTTTCAATGTTTATTTATTTTTTTATTTTTTTATTTTTTATTTTTTTTTCAACGTTTATTTATTTTTGGGACAGAGAGAGACAGAGCATGAACGGGGGAGGGGCAGAGAGAGAGGGAGACACAGAATCGGAAACAGGCTCCAGGCTCCGAGCCATCAGCCCAGAGCCTGACGCGGGGCTCGAACTCCCGGACCGCGAGATCGTGACCTGGCTGAAGTCGGACGCTTAACCGACTGCGCCACCCAGGCGCCCCAATGTTTATTTATTTTTGAGACAGAGAGAGACACAGCATGAGCAGGGAAGGGGCAGAGAGAGAGGGAGACACAGAATGGGAAGCAGGCTCCAGGCTCTGAGCTGTCAGCACAGAGCCCGACGCGGGGCTCGAACTCACGAACTGTGAGATCGTGACCTGAGCCAAAGTCGGACACTTAACCGACTGAACCACCCAGGTGCCCCTAGGTGTGTCAGTTTTAAAATGTGCAAGGTGGTGTGTGGTGTTTCAAACTTCTTTTAAGGAGTATATAAACAAAACTCTTTAAGATCACTGTTTCGGGGCGCCTGGGTGGCGCAGTCGGTTGAGCGTCCGACTTCAGCCAGGTCACGATCTCGCGGTCCGGGAGTTCGAGCCCCGCGTCAGGCTCTGGGCTGATGGCTCAGAGCCTGGAGCCTGTTTCCGATTCTGTGTCTCCCTCTCTCTCTGCCCCTCCCCCGTTCATGCTCTGTCTCTCTCTGTCCCAAAAATAAATAAACGTTGAAAAAAAAAAAAATTTTAAAAATAAAAATAAAAAAATAAAAAAAAAAGATCACTGTTTCGTTTTCAAAATATCCTTCAAAACATTCTCACGCATGTTATCTTGTTAAAGGTTAAAAGTGAAAGTGAATTTTAACAATGGTAATTTTGATTTGAAACCCGTGGCAAGAACTCCTCATCCCCTGGAATCTCAAGAAGCAGGAAAAGCACTCATTTACAAGTAAGTCTGGCATTCCATGGCTTTACTGTTTTTTCATTAAAGACGCCTGGCTGTGTTTCCACTCCCACCATCCTTTCAAGTTCTTGGAGCAGTGCTGAGGCATACACCGGGGTCTTGTAGTGTGACATCAGGCATCTCCCACCTCTGTGTCTGGGTGAGGTGGCAACTTTCCTCAACTTCTTCTGGTCTTAAAGAACAAACTGCTGGGGCACCTGGGTGGCTTAGTTGGTTAAGCATCCGACTCTGGATTTCAGCTGAGGTCATGATCTCACAGTTCACGAGTTCAAGTCCCACATCGGGCTCTGTGTTGACAGCATGGCGTCTGCTTCAGATTCTCTCTCCCCTCTCTCTCTGCCCCTACCCCACTTGCATGTGCACATGCTCTCTCTCTCTCTCAAAACAAACAAAAAACCCCACAAACTGCTGATACATTCAGAAATAACAAGCACAGACAGAAAATAAATTGTTAAAATTAAAAGTTAGGAGATATTTCATTGGAGTTGGAGCCGTAAAAATGGAATTTTGGACTACTTTTGTTGGATAGTAGGTATAGTCGGAGTGAAGAGATGTTATAAGCAGAGTGGTGGTCCTTACTCTTGTGTGTGTGACTGAGGGAATCATCTCAATTAACTAGTTATGGAATTAAAGTAAGAGATCTCTCTATATAGTTACATAACGTGTTTAACTATCTGATTAAAACTAATGAGAACCCTCAGATGTTGCTGCAGGAAATGTGAAATGGTCCAGTCACTTTGGAAAATAGTTTGGCAGTTTCTCAAAATGTGAAACATTAAGCAATTCAGCTCCTACCCAGGAGAAATGAAAACATATGTCCATAAAGACTTATACATGAATTCACAATAGCCAAGAAGTGGAAATAACCCGAATATTCATCAGCTGGTAGATGGATAAGCAAAATGTGGTATATCTATACATGGAGTATTTGGTGGTTAAAAGGAAAGAAGTGCTGATACATGTTACTAAATGGATGAACTTCAAAACTATTATACTCAGTGAAAGAGGACAATCACAAAAGAGCACATATTGTATGCTTGTATTTATATGAAATGTTCAGAAAGGCAGATCTATAGAGACAGGAAGTAGATTGTTGTTGAGCTAGGGCTAGGGCTGGGAAATGGAGAGTGACTGTAAATGAGCATGAGGTTTTTAGACTGATATAAATGTTCCAAAATTAGATTATGGTGATAGTTGCACAACTCTGTAAATATATTAAAAATCATTGATTTGAATCACTTAAAATGAATGAATTTTATGATGTGTAAGTTACACCTCAGTAAAACTGTTGATGATAATAAAACAAGAACCTGGAGTGCCTGGGTAGCCTAGTTGGTTGTGTCTGACTCTTGATTTTGGCTCAGGTCATGATCCCAGAGTTGTGGGATTGAGCCCTGTGCCAGGCTCCACATTGAGCGTGGAGCCTGCGTAAGATTTTCTTCTTCTCTCTCTGCCCTTCCCCTGCTTACACAAGTGTGCTTGCACATGGTCTCTCTCTCTCTCTCTCTCTCTCTCTCTCTCAAACAAAACAAAACAAAACAAAACAAAACAAAACAAAACAGCCCTAGCAAAGCAGAAGTAAAATGAGCTTGTGTAATGTTCTTTAGGATGTTGGTGTACAATTCTCTGTCCCTAAAGAGCCCCAAAGTAAGCTGCAAAGTAATTCCTTTTTCTGAATAGGCTCAGAATTTGATAAATAAATGCAGTATGGCAGAAGGCACAGGGCTTTTAGAGATGTTTGATGCTGGCATGGGCAGCAGAGAGAATGACTAACTGTAGAAACCAATGACTTTAGAGATGGAGCTGGCCGTCGTTCTAGAGGTGTGGTTTAATTATTGGCTGCCTTTTGAATGAGAGCTGAAATTAAGGAATAATAGAAAGTATTGACGCTAAGCCTTATTCACTTGGTAGCTAAAGGCCTTAAAATGGAATGTGTCAGAAACACTCTTGTATACTCGGTTTCAATAGAGTAAGTTTCTGTATAATCCCTAACTGCCACAGTCTCATGCATACCTGTTTGGGTCAGGTTTTAGGACAGTAAACATTTAAATCCTATTTAATTTCTATATATAATGTAAAAGGAGGGGTTTTGTCCTCAAATATCTCTCCTAGCAGAGTGGGATCCAGATCTGAAGGAGAATATTGCAAGTTGGAGTACCTGGGGGGCCGATATTTTAGACTACTTAAGTCTGTGAGTTCCCCTTGGAAAAAGGAGGTGGAAGATTAGATTCTGGTCTGTGAATTAGGGAAATATCCCAATTATGGTATTGGGGAATGGGGGGAGGCATATTTGTTTTTGGCAAGTTAGACCTTCCTTGGGAAGACACAGTGGACAGCTCTTTGAGGGGGTCATTGACCCTGAAAGAGCCTCACTCAGCTGTTTGATTAAGCAGCAAAGAGATTTCAAATGAAACTATTATTAGAGTAAGGTAATGCTATTTATTTGGGTTTCTTTTTCATAAAAATGTAGATTCAAATAGAACTTACCAACTTCAGGGGCGCCTGGGTGGCTCAGTCGGTTAGGCGACCGACTTCAGCTCAGGTCATGATCTCATGGTCTGTGGGTTCGAGCCCAGCATCAGGCCCTGTGCTGACCACTCAGAGCCTGGAGCCTGCTTTGGATTCTGTGTCTCCCTCTCTCTCTTCTCCTCCCCCACTTTGTGTTCTATCAGAAATAAATAAACGTTAGAACTCATCAACTTCAAATTAAAATATTAAACGCTGCAATTGAGTTGCTATTTAAGAGAATTCTTTCTGGTTCCTTCCTGCAGAAACAAAGGATCATCCTTTCTGGAAAAAGAGCCTCTATGTTTTCATGAGAGAAAAGAAACCAAGTCCCAAAGAGGTCAACTCTGAAGGGCACTTTTCTTCCATGGCCCTCAGCCAAGAAGTAGAAAGGGATGAGGACCAGGATGCGGTGAGTGCTGGGGTGGTCCTGTTTTGCCATTCATAAGGTAGCAATTGCTGATGCCAAAGTCTGAGTAGCTGGGAGCTTCTCTGTATGACAGGCCTTCAGGAGGAGAGGAGGCAGGGGACTGTACCCCTTTACTCCCAAACAAGGCAAGGGAGAGAGGAGAAGAAACTGAGAAGCATTCAGAGGGAATGGAGAGAATTTCCCTGAGAGTTTCACAATGGATATGCCCTCTGGTGGGTGGGCTATCAGATTTTCCTACTTTCTTGTGAATTTTTGCCCTTCTTCTGTCTCCCCACCATCTCTAGTATCTCTACTATTTACCACTTATCACACCCAAGCCAGGCCCTAAATTTTGTTTCCCTTAACTCAACCAAAACAGGCAGAAAATTATCAAAAGAACCATGTACTAAATTCAATGTGGTAAAATTTAAGGAGTAAAGTAAAAGCCCCCAAATGTAAAATGTATACAAATGTAGGTGTTCACAGAACACAGATTTCTCATCCTAAGGTGACTACAATTAAACTTGGTGACCATGTGACTGGTCTAGCGTAGTCTACTGCTTCTAGGTCTAGGTCTACTTTCCACTTTTCTCCTTCAGTTTTCTTCTCTACCCTATGTACAAGGCTCTGGAGTAGAGCCTGTTTTAGGAGTGGATTTGGAGGAGAAGTCACAGCCCACCCTCCTCATCTCCTGGTTAGAAATCAGTATGGGAATGGTGTGTTAGTCTGAATATACAGTCTTTCCATCTTCTTCTCTGTCTCTCCAGTTCCTTACTCCCACCCCCAGAAGACAAGGGAGCTACTTTTATTTTTACTCACTCATAGAAGTTTTAGTAAAACTTTATTTTGTAGTTTAACTCCTTTTACTGTCATGTTTTAGTATCCTCCCCTGTGCTTGCTTGCTTGCTTCCTCAAAATATAACAGGCACCTACTCTGAGCCGGGCAATCTTTGAGGGGCATAGTGGTAAACAAGAGATAAATCTCTGATCCTTAGGAACTTATATTTGATGGGGGAGCCAGACAATAAACCAATAAGTGTGTAATATGTGAGCTGGTAATAAGTGCAATGGGGAAAATAAAACAGGTAAAGCAGGGCAGGAGAACTACATCAACAGAACAGGCTTAAATAGCGAGGAAAAAAAGTAAGTTGCTTTATACTGATACCTTAGAACCCTCCTTATATATTGTAGTGGTTACAAGTATCTAGAATTTAACCAGCCCCCAGAAGGATTATTCTTTACTTTTGCATTTGTTCCCCTCTTGCTGCCAAACTCGCTTTGCCTCCAGATTTCCCCTTGATTATAATCCAATCAGGATGCCTCAGGACAAAAATCCAAGTGTTGTCTTTGATTTCTTGCTTTACTCACTTCCCACGTCTAACAGGTACTGACTTCTGTCAGTTTATTCACTTTTCAGTTCCTCACTACTACCACCAGCTCAAGCCATTGTGATCTTAACTGGCTTAGTGCACTGGCCTCCTAACTGATTTTCCTGCTTCTGCTGTTGCCCCTGTGTAACCAGTTCTCCATGAAGAAGCTATATTCACTTAAAAAATGTTAGATTTCTTCCCTACTGTAAACCTTTGAATGACTTTCCCTTCACGCTTTGGATTTTATTCTAATTCCTTAGCATGGTCTCTAAGTCCCTGTACCATTAGGCACCTGCCTTCTCTCCACAGTCATTATGCTCCAGCCTCACCAGCTTTGTTTTTGTTTTCTTAATATACCAACTTCATTCCCATCTCAGGTTTTTGCTTCTGCTAGTCCTTCCACCTGGAACACTCTTTCCCTAGATCTCTCCATGTCTCCCTCAGTTCACTCACACCTCTGCACAAATACCTTCTCAGAGAAGACTTCTCCGACTTCTCTACCTAAAATAGTCCCCCTCATCCATTCGCCTATCCTCCCTACACCCTTTACCTATAAAGAGGTGGGATCCAGGACTCAAATGGAGGGCAGGACAAGCCATCCATTTTAAGAGGAAGGAAGGCAGAGTACATGGATATAGCGTGGTGAATTTTGTGAAAGAACATCATCCACTTCTGTTTACCTCATTTTCTCAGTGAAGTGAGAAGGTCATCTGTCAGCTGATAGTGAAGGTGGAGGATCAAGTTTCAGAGGTTTGAAAAAAGGGAAGAAAGGAAGGTAGTATTTTCTAAATCATGATAATCCCAGTATAACTTAGTATCCCAGATATCCCAACATATAAAAGCAGGACCACGGGGGAGGTCCCTCAACTCCTAGCACACGTCAGCAATCTACCCCACCTATAATAGGGTTGGCTGTGTCCTGGAATTTCTGCAAGTTTCTGAATCCAGATAGAGTGAGGAGAGACTGAGGCAGGTTTGGATGGGGCCCTGGCCTGTGAGATGAATCACTTGGCTCTGGCCGCACTAGGCTTCAGACGGTTCAGCTGAGCTGAGGAACTCTTTCTGCTCTTGTTGGCCTCTCATTCCTATATCACACGTATCTCTTCTTTTCTGTCACCTTCCAAAGGTTTTAGCAACAAAGGAGCACACACTTTGATCCTTGATTGGTAAGAAGACACAAAAGAAGGCTGCTGTAGAGAAGCCATTTGCCAGCAGGATTCATTCATGCTGAGGACCAAGGAAGGCACTCAAGCACCTGCAATAAACTCCACTTAAATTCAGTGTCTGTATGATAATTAAGAAATCACAATACCTTGTATTGATAATTATTACAAATGTATGTTCCCCAGAAGTTAAATATTGCCTGAAAGATCCAATAAAAATAATGACAGCTGGGGCACCAGGGTGGCTCAGTTGGTTAAGCCTCCGACTCCTGATTTCTGCTCAGGTCATGATCTCATGGTTAGTGGGTTTGAGCCCCATGTGGGACTGTGTCCTGATGGCATGGAACCTGCTTGGGATTCTTTTTCTCTCTGTCTCTCTCTCCCCCCCTTACCCCTCCCCTACTGGTGTTCTCTCTCACAAAATCGTTGAAAAAAAAAAATGATAGCTACTTTACTGAATGCCTGTCAATTCACTTGATCTTTCCCTAAATCAAGGTAGGTGTGTCCCCTTTGGTCAGGCACCCTTAAAATCCATTGCCACATATTCTCCCCAGGTTTTTCTAACAGTTTTTAGAATATTAAAAAAATTTATTTTGAGTATGATTACATACTTGCTGATTCTGATTCTGCATAGCACCTTCTGGCTCATGTTGAGGCTGACCCCTGGTCTCGGGAAGACACAGTAAGACCTAGAACACAGGAGAGAAGAATTTTGTTTTCCTTAGGCAAAGGGAACACTAAAAATCATTCCTCTCCTGATTGTAGCCCTAGATCATGCAGATAAACTGTATGCTCTTTGTAGTATCAATTTAGAAGACGTCTATTCATTTGAAGCCAGTCAAAATGTAGGGTGGTGTTGGGTTGGACAGTTGAAGGCCCCAGATGGGTGGACATGGCATCTCCTGGGGACCCTCCTCCTCCCTGACCTGCCCTCATCCTTGGCGTCCCCTGCGGGAACAAGAAAAGGGTAGGCCCTGTTGAGGGAAGTGGAGCTTCGAGTTTCAACCCAGTGCTTTGTTTTTATTTATTTATTTATTTATTTGTTTATTTATTTATTTATTTATTTATTATTCTTTTTTTTCCCCCCAGTGCTTTGTTTTTAAAAGGATGCTCCCTTTTCCGTCTTGCAATACTCCGTCTGGTGGTGGGTTAGCTGGCTGGGGAGGGGCTTGGGGGTTCAGGAGTCGCTGTCCTGCATCTTGGGGAGCCCACGCCGTCCACCGTGGAGCCCCAGGCTGGGTGGGTGACCCCACAGCAATATGTGGGGGAAGCGTAATTACCCCTTTTGAAACTGAGTCTTGGGGGGATGCCAGGATTTTGTTTTGTTTGTTTTACTTAGGGACTTTACCACGTGGCAGAGCCAGGATTCAAACTGCTTTCTGCCTTACCAAGTCTCTTCAATTTACTCTCTCCCCTCAGGGATCCTATTATCTATGGCTTCCCAGAAAGTGTCTACCTGTGGTGAACATTTCAGGCCAGAAAAATTAAAAGAATGGCCAGAGCTCGAGTCAGTTGCTTTAATGGAGGTAAAGTAACGTGGCATTTGGGGACGTTATTTTGGCGATGGGACATAAATCCCTTGAGAAGTATTTTATCTTAGTCACGGTTGGATTCCCTAGAACTAGAACAATGCCTGGCAGAAGCAAGGCACTGTTAAGAACTCACTGAATGGGAATGATCCGGGACCAAATTTGACCAAGAGTGGTTCGAGTGCCCCTGCTGTCGCTCACTAGAGGTTCAGGACACCCACAGGGCGGTACGGTGGGTGGGTACAGGCTGCAGTCCCGGAGCTCTGCCGGCGGAGAAGCCAGGTCTGGGCTCGCCAGTTGATTCTGCCACTTAAGGGTCTGGTAAAGCAATGATTTCCTCATAAAGGAAGTGTCATTATTTTACATGATCCTATAATTTGCCTCACTGTAAAGAGAAGCTCTTGGAGTAGTCCTTTATTTTGCTCCTTTTGCAGTGGTAGCAGTAAAAGTGGTGAGACCTTTAAACATTTGTGTCTGTGCGCGTGTGTGGGCATGAAAAGCTGTGGGTTTCAAAAGTGCTGCCAAAAGTCATTAATATCTTCCTTATGTTTTCTGGCAAAATCACAAAGAAAGCTCGGAGCTATGGAAGTCAAAAATGTTTATTTCCTTAAACAAAAAGTAGTTTGAAAATCAGACACATGATCAATATTATAATATATGCTGAGAATAGAATGGGTAAAAAAAATGTGATTTTCCACGATGTTTGTCAAAGTAGATGTTTCTACTTCTCCAAATAAATAGATTGATTTGTTCTAAGTCTATAGTATCAGGGGAAAACACTTAATTGTTTTACATGGTTTTTCAATTGCCATCTTAAAATGAGTCTAAGAAGGAGTCAAAGCAAAATTCTGCTTACATCAACAAGATAGTTTTATTTTGAAGACCTGAAGAGCTGTCTGAATATTATTTTAGATTTCATGTGTTGCTGTTAAATATATGGGTAACAATGCAACTCTCCTTTTTGAGATTTCTTTTATTCACAGATTTGTTATCTGAGTTTGGGGTCTAGTTTGTTTTGATGCATTCACTTGAAAGAACTGAAAGAAGAGCCAGAGATTGAAAAACATAGTTTTAAGAACCTGTATTATTTTACACTAGTTCTAGGTAATAGCATATCTCTTCCAGATACTGGATTTTTATTGTCTTTCCATTTGTTCCTTCTTAGTCCTATAAGCATAAAAGTTGGACGATCAGTCCCTAGTGATCCAGATGAAAAACCCTAAGGTGATAAATATTGAGCTTGGGTTCACAGAAAATCGTGTTTGAAAACTTCTCTTAATAACACAAGAAACAACAGCTGTTGGCGAGGATGCAGACAAAGGGGAACTCTCTGGCACTGATGGCGGGAATGCAAACTGGTTCAGCCACTCTGGAGAGCAGTGCGGAGATTGCTCAAGAAACTAAAAATAGAACATCACCCACCATCCAGCAATTGCACTATTAGGTATTTACTGAAAGGATACAAAAATACAGATTTGAAGGATACATGCACCCCGATGTTTATAGCAGCATTTGTCAACTATAGCCAAACTATGGAGAGAGTCCAAATGCCCATTGACTGATGAATGGATAAAGAAGATGTGGTATATATACACACTGGAATATTACTCAGCTATCAAAAAGAACGAAATCTTGCCATTTGCAATGACATGGATGGAGCTAGAGTGTATTATGCTAAGCAGAATAACTCAATCAGAGAAAGACAAATGCCATATGATCGCACTCATATGTGGAATTTAAGAAACCAAAACAGATGAACATATGGGGAGGGGGAGAGAAGAGAGGGAAACAAACCACAAGAGACTTTGAGTGATAGAGAACAAACTGGGCTGATGGAGGGAGGTGGGTGGAAGACGGGCTAGATGGGTAATGCGTACTAAGGAGTGCACTTGTGATGAGCCCTGGGTATTGTATGTAAGAGATGAATCCTTGAATTCTACTCATGAAACCAATATTGCACTGAATGCAAATTAACTAAAATTTAAATTAAAATTTTCCTTAATAAAAATGTTACAAAATACTCTTTGAGGTATAAGCAGTAGATTTACAGTAAAAGTATTGGTAAAATACAATGAATTTTGTCATTCTGTTTTGTTTCTTTAGGATTTACATCCTGACATTCAGTTCTGTAATTTTAGGTGTTAGCTAGAGAAGACATTGATGAAGCTATACATGCAATATTATTTAGAGAAAATTACATTGCCAAGGTAAGAGTTGGCTACAGCCTGGATTCTAAGTATGTTCCAGGTAAGCAAGAGTGGTGCAGAGCAAAACGGCTAAGAGGATGTCACTGTGTCACAGAGATTCATTTTGCTGAGAGAATGAACCTCCTCTGGTTGATCTGTTTATACAACATAGATCTGAAATTGTGCCACCTCCTTGCAGGGTCACTGAGAGGCCTGGATTCCTAGATCTGCCCGTGAAGGATCTGAGAGATCGTTCTAAGAGCTCCCCCTCTTTGTTCTGGTATTGAATAGAAATTCTTTCTGACTAAAACTTACCTCTTTCTCATATGTTCCCAAATCGAAAAGGGGATATATAAAACCACCAGAGATAGTATTTAAGGGTAATGTCCAATTGTACTCAGAGTTACTATGAAATTAATAAAGTTAAAGGAGTTTTCATTTTAATGAGATTGAAATTTGGTGTTACAGTGGTACTTTAATGTTTGTGTTCTAATTTACAAAGGAAGTTCATATATATTTTCAGCTAAGCATCAAAAAGAGGTAGGTGGGGGGCACCTGGGT
Organism: Prionailurus bengalensis; assembly: GCF_016509475.1. NCBI lineage: Eukaryota > Metazoa > Chordata > Mammalia > Carnivora > Felidae > Prionailurus > Prionailurus bengalensis. The sequence goes on along the minus strand of NC_057354.1, from coordinate 121,526,237 downwards.
GGCTCAGTGGGTTAAGCATGTGACTCTTGGTTTCGACTCAGGTCATGATCCGGTCATATTTGAGCCTGGCAGTGTGGAGCCTGCTTGGGATTCTCTGTCTCTTCTCTCTCTGCCCCCCACCCCCAACTTGCTCTATCTCTGTCTCTCTCAAAAAAATAAACTTAAAAAAGAGCGGGGGACACCTGGGTGGCTCAGTTGGTTGAGCGCCGACTTGGGCTTAGGCCATAATCTCATGGTGAGTTCGAGCCTTGTGTCAGGCTCTGTGCTGACAGTGCAGAGGCTGGAGCCTGCTTCTGATCCTGTGTCTCCCTCTCTCCCTGCCCCTCCCCCTGCTCATGCTCTGTCTCTCTCTCTCTCAATAATAAACATTAAAAAAAAGGTAGGTGGGATTACCCTCCTATAGATTCAGACAGAGATGCTGGTGTAAGTCTAGCGCTCTTTCTACTCTACCAGTTTTGTCACAGACTTTGATGATGAAGGCTAGAGACATGCAGTGGGTGACAGGAATGCTTTGAAATCCTTAAAAAAAAAAAAAGGAGTTTCATGAGTTAGAAGTGGTTTGAATGTGGTTTAATCTCCAGGCACACTTCTGCTTTAGAACCTTTCATGGGTTCTTCCTGCTCTATGCTCTTAGGTTCCCCTCCTGAACTTTATTATGTTCTTTGATTATCTTATGCTAGGACCTTGCAACCCAAATGTGTTGAGAGTTTAAAAGTGGGAACAAGTGTTTCTCCCCCTTATTCAAATGACAATAAATGGAAACCTTAATAATTTGTTTTCCTTGTTTGTATCATTTCATTAAGGACTGGATATGTATTTTCAGCATCTGGATATTTTTAAGGAAAGAAGAGGAGAGGTGTTACATAAAAAATGGATTGAAAATGTTGCAGAGCCTGTTCAGAGAATTGCAGAAAAAGTAATTTCATACGGAGGGTTGGAGAAAATGAAACAAGAGAATCTTGAATGTCTTTTAAAGCGCACAAATAAAATGGTACTGAGAGTTCTTTGTTTTCTTAATAAAGTATACTTTAAAGAGTTGGGCCAACATTTTCACTGGTTATTATGCAAACAGTCCTGACATTATTTTTGTATTTAAGATGAATTCACAGAATTGTAATACAGCTTACTACATTTTTAAACCTGGAGTTTCAGAAGGAAGGAATAAAAGTATTGATTTGGAACTAGATTTATCAGGAATGCTTTTAAGTAAATGTACAGAGAATAGCAGTAGCTTAAATCATAAGGACACTTATTGTTCACTTAACAAGAAATTGATGGGTAGGTGGTCTCACTGTGGGTTTTGGCAGTGTAGAAATGTCATTTATCACCCAGGTTTTTTCCTATAATTCTTTTCCGCTATCCTTAATATTTTTGTTTTTTCCTCATCACTCTTACATTTGCAAGCACATTTGGTTACTTACAGCTTCAGGTGTTAGGTCTGTGCTCAAGACAGGAAGAAGGGGTAAGGAGTGGTGCCAGGGTACCTTTATCTTATACCTGATCCTTTGATCTGGAAGCAGAGTCCCCAGAAGCTCCTAGCAGATTTCCCCTTAGATCCTCTTCGCCATAAATGGGCCACATTGCAAGTCCTAGCTAGAAGCAGAGGCAGGAAAGAGAGCGTAAGGCATTCTAATCTTTCAAGTAGGAAGAGAGCAAGGGAGAAGGGGATTCCATGCTGTTCAGTCAGTCAAACATTAGGTGTAGGGACCATAGCTTTCTACATACTGTTCCTCAATTTGGCTTTATAAAAGAATAAAATTTTGCTGCTGCTTTTGGAAATTTTTCTGTTTTAACCTTGAGGTCAGGACCCTCTTTTGGAATTTAGGTCTGCCTAAGTTCCCAGGTACTTACTGGAGATCTAGCATAGTTTGCCTGGAAAGTTAGAGTATTGATTTCGTGAGCAAAATTTCTGGATATGAACATTAAATACTTCTTTCTAAGCACTCTAAGAGGCAGAGCTCAGTGTCAAATCCATATGTCTTTGAAACCAAAGTGCACAGGCTTACAGTTGTGCTCAGAAATGTGATTGTACAAGTACAGGATGGGGAAGCCATGCCTTAGAAAAGGCATGTGTTGAAGTCCGAGTGGTTAAAAAAAATTTTTTTTAAATGTTTATTTTGAGAGAGAGAGAGAGAAAGAGAGAGTGCGAGCAGGGGAAGGGCAGAAGGAAGGAGATAGAGAATCTGAAACAGGCTCCAGGCCCTAGCTGTCAGCACAGAGCCCAACGCAGGACTCAAACTCACAAACTGTGAGATCATGACCTGAACCAAGGTCAGATGCTTAACCAACTGAGACACCCAGACACCCCTGGAGTGGTTTTAAATGACAGTAAATTCAACGTGAGTTGACTATGGGAGCGGACTTCTAAGAAAACATCTGGGCTCTTAGGCTGTATTGAGGGAGGCAGTGCTTGGAGTGGGAAGCATCAAAGTCCACCGTGTTGCTATCTTGTCACTCCTGATTCATACTGTAGAGGGGATCTTCAGCAGTTGCAGAACCTTTAGAAGAGGGTGGAAGCTTGACAACATCTCCTGGGAGGAAAAGTGGGAAGAAATATGGGTTATTTAGTCAGAGGAAGAAATGACAGGAAGGGGGATGAAAACGAAACATTTAAAAGACTGATGGGTGGGTGATGGGTAGATTAATTTTTTGTTGTTTTGAGGTAGAGTATTAGTGTCTCCAGTGCCAAGGCAGATTTCAACTCAGTCTAAGGACAGACTGGTGGTTAGAATGGCCAAAAGAGTACTTGGCTGGCAGAGCAGAAAGTTCTCAGATTAAGGGTAGTTGATGACTTCAGACTAAACTTGATGATTACTACCCCCGGAAGGTGGAGAGCTGTCTCTGCAGTCTAAATTACTTCTGAGGTTTCTTCTAACCCTTTGAATCTATGATTTTCTACAAAAACAGAATAAAGCATTTGGCTTTTTTGAATCTTGCAAAACACATTGTATACAGTGATTTGCTCTTAGGTGTATTATTTTTTTTCTAAAGGAAATTGTATTTGGAAATCTTTGTGATCCTGAAGTATACAACCCTTTTTATATGACAAAAAAGGACCCAAATTATGGAAAGGTAAGTAAGTTTCATTCATTCATTCATTAATTCACTCTTAGAAGCTCTGGGGTTGGGGAAAACCTAGTCATTTTAGAAGCCTTCTAGTTATCCTGTATTCATTAAAGAAAGTCCATAAAAGCATTTCCTCTGAGTTTTAGATTAGGAATCCAAAATAATTTCACCTACTGGGAAAATTACATGTTTGTGTGATAATGTTTCTGCTCATTCATTCTTCCATTCACATTTAGCAAACTGGAAAGGAAGACATGGGCAGCAAGACATGGGTGTGACAAGTGTCACAGAATTAGTACAGGGAGCAATGGCCTGAGAGGCAGAGCTCCTTTCTGTGAAAGGTGGAAGGAGGGATGCAGAAAAGGCTGCCCAGAGAACTAGTAGTTGGGTCTGTAACGAGTGTTCACGTTTTAAACTTGCCAATATAGGAGTTAAAATTTTGCGATGTAGATTCAGGTTTTTTACTCCTGTGTAGGAAAAGTACCCACCAGGTAGCATAAGTTATTTAAAAGTATGTGTGTGGCTTTGAAGAAAGAAGTGGTTGGTTTTGCTTCTCTCGGAAAACCAAGGCAGATCACTGTTATGAAGATAAGAAGGTTCCTTTGGCTCTGAGAGACTCGCTAATATGGTGTAGGTTAGTCATTTTGCTGCCTTGCTTATCCAGTAATTGTTTACCTCATACATACTTTGGGGACCAGCATTGGGCCAGGTGTATGGGGGAAAATAAAGAAGGGGAAAATGGTTTCTAGTTTAAAGCGTAAAGTTAGGAATGGGGAGGAGAAAACCACCTCTCTCCACAACCTCTCTACCCCAGCCTCTCGACACTCACCCACACTGAGGTTTACCTGCCCTCCTGTTCTCACAGACCCTTAAAGACTGGTTGTCAGCTCTCCCAGGACCACTCTTACTCCCAGGCCACTCACTGCCTTGCGCTCCTAAAGCATCCTCTTCTGACACCTCTCATGACTAGATTGTCACTGTATATGATTTTCTGTTCTAGACAGAGAGGTTCTTGAGGATAGGAACTCACTGGGAGGTGGCACCCAGTGGCGTCAGCACATATTTATTGACTGGTGCACTGATGCAGTAGAAGTCTTGATGGAGTGTGCTACTTCTATCAGGAGGCTCTCCTTCCAGTTAGCCACTTATGACTCAATGAAATGTCCTAATGTGAGACAGATAACCTTTACCCTTTCCCTGCTCAATGGGTTGACATTATTCACGGGTCGACATTATTCATGGGTCATTAATCTTTGGTGTACAGTAAGGCCATACTCGAATGCTTCAGACAGACTTAGAGAGCTTAATACAAAGCACTTGGATCCTCGAAATTATTTGTCTTGTAGGTTATGTTGCCTTTGTTTTGTGATTCCCTGTTTAGAAGATGGCAAGAGATGGATGAAGAGAAGAGAGCTGTTTTTCAAAATAAGACAGGTATTTTGTGATCATTGGGCTTTATTTTTAGAGACTTATAATTGTCCGGTGATTTCCTACCAGAAGAGTGACTAAGTTGACATTAAGACTGTTGATTTAGATTTTTTTTTTTTATCTTCCTATAGGAAAACGATACACCTTAAAAGAATGTAAAGACCTAGAGAAGGCCAGGCTTTATGCCACATTGCCCCATTTCACTTTTACTCTACATGATGTTATTCTAAGAGTGGCATAAAGCCTCTGCGAGATCTGTGAGAAACAAAACACCTAGTAAATGCAGGTAAGGGTGCACTAACTAATGAATGGATCCTTTTACCATCTCCATTGTTTTGCCTTTTACAGAATGTCATGTGGTTAGAATCGCACAGTATAGCTATAGCCTTTTCCAGATTTTACCTTTATCCTTAAAGGATGTTTTCACAGGATTAAGAATATTAGGTTGGCAATTCTTTTTCTTTTTTTTTTTTAAGTACTTATTTATTTTGAGAGAGAGGTAGAGAATGAGCAAGGTAGGGGCAGAGAGAGAGAGAGGGGAGACAGAAGATCCGAAGCAGGATCTCTGCTGACAGCAGAGAGCCTGATGTGGGGCTTGAACTCATGAACCATGAGATCATGACCTGAGCTGAAATGGGACACTTAACTGATTGAGCCACCCAGGCACCCCAGCAATTATTTTTCTTTAACACATATCCCACTGTATTTAAAAAAAATGTTTATTTATTTTGGAGAGAGAGAGAGCGCAAGCAGGGGAGGGGCAGAGAGAGATGGAGACACAGAGTCCGAAGCAAGCTCCAGGCTCTGGACTGTCAGCACAGAGCCCAGTGGGTTCATGGGGCTCGAACCCACGAACTGTGAGATTATGACCTGAGCCAAAGTCTGACACTTAACCCACTGAGCCACCCAGGCACCCTTGTATTTTTTTATTCTACCCAGAAGATAGTTTTATTTTATTTTAAATTTATTTATTTATTTTGAGAGAGATAGAAAACGGGCAGAGGGGCAGAGAGAGAGAGAAAAGAGAGAATCTCAAGCAGGCTCTGCACTGTCAGCTCAGAGCCTAATGCAGGGCTGGATCTCATGAACCGAGAGATCATGACAGGAGCCCAAATCAAGAGTTAGATGCTTAACTGACAGAGCCACCCAGGTGCCCCTCCCCAGAAGATAGTTTTGATCAGCATACAGGAACTTGATAAAAAAATCCATCCACACCTGTAGGATAACAGCCCACTTTTAAAAACTGGTCCCAGTACACTGACCAAATTTCCCAGTGAGTATTAGTATTCTTTTTCAACGTTTATTTATTTTTGGGACAGAGAGAGACAGAGCATGAATGGGGAGGGGCAGAGAGAGAGGGAGACACAGAATCGGAAACAGGCTCCAGGCTCTGAGCCATCAGCCCAGAGCCTGACGTGGGTCTCGAACTCATGGACTGCGAGATCGTGACCTGGCTGAAGTTGGACGCTTAACCGACTGCGCCACCCAGGCGCCCCCCCAGTGAGTATTACTAACAGCAAATTTATTTATTTTTCTTTTTCCTCTCATAACTACTTTAAAGATTTTTTCCCCACAGACTTTTTATTTTATTTTTTAATAACTATTTTAATCACCCAGTGCTCATCACAACAAGTGCACTTCTTAATCCTCATTACCTATTTAACCCATCCCCTAACCCACCTACCCTCTGGTAACCATCAGTTCTCTATAATTAAGAGTTTGGGGGTGCCTGGGTATTCAGTCATTTGAGAGTCCAGTTCTTGATTTTGGCTCAGTTTCTTAATTTTGTCCAGTTCTTGATTTCATGATCCTAGGGTTGTGGGATTGAGCCCCTTGTTGAACTCTACGCTGAGCATGGAGCCTGCTTAAGATTCTCTCTCCCCAAGAAGAGGTGGTATGTATGTATGTATGTATATGTATGTATGTATGTATGTATATATATATATATACATACATACATACATATGTGTGTATATATACATACACACACATACATACACACACACATACATACATACAATGGAGTATTACTCAGCAATCAAAAAGAATGAAATCTTGCCATTTGCAACTACGTGGATGGAACTGGAGGGTATTATGCTAAGCGAAATTAGTCAGAGAAAGACAAAGATCATATGACTTCACTCATATGAGGACCCTAAGACACAGGACAGATGAACATAAGGGAAGGGAAGCAAAAATAATATAAAAACAGGGAGGGGGGGACAACACATAAGAGACTCTTAAACTCGAGAACAAACAGAGGGTTACTGGAGGGGTTGTGGGAGGGGGGATGGGCTAAATGGGTAAAGGGCACTAAGGAATCTACTCCTGAAATCATTGTTGCACTATATGCTAACTAATTTGGATGTAAATTAAAAAAAACAAAAACGTAGATCTTTAAAATATTTTCTTTATTTTCTGGCAAATGTCAAATTTCATTTAGCAAATCTTAAGAATAGTGTATAAAATATGTATTATAGCACAAACAAATGATGAATAAAAATGCAAAAAAAAAAAAAAAGATTCTCTCTCCCTGTGCCCCTCTTCCCTGCTTGTGCTCTCTCTAAAAAAAAAAGAAAGAAAAAGAAAAGAAAAGAAAAAGTTTCCTGATTAAAAAAAAAAAAGAGTATTTCTTGGTTTGTCTCTCTCTCTTTTTTCCCCCATTGCTCATTTATTTTGTTCCTTAAATTCCACACGAGTGAAATCATATGGTATTTGTCTTTCTCTGACTTATTTCACTTAGCATTATATTCTCTAGGTCCATCTATGTTGTTGTGAATGGCAAGGTTTCATTCTATTTTATGGTTGAACGATTCCATTGTATGTATGTATATATACACCACATCTTCTTTATTCATCTATCAGTGGACACTTGGGCTGCTTCCATATCTTGGCTATTGTAATTAATGCTGCTATAAATACAGGCATGCACATATCCCTTTGAATTAGTGTTTTTGTATTCTTTGGGTAAATACCCTGTAGTGCAATTGCTGGATCGTAGGGTGGTTCTCTTTTTAACTTTTTGGGGACCCTCCATTCTGTTTTCCACAGTGGTGCACCAGTTCGCATTTCCACCAACAATGTAAGAGGGTTCTCCTTTCCCCACATCCCTACTAATACCTGTTGTTCCTTGTGTTGTTGATTTTAGCCATTATGACAGGTCTGAGGTGATATCTCATTGTAGTTTTGATTTGTATTTCCCTGATGATAAATGATGAACATTTTCACATATCTGTTGGCAATCTGTATATCAGGAATAAACTCCACTTGATTGCAGTGAATAATTTTTTTTCAATGAATTGTTGAATTTGGTTTGTTAATATTTTGCTGAGGATTTTGCATCTACATTCTTGTGTGGGTGGGTGGGTGGTGTCTTTATCTTGTTTTGATATCAGGGTAATGGTGGTTTCATAGAACGAATATGTAAGTTTTCTTTCCTTATCTATTTTTGGAATAGTTGTCTCCTCCCCATATTTTAGGTATATGGTGTAATATTTGACATCCTTTTATTTTGTGAACTCCTTGACTGAGTTTTACAGAAATATTCATGTTTACTAGTTTTATGTTTCCTGCCTTCATACTGTCACTTTTAGTCTTTCCACTCAGAGTCCCCTTTAATATTTCTTGCTGGGCTGGTTCAGTGGCCATGAACTCCTTTAGTTTTTGTTTGTCTGGGAAACTCTTTACCTGTCCTAGTCTTGCTAGATAGAATATTCTTGGCTACAGGTTTTTCCCATTCAATATATCATGCCACTCCTTTATGGTTTGGAAAGTTTCTGCTGAAAAATCCACTGATAGCCTTATGGGGTTTCCTTTGTATGTAACTATCTTTTTTGGATTACTGCATTTAATTTTTTTTTTATTACTATATTTTGCCACCTTAATTACAATGTCTTGGATATGTTTTGTTGATTTTGTCAGGGGGTTTCTCTGTGCCTCCTGGATTAGATGTTTCCTTCCCCAGATTAAGTAAATTTTCAGCTATTATTTCTTCAAATAAATTTTATGCCTCCATTTCTCTCTCTCTTCTTCTTGTGGGACTCCTATTATATGAGTGTTATTACATTTTATTGAATCACTGAGTTCCCTAAGTCTATTCTCATTTTGCATAATTCTTTTTTCTCTCTTTTCAACTTGATTCTTTTCATTACTCTGTCTTCCAGGTCATTAATTCATTCTTCTGCTTCTTCCAGCCTGCTGTTCATTCCATCGAGTGTGTGTTTCATTTTGTTTACTGAACCCTTTATTTCTGCTATGTTATTCTTATCTCTATGTTAATGGTCTGATATCCTCCATTGTTTTCTCTTCCAGTGTGTAACCTTATGACCATTACTTTAAATTATCCATCAGCCATATTACTTATATCTGTTCCATTTAGATCTCTGGCCATGGCCTTGTCCTGTTCTTTCATTTGGGACAAAGTCCTCTGTCTTCTCATTTTGTCTAAGTCTCTGCCTGTTTCTGTGTGTTGGGAAAGTCAGCTATGTCTCTTGTTCTTGAGGTTAATGGTTTTATGAAGAAGAGATCTTATAGTTCCCTGCCATGCAGTGTCTCCTGTGTACTAGGGCCTAGCAGTTCCAGGGGTGTCTCCAGTGTGTGGTGTCTGTGCTCTGTTGTTTTGTTCTGCCTGCTTTATCCTTCAGGCCAGTTGTCTCCATAGTCTCTCTTTGCCTGTTGTGGGCAGTGTTTGGTCTCTGGTCTTAATGTGGTGTGTTTTAACTAGGTGTGCCCTGTCTGCTTCTTAAATGAGCTCTGTCACCACCGCCCCTGGAACTGAGGCTCTGCAAAACTCCCAGGTCAGGAAATGTGGTTTGGGCAGAGATTTGGGCCCATCTTCGGCTGCACTGGGACTGAGGCAAGCATGACTTTAGAAAGGGCAGTTCCACTGAAGCATGGGGTGTGACAAGGGTTGGTGTAAGCAAGTTAGGTAGGGAGTATTTGTGCTGTGCTGGGTCCCACAGGTAGCTCTGTGCTTTTGCTGAAGGGTAGGGGAGGGAAATGGCACCTGCCAATTCCTTGGTTCCTGGAGGAGTCTCTCTGTGAATGCTGCTTCTCTGGGACACGCCCTGATAGGAGCAACTGATCTCCCCACTGTGTGCCCCAGGTGCTCTTGAGGTTGTTGTTTCCATGCTGTATATCTGCAAGTTGTTTGCCCTGCCTTCTCTCCAAGAGCATTCCTGATGTCCTCTGAGATTTTCCAGAGCCAAGAACCCTGACCTTTAGAACTCCAGGCTTTAAGTCCCACTGGTTGCAGAACTCATGAAATTTGGCCCCTCCTGCTTTCCAAGCCAATTACTATGGGGATTCATTTTCCCCCTGTGGGATCCCCTGTTAGTCTGGCTCTCATCCTTTTCCACTACCGTGGCTCCCTTCCCACTGGCCATGATCTGTTTCTCTCCCAGACTGTGTCTCTGCATTTCTTACTTTCTTTGATGTGGCTCTTCTCTGCCTTTAGTTGTGGAGTTAGTTCTGCCAGTCTTCAGGTCAATTTTTGGGGTATTTAGGATGATATGATAGTTGTCTAGTTGTATATGTGAGATGAGGTGAGTTTAGCCGCCTCCTACTCTACTGCCATCTTCCCCTTCCTCCTATCCTGTTGTCTTTTACTCTTTCAGTTGAAAACTCAGCTGCTGGCCTCACTGTTGATCCTTTGAAGAAAATTGTCTTTTTCTCTGGAGGTTTTTAAAATTTTCTTATTGTCTGATTTTCTGTAGTTTTATGAATTTCTTTTTATCTTTCCTACTTGGAATCCATAGGTCATCTTGTACCTGTAAATTGATGTCTTTAATCAGTTCTGGTGATTATTACCTCTGCCATATTCTCTCTCTCCTCTTTCTGGTACTCCAGTTAAATATATTTTAGATTTTCTCACTATCTCACTGCATCCTCACTGTCTCTTACCATTTTTTTGTGTGTATTTTCCGTCTTTTTTGTTACTTTATATTTGATTCTGGATATTTTACTAATTTATCTTCAGTTGTATCTAATACTCTTTTGTTAAACCTATCAATGAATTATTTTTAGTTGTTTTATTTTTATAGTTCTAGCTCTAGCATTTTATTTGTTTCTTTTTCAGGTAGGTTTTGGGGAAGGCTGTCTGGAATCAGGGCCTGGAGTATCTCTATCCTCTACTGGGACCCTATCTCAATGCACTGCTTGACTTGCCTGCCACTAGGAAGGAGTTGAGAACAAGGTTAACTACCCACCTTCCAAGATCACAACCAGGCCTGGGAGAAAAAAAAAATCCACAAAAGAAATGCTGAGACCATGGAGAAGTGTGTGTACCCTGCTACCTGAGGTTGGCAAATTCCCCCAGTGGAGAAAATAGCCAGAGATTGCCAGCTCATTCTGAAAGAGCTGTCTCCTCTCTGAAAATTTCCAATGACTTTAAAATGACAAAAAATTTTTTTTCCTAGGGTGGGGTAGTAAATATTCTGTTTTTCTAGTTGTTGCAGCAAGAGTGTTGGCCTGTGCAAAGTTCTAAATCCTATATAAAACGTGGAAGTCCTGTCATGCTCTCTTGACATTTCCCCTTTTTAAAAAAATTGTTATTTATTTATGAGAGAGAGAGTGAGTGAGCAGGGGAGGGGCAGAGAGAGATGGACACAGAATCTGAAACAGGCTCCAGACTCTGAGCTGTCAGCACAGAGCCTGACACAGGGCTTGAACCCATGAGCTGTGAGATCATGACCTGAGCTGAAGTCAGATGTTTAACCGTCTGAGCCACCCAGGCACTCCAACATTTTCTTTTTATCTTTCATCCAGAGTTTTACTGGAGTGAACAGTGCTACTTGCTGTTTCCCCTTCTGATTTGGAAGTTTTATGTTTTATTTCTTGGCTTGTTTATACATTTTAGCAAACAATTTAGACTTCAATAATTATATAACTTCCCATCTTCCAGCAAGACAAAGGCTTTATTTTGCTTTATTTCGTCATCCCCACTTTGTAGCTCCTCAGCTCCTTAAATGGTATTCTGCCCTTTAATCTGGTATCCTCCAGTGAATTCTCCACCTAGCAGCTGGAGGAATGTCTTTGAAGTGATGGAACTTCTCCAGTTAAAAACCCTTCAGTAGCTTCCCATAACCCTTACAATAAAGTCCAGACACTTAGCATAGCACATAAGGTGCTATGGGCCTTGCCAGCCTTTCTGGCTTCATCTAAAAATATCCCTTTCCCTTAAGGAAAAGAAGTATAAATAAACTACAAAAATATCTGGGTCAAATCAGCACAGTTATAACTGCCTGACCTGCCATGTTGTTTCATGGCTTTGTTCCATTTTATTACTGGCCATTGTGATCCAGCCAAGAGAGGGAATTATCACATGGTGTGATACCATTACACCCTCCATCTGCTTTTTCCCACCCCAGCAAGCCCCTTGAGGGCAGGGACTGTCTTATTTATCCTGGTGTTCCCAGCACTTAGCTGGAATGCAGTAGAGGATGAGTAAATGCTTGTTGAAGGAAGGAAGGAAGGAAGGAAGGAAGGCAGGCAGGCAGGCAGGCAGGCAAGAATGAATGCAGGAATGAATGGAGGAATGAAGGAGAAAGCTGCTTTCCCTCCACAGGTCTGGGCTTCTCTGGGCGGTGCTGGAAACCCTCTGGGAGGACACACCTGGAAGTGTGTTTGCATGGCCACTCAGTAAAGAAAAGGACTTAAAGACAAGGTGTCTATGTTAGAGACAGTGTGATTACAAAAAGCAGAATCCTCAAGTTAAAAAAAAAAAAAGGAGGGAGGAACCTAGGTAGGTTAGAAATCACTGGTCTGTTACAGAAGCCATGGTCAGTGTCCCAGTTCGTTTGACTCATGTAACAGAATGCCAGAGATTGGGGGGGCTTATAAACAACAGAAATTTATTTCTCACAGTTGTGGAGGCTGGAAAGTCCAAGATCATGGTAGTGGCAGATTCAGTATCTGGTGGGGACCCACTTTCTTGTTCTTAGATGGCACCTTCTTGTTGTGTTCTCACATGTTGGGAAGGGTGAGGGAGTTTTCTAGGGTCTCTTTTATAGGGGCACTAATCTTATTCATGAGGGCTCTGCCTGCATGACCTAATCACCTCCCCTAAACCCCACATCTTAATACCATCACATTGGGGGTTAGGTGTCAACATATGAATTTTGGGGGGACACAAACATTCAGACCATAGCAGTCAGGAGGACAAACAGGCTGCTTACGGGACTAAGAGCCATGTTCTTTCCTCTTTGGGACTATGTGGCTTTCATCAGAGCTTCTTTGTGAACCTACTTCCTTACTTTCTCTGCTTTCTTATGCATGTGCCGGAAAATGGATGCCCCAGGCCTGCCTGAGTTTCTGGTTTAAGCAGTGACAGACTGCCTGGAAGCCACCCTATCCCACTTACAACTCTAGGGGTTGAGGCTCTGGCCCAGGGGCCTCAGCCACGACCAGAGAAGGGTCACATGACTCACTGCCTACCTAACGGTTGTGCCAACAGGGGTGTGTGTGTGTGGGGGGGAACTGATACATGGACAGCCACCAAGTGATGTCTACTCAGTCCTTCCTTTTCATGAAGTATGAGTTTGCTAACTTAATTTGCAGCAATTATTGAATAATACAATTCTGTTTGTATGGAGTTGAAATACTTTTTTTTTTTCTTTGCAGTCCTGAGAAACTTATCTGTTCAGAAAATAAATATCTGCCTGATGAAGAGAATGAGACTACTGACCTAAGACCATTTTTGAAAGGCAATTTCATTCCTCAAAGCTCAGCCAGGAGAATGGAAGGGAAGAGAGGAATTGTGTGGTGAGCAGAGATCTGGGGGAGCAGGGCTGGGATGGCACAAGTTGCAACATGCACAAGATGACAGGCATTGATTTTGGAATTTGAGCCATTGACCCATCCCTCCTTGTGACACAGGTTCCCCAGGGTAGAGAAGGCAGGAGGCAAAAAAGGGAGTGGAAAGGAGCTTGCAGAAGATTTACTTCATGCACAGGAAATGGTGGGGTTGCCTCTGGGCTTGGTGCTGCTGTGCCCTGTGGCAGGGAGTCTGGGGTTTGGAAACTCAGAAAAGGTGCACATAGTGGGACCCCGGAACCTGCTTTGGAGGACAGATTGTGTCCTCATGAGATGAGAGAAATCCTGGTCTGAGAAATTTTCAGAGAAAATTTTCCCTGAATTTTTGCTCCTCTGCCATTTTCCTACCATTTATACATCCACACCAGACCAAAAAAAAAAAAAAAAGGAAAAAAGAAAAATCTGTTCTCCTTAGTGCAGGTAGGAATCTTCTGAAATTTATACTAAAAAAATTAGGCCAAATGATGGTTTACACACGTAAAAGTTATTTATGTAATCAAAAAAGTTGTTTTATATGCAAGCGTTTTCCATGCACAGATTTCTCATCCTGAGCTCACAATCTGACTGGCACATGTATAGCTCTTGCTCGCTTTTCCCTTCCATCCTCTCGTCTCCCACGTCCCGTATCCTAACGCCTTTGGGTGCTTGGGAGTTGTAAGGGTTCGTGGGTGTCTTAAGTGCAGTGGATCTGTGTGTTCACTGACCTCCCCACTCTTGCCTCCATTGCAAAGAGCGTGAAAATCTTGTCAGATAGGTTGTTAACCCAGGTTCCACCCAATCCCATTGTTTTCCCTAGTCTCTCAAGAGAGAAACGGATTTTCCTAAATGGGAGAATGGAAGTTTCCATTCCACAGCAGTTTTCTCTGTGAATAACTGAGAGCCAAGCCCCTCTGTCAGATCTGGGTGGGACTGTAGTCAGCTCTGCCCTTCTGGAAGGGTAGCCTCACTGCTGTCACCAGGAGAGCCAAACAATGGAGTCTGGTTTACACACAATAGAAGTTTATTTCTCGCTCATGTACCAGAAAAGGTTAGGTCAGCAGGGTGTCAGGCTGTCCCTCTTTCATGAGTTTGGCTGATGGAACCTTTGTCATCTTCAGTGCCTGGCTTCCAAGCTTGCCCTGGGGAACCTGAAAAGGGAAGAGGTCATGGAGGAGTTCTCCGTGGGCATGAAGTGTAGGTGGGCCAGGTCTCACATGTTCCACTGGGGAGGACATGGCTGTCCCTAACTGCAGGGGGAGGGTGCTGGGAGAAGTAGCCTCTGCTGCTCTGAGCACAATGGCAGGGAGAGCAGGTGTTCTGCGGACAGCTAGTCACCTCCGCCCTACCATGAAGAGGACAGTACTGTGTGGAGTCCAAAGACCTGGGAAGCCTTGGCTGAGAGTTGCAGAAACCAAAGAGAGTAGGGGAGAGGTGAGGAGAGGGCTGCCTGGAAGGTCTCAGCTCAGGCAGGAGGGCGGAGTGTTGGGTGGGATCCACTGGGGCCTTCTTCTCTGCCCCAGTCAGCCCCTCTTCCCTGCCCTACACTTAGCACTTCCCTTCTGTTCACAGGTTCGAGGTGCCAGACAGCACAGACCACAACCCTGGGCGCCTGGGGAAGGCCAGTGTAGGTGGGGGTCACAGCCCGTGTTAAGAAGAATGATGATGGCAAAAGTCCTGGGGCGGCACCTGGCCTCCCTGCAGCTGGGGTTCAGGCATGGCTGCCGGGAACGGTGCCATCTGTAAGGAGGCCATGGTAATAAAGCTTCACTGAGCTTTACTTCCTCATTTGTGTGCCAACAGTTAAAATGCTGCCAACGGGTTTTCTCTCTCCAGAAGTGTAAGATGTTGCAAGCAGTAACAAACAATAATAGTTACTGTTTATTGAGCTGTTGTGAACTAGGAACTGTGTGAGATATTTTTATATATTAAAAAAAAAATTTAAGTTATTTATTTTGAGAGAGAGTACTAGTGGAGGAAGGGCAGAGAGAGACAGGGAGTGAGAATCCTAAGCAGGCTCCACACTGTCAGCAAAGAGCCCGATGGGGGGCTTGAACTCACGCACTGTGAGAACACGACCTGAGCTGAAAACAAGAGTTGGAAGCTTAACTGACTGAGCCACCCAGGAGCCCTGGAACTGCGTGAGGTATTTATATTCATGTAAAAGTTTTCACAGCAAAATGACAGTATGATCTCCCCTTACGTGAAGCTTGGAGAGGGGTTGAGTAACTTATTCAATGTCAGCTGCACGGCTGAAAGTGGTGGTGGTCTCAATTCCAAGTCTAGGCCGTCTAGTGCCAAAGCACCGGTCCAATCGCCAGAACACACACCCCACTCAGACTCTGTCATGTCAGTCAAATTGCTCAGGATTTCGGTCCCTTTCAGAGAGTGGTTATCCTGTTGGCGTGCCGCAGAGTCCTGATTCTGAAGAGCACTGGGGGGCGGAGAGGGGGTCGGTGGTGGCTTGCTGGGCATCTCTCCTATCTGCTCAGTCCTTTTCCAGGGGACGCAAGGAGTCTAAGGGCACACCCTCCTCCCTCATCCTTCAGAAAATTAGGCTCATGTTTCAGTCAGGAGAGAACTTCATTTCTTAAGAGGCAGAGCTGCAGTCCCAGGTCAAAGCAGGTGACTGGAGTTGTGAGGAGCATGGACATTGAATGTCCTCTGGAGTTTTGTAGAAGTCTGACTCACCTCCTGCAGGCTCCTCTGTCCTAAATCTGAAAAGAACCCTGACACATGTAGACATGGGGAAATGGCAGTAGCCACAGTTCATCCCAGGGAGAATTCAAGTCCCTGCTGTCCTGGGAAAAGGATTATCCTTTAGCTCGGGTCACAAGTAAACCCACAACTGGTTTTAAACTGGTCTTGGCTCATCAGAGACTGTCTCAGGCTTTGGAACTCAGCCAGTCAGAGGCAGACTTGTTGGACATCGACCCACACCTGCCTTCAAGACCCTATAGAAGATCAGCAATTTGTTTTGCTCAGTGAGGCTGTGCCTGACCAGCCAAACTTTCCCTTAATACATTTAGGTGTTTTGGTTTCAGATGTTGAGTGGCGTCTCTTCTATTGACACTGGCCATATTTCTTTTACATCTAAGTTTTAACAAATAAGTGCCCAGGATTAATACCCAGAATGGCAGATTTTTTTTTTTTAACTTGAACATTCTGAGTTATGTTTTCCAGCCCTTCTTTGCTCAGTGGTTATGTTTAGACAGAAACGGGGGCTGTGGTGGAGGGACATTGGAATCTTTCCTGTTCTTCCAGCTCCCTAAGATGTGCTCCCTGAGAATCAAGGCTCCTATAGCCTGCGTGGTTCCTCCTAAAAAGCAGATCTTTTTCCAGTTCTACTCATTAACCCAGGAATTTAGTGGGTAAGACCTGATTTTTGTCAATGTTCAAAACAAATCTCACACTACAAAATCCAGAGCCCAAACCAGCAGCGCTGACAGGTGTCGATGTGGGTCTGACAGGACAGGGGACAGGGAGAGACCGGTGCTTCTGGAGCTGGAGGCCGAGGGCCTGCTGAAGATGTTTAATGCCTGTGTATTTTCTTGACCCTGAAGTTACCTCTGAGGTTCCTGCTCAACCAAGTAGGCAGAAGGACTCAAGAAGGTATGGTCTTACTCCCACAGAGATCAGCAGTCTAGCCATCAGTGACACCATGCCCCAGAAACCGTAGGTCAATTTACTAGAGTCATGGAGCAAGTCAGAGTCAAGACGAGGCTCCAGGGCCTCCTAGGCACCACCCCCTCCCTCCCCCACCCCCTCTTGGTTTTTGCCACTGTCACAGAAAAGAAATTTGGTTTCACTACAAGCAACCCCTGAACTTACCTTTCAAGAGCTTTTCAGGTGGAAAGTAAATCAGTCAAGCTTTGAAAGAAGTTACATTCATAAACTTATATTTTTATTCTCTTTCTGTACATATTGGCAATGATAAAGCTTAAAGATGCATGTCCTATGAAATATGCAAAAACAAGGAATTTACATAAATAATTTATACTTCAGAAAATTAAAGTTGAAAAATATTTTCCACATCATTAGAGTTCACAGTATTTAAAGTAAATCAAGCTTTCCCCTTTAGATTTCAAACTATATTGTCTGAGCAGAGATGATAAAATCTAGTCAGGAATAAAACGATCAAGTTTCTGTTTTCATTCAGTGCACGAGTAGACCTACTTCGGTATCAGGCTGTTCCTGCGCTGAGGCTGCAGCGTTTCTTCCCGATCCTTCGCCTCCTGAGTGGCTGTGACCCCGCAGAGGTCACATGGCGTGGAATGGTTACAGCATCACCAAAACCACCCACACTGGACACATTCAACCAAGTGGTAATGTCTGCTGTTCCGATGCCTCATTTCCACATAATACTTTTTATAGCCCTGAAAATGGAAACCTTGGCATCTAAACACAGCCAAACATGTTAACACTAATACAAGGCACTGTGCTGTGGGTTTGGTTTATTTCTAGGAAAGATCATGTTTGCATAGATTGCTAGCTATTTAGTGTGCAATAAAATAGAGGGCCGGACCTGGCAGGCGTGGCCTGCGATGGATGAAGCCTTGTGATGCTCCTTTAGCCTAGGGGCAGCACCGTCCGTCTTAGCCCCAGCCTTTTGGGCAGATCCCTGAGGCCCCTACAGGAGAGTTTTTTGCTCAAAAAGCTGCAGGTCAAAGCGGACCCAGACCTCCCCAGTGGGGACCTCGTGCAGCAGGAGTCGGCGGGTTGTGGGGCCTTTGCTTTCCTGTTCTGTGCGAATTTTTGCCACTGGAACTTCAGTGCGACCCAGGAAATCTGGAGAATAGACATGTGAGAGTCAAAGCTACTTCTTTATAAGGAGGAGTGTCTGAAAACATAAGACTTTCAAATCCAGAACAGTTAATTTCCTTTGGTTAGTGGGTGTCTGATAACTACATGGACGCATGCCCAGGGAGAGGCCCGTGGGAGGGAAACTGCCTTCTTGGAATCCAAGTTCCTTCAGGCAGAGCATGTCTCGCCCATTCAGTAGGTGCTGGGAGCAATGTCTCTGTTGTGTACGTAGGGAGTGACTGGGGTCCATGACTGACACACGCCGGAGACCACCCTTTCCCCCTGAGAAGACCCCTGACCCACTTCCCACACGAGCTGCAGGTGCCCATGGGCCCGTGTCATTTCCCATAGGTATCACAGGGAAAAATAAAGCCAAGTACCCTGGATCTAGACCCTAAATTCCGGAGTATTCAAATTCCTCCCTGGTCGAGTTATACTTTACCATCTGGTGAAAACTGGTCTCTGTCAAACATGGTGAGACACAGCACATCTTGGTAAAGGTCCTTAATAAAGAACTGGCAGTTAAAGTTCCACTTGGGATTGAGTGTGTCCTGGAGGGTTCTGGTGGTATAGCTCTGGGAGCCCATGCTGATTTCACAGTATGGATTGCTCTTTCCTGAACAAAAACAAACCAAAGACACATGTGACATCTGTACGTAAAATAAATGACAACAGGACCTTCCTTGAGCAGAAGCAGGATCCAAATGGATGCTTCTCTGTAAACCACGACAGCAGGGGCACTGTCTGAGGGCCCAGATCTGCCTTGTGGGCTCCAGTGCCCCAAATGCTCCCCATGAGCCTGGACAAGTGTTTGCGCAATTTCTACTCAGAAGCACTGAAGAAAGGGGCACTGGTACTTACTGGGAAGAGACAGTGAGGATAATATTGGTACGATAACCATTTTAGTGGCACTAGAAACACTGCTTTTTAAAAAGCGTCCCATTATTCAATGTACAGAAGAGTCATCAGCAAAGAATAGGGCAGTTACCACATCTGTTGAATGAAAGAAGCATTTACCATTCGGTTTACAGGCTTTTAATTCTGTAGCTTCGATGACGTGCACCATCAGACGCCCAATGCCTGAAGTCTTTTGAGAGCGAGCTACAAAAGAAGACAAGTGACGTCAATTTCTTCTCTGAGATCGAAGGACGTGCACGGAATGCACGGAGGACACTGAGCTGTGAGTATAGTCTGTCCTTCTAACCAATCCTGACACTCCCCAGTGTCACCTGCCACTGCACTGGGCCTGGCAGACCAGCATCTGGCTGCTGTGTGCCTTTGCCCAGGCCATGGCACCCGCTGGAATACCTGTCCACCACCTCTGCTTGTCTGCATCCCACCCAGCCTTGAAGATGTGCATCCAATCTCACATGTCACTCTCCCCTCTCTGCCCCACTCTGCGCATCCATTATCCTCGACTTATGAGCGTCCTGCAGCCTGCTGGTTCTGAAATTCCGTGTCCTATCCATCTCCTCTGCCAGGAGAGGCCGCTGCAGAGTGCATATTGTTTATTCAGCCTTGTATTAATAAACACTCAATTGCCTAGCAAATGGTAATATTAATTAAAAAAAATACATTATATCCATTCAGCACTTAAAAGCAGCTAACATTTATTGGATACTTACTTTGTGTTAGGCATGTGCTAGACCTCTACAAAAATTTTATTATGTAAATTGTACAATTATGCTGTATGGTAGCTCTTTATAACTGCCATCTC
Source organism: Prionailurus bengalensis (assembly GCF_016509475.1). Taxonomy (NCBI): domain Eukaryota; kingdom Metazoa; phylum Chordata; class Mammalia; order Carnivora; family Felidae; genus Prionailurus; species Prionailurus bengalensis. Next base: position 121,506,436 of record NC_057354.1, on the reverse strand, counting down.
CATATGTGGGAGAACTGAGGCTTAGAAAAGCCCATAACCTGCCCATGTCACAGAACCTAGGAGTGGCAAGGTAAAAAATTAACTAGCAGGTACCAAAGTCAATTTGCCACCCACATCATTCCAATTACATGTAAACACTTCAGCTTATAAAGCAGTTTCACTTAAGACCTTATTCTATTTGAGGATGGACTCAAAACTCTTTTCATATGGAGGGAAATGGGTCTGTGAACTCAGATTGGTAAATATGAAGTAGTTAAGCAGGTGTTGCCCTCAGGGGTTTAAAAAGGCTGCTTAGTGAGCTATTGATTTTTTAAAACTTAGGGCAAGTAGAACTTATGAGAAGCCCCCCAACCTTGTTTGTGCCAACCTCTCCAGTGCGGCACCTACACTCAGTTTCCCTTAAAGACAAATAAGTTCCCCTTATTCATCTTTGAAGGTCCGGTTAAGACTAGCATAGGGCTTGGCACAGAGTAAGTAATCAATAAATGTCTAAAGAACACATAGAAAATGCATAACAATATGTATAGATATTGATACTAAGCAAAACTAACAAAAACTCTTGATTTTTATCTTTACCAATTAAGAGATCATTATATGCTTTCCGAATCATTCAGTCGTTGATTTTTTTAATAGCAAGCTTTTGAAGTACCATTAAAACAAGATTCAATCAGCAAAAGCCAATTTACACATACCTTTCAGGAGTATATAACAAAATAAGGGAAACCTGAATAAAAAAACATACAAAGAGCTGCAGCTCTAGCAGCCAGGAACAGAAGAGGGAGGACCGAACAGGGAAGGCCTGGGGGTGGGGGTGGGGGGACAGGCAGGGGGGCTCAGAGGTGGTTTGTTCAATCAGGCAGTGGTACAGGCGAAGCAGAGAGAGGAAACGGGGCTGGGGAACAGATGACACTGGGGGTCGGCCCTGAGTCTGGGGTAAGAATTTGTTCTTAATTTGGGAGGCAATGGGGAAGATGCTTCAGCAAGGAGAGTCAGCCCTGTAAAAAGAATACTCCAGGAATGAAGGGGATGGTGATGGGGGCCTCATGCCTAAGTGGAGACTAGAGGGTCTGTGCCACTGGGAAAGGCCCAGGACACTGGAAGAGAATGGGGTAGGACCTGGCCTCTGACTAGAGAAGCAGGAGGGCTGAGGGCACGCTTCTGGTCTGGGTGGTGAGGACAGTACTGCCGTCCGCAGAGCTGCTCAGGAGATGCCATGGTGTGAAGCCTGGCTGGTGGCGGGGAGAAGTCAAAGTGTGTCTGGAGCGTGGGCTTGGGGAAGCAGCCCAGCATGATTTTCATGAAACTGAGGGAGGAGAGGGACAGGCAGGCTTGGGCTTGGGTGGAGCTCCAGGTACAAGGGGGAGGAGGAGCCTTGACTTCCTGCCATCGGGTGCAGGGGGCAAAGTGAGTCAAGCGGTGGGTCAGGTCACTGGTGTCGAGCGAGGGAGCCCTCTGAACAGAATGAGAACTGCAAGCGGGTGAAGGGCCGGTGATGAGGAGGAGGGCCTCGAGGTCCAGGACCTGGTGTCAAGGGAGGGAGGACGGATGGATGTGGAGGAGGGCTGGAGCAGAGGCCGGGGTGGGAGAGGAGGAGCAGAGCTGACGGGGAAACAGGCCAGAGAAGTGAAGTTGGGTGAAGCAAAACGGACCACGCAGAAGTGGGCTTGGTTGTGCAAAAGGACCCTCTTCCTTCACCACAGACTGAAGGGAGGTCCCGGGGCTGGCCTGGGTGACCCCGTCTGTGTAGTGGGCAGGGGGCTCGGGGAGGCCCCAAGGGCAGGAGCCACCAAGCAGGTCCTGCTGTCGGATCCCATAGCAAGTCTGCTCCTTTAGGCTGTCTCTGTGCAGTCCCACCCTGCAGGAGCAGCAGCTTGTGTCCAGAGAGTGGGACCCTCTCCCTCCCCCTCCCCTGGGAGCCCTGGCGGCTGCTTCCAGCTCTCTAGGGCACCACCAACTACCTTGATAAGCCTTCTCCCGTTTCTTCTTTTCCGTGTCAATGTACTGCTCAGATGCCGCCTTGATCTTCTGGACCCAAGCAGTCCTGGAGGAGAAGCAGAGCACAGCCATTGGGTGGCTTTTCCGAGTACCTCCCAGGTTCAGCCAGGAGCCCCAGAGCTCTGCACTTGTTCTTCACTCCTTTGTTAACCTTGGCTTTGACAAGTTTCCCATCATAGACCTAACATTAGTTTAACTGAAAGACTTGTTTGCTAACTGACTTTGAAGCTGAGAATTTCTAGAGTTACTCACGGTTTATAAGACACCAGGCACTTGCAAGATGCAGGCACACAGAAATAGAAGATGCAATTTGCCACATCAGTGGCAATTTGGCACGACAGAGCGACATTCTACCGTACAAAGAACACCAAGAACCACATGCACAGAGGGGAGGAGCATCCCCTGGTTTGCCATCACACAGGTGCTGAGCTATCCTGTAGAGGATGCAGGGCTGGCCAGGCAAAGAGCAGAAGGAAGACATTCTGGCTGGAGTACAGGTCCTGTGCAGTAGAGGGATGGGACTGAGGCTGAGACACACAAAGAGGTCCTCAGAAATCAGGTGAAGGAGCCCGGACTGCTGCAGAAGGGATTTAAGGAAGCAAGGTGCTGGCTCTCCCATTTTGGAAGATCCTAAGGAGAGACTGGAAGCAGGGACACATACAGAGGTGGTTGCAGTAACCCAGCATATCTAAATCAAGGCTGACCAGTGGGACCAGGGTGGAGGGCACTGGTTAGGAGAGCTCGAGGATACAGAATTAGTAGGACTGAGCACGGACTGGAGGTGCGTTTATGGAAGGGAGACGTCCAGGCTTCAAGGCAGGTCACACGTGGTCAAGACTGACCTCTCGTTAATGTTGTCTGTTCGGAGGGTGTAGACCCGGTCAATGTGAGAAATGTGGAAGACAGGCTCATCGCTGGAAGGGTCTGTGGGCAGTTTCACCAGGACTTCATTCAGGAAAATGGGCTGAAAGAGGGCCAAAACACAGAGTGTGAAATGTGCCAGAACCCTCCACCCACCTACAGCTAGGGAGAGTTCTGTCTGTCCTGAAGAGCCTTTTTGAGGAGGAGAGAAGGGTCTAGCTTCTTGAGTCTTTTACTTTTGTGGAAGAAAACATCTTGGGCAGATGAGATGTCACTGAACTGAGAACAGGAGCTCCCAGTGTCTATGACTGCTCATGTGACAGGGTGTCTCCTCCATGTACCTACACTTAGCACCTTGTCTCAGTTTTACAGAGAGACCTGCTGCTGAGTGTGGACAGAGGAGGGATCATATCACATCTGCCAGGGAGGAAGCCAGAATCCAAAGCTGGAATCCAGCTGTTAGAGGACAGTGAGGACCCAGCCACGCTGGGGCTTCTTCCCTGGGAAATGACAGAGGAGGAGTGACCCATCTGGAGACGGGCAAAGAGTGTCCCATGAGGACAGGAAAGGATCCTGGAAGGAGGTCCTCCAGGAGAAGGACACACCTTGTTATGCTCCTGATGCCACGGCCAGGAATGTGACACTTACCGTTTTATACATTTTGAATTGGGCATTGGACTTAGAGCTGAAAAGCTTCTCAGAACCTGAGGAAACAGCAAACTGCTTGACCATGTAGGTAAGAAGCAGAAAGTCATTGAAGAGGAATCCGTGTAGTTCCTTGTTGCTCTTGGTCTTGTATAGTTTCCCACTGTGCAGAAGCTTCCGGGGCCCCAGGCAGTTGGTGAGGGAGTTGAAAATAAGTTGCTTAAAAAGAAATTGTCACTTTGTGAGTCCCAGCGCAAACCATCCCAGAGCTCCATGAGAGGCCCGTGCCCTGGATCTGAGGGTGCACTGATTTTCCTTCAGAGTCCAAACTGACATGGGAAAGTGATGACTTCTACCCACAGAATATGGATTCTACTGGCTGAATTCAAAGAACTCAAAACAAAAATATCACATTTCCCTTCTAAGAAAGGAAAATGACAGCCCAAGAAGGGGCAGGACACTGAGTGCACATGGGGTTGGACTGAGGCATATCCTGTCCACACTAGGGGAAGGCTTGAACTGGGTTCCCCACCCAGAGCCTGCCTAGTGGCACCCAGCTCAACACCACAGGCCTCACCTCTGCAAGACCTTCACACTGAACGTGTGCCTGGATCCACTCGAGTCGGTCTGAGTTTTCTTTCTCCCGAACTCCTTCATTAACTTGGGAACAAAGCTCCTCTGCCCGCTCAAGAGCCAGCTTTAGGGAGGAATGGTCCACATGACTCTCCAGGGTGTTCTCCAGAATCTGGAAAAGAGCGGTTCCGTCATGTGGGAAGTAGAGTGTCTTCCACCCAGAAGTCCTACTGCCTGCTGTATGTGCTGGGCGCTGGGTATACGACAGTAAGACGATTGTTCGCCCTTAACAAGTGGATAGCCCCAGAGTTCTTGGGGAGCCAGGTTGACTCAGTGCCAATTGCTACGTGGATCAAGTGCCCTGAAACCTGTGGGTGGCCAGCGGCTCTGGCTTGGTCTTGGTACATGCGTTACCACACGTGGCTCCCTCCCTCCCCCCAGTCATTTAAGCCATTGCCTTTAGGGTGAACCCACCACATAACCTGGCTGCAGCTTTCATAAGTGTATTAACTTGCTGAATAGCAATGGCTTATAACATTTTTGGGGTCACTGATCTTTTTTATAAATCTGAAAAAAGCAATGAATCCTCTGCTATGGGAAAAACAGAATAAAATCATGTCATCAGCTTGTAGGAAAACATACTGTTGATTCTAAAGTGACTTCAAACTAATGTGACAAATGTAAAAGAATAGAGGCTGGCATACAACCGTGTCGTGTCTCTCTGGAAGTTAGCAGTCCCATCAGCAGATGGCTCCTGTCTGGACTCTGGCCACCTGGGGCCACCGTCTTTTGTTTACAACTCCAAAATGGGAAAAAGCCTGAAAGCCTAAAGCTTTTCTTCAATATTCATTTGGTGGCAAAACCTGACCTAAACTGAAGAGATGTATCTGTTTATTCTACTTAAAAGTAATTATTCATGTATTTCACTGTAGAAATATTACTGTGTTTGGCTATAGGTGATGCCCAGGCTTTGTTGGGGTATCATGTAATATGCCATTTTTGAATTAAATTCTGAATTCTGAAAATACATCTGCTTCAAAGTATTTCAGGTAAGGGACTGTGGGTTATTATGTATGAATGGGTCAGTTTTGTATCATAACAAACATAAGCTCTGTAACATAAGGTCCATAATGAGTTAACATGGCTTAGAGATCAATGGTCAAGGGATAATCAATACAAGTAACGGTCTTATATTATTTCTACTGCTTTTCTTTGTAAGATGATTAAAATTGTATCAGTGATAATTTGTGGAAAAATCCTTTGTAAAGTACACCTTCTCCTTAGAAGGCATATTGGCTCAAGAGGCCCACATCGCTTATGCTAAAAGATGGATGGTATCTTAGGACTGTTTAGTTAGCAAGTTGAAGTGGGGAACAGCAAGGGGATGGTGATGAGCTCAGGGTAGGACACAGTGAGCTGGGGACTCCTGAGACATCTAGGGAAAGGTGTTGAGCTGGTGGATGAATTTAGATCTCAGCAGAAAGACTGGAGCGGAAGGTTGTGCCAATAGTGGACTCCATATGGGCTCACGACAGGCTCCACAGATGCAGACCTACAGGGCACTTGCCCTGTTTAGAAAAACACATTCGTGACTTTGAGAGACCCAGGGGAGTTTCCTGGGGGGGGTGGGGGGGGGGGAAGAGGACAGGTTACCTAAGCGACACTGGATGGCTTTTCTTTGCCTAATCCAGATTGTATGTGCGTGTTCGTGTGCGTGCCCACATACATGGCGTCTGGGTGCATGCACACACGGTGCCTGGTCCATCACCCATGTGCCAGGGCCGGCTCCCTGACTACGGCCCCTGTGGACCTCAAGGGGTCTGGCTCCTCTGTCCCAGCTGGGGCACTCACACTTCTGATGAGCAGAGGGTAGCGGGTGATTCTCTGCATGGGCTTCAGCAGGAAGCTGGAAAGGGGCATTCCTTTACATCGAGGGTCAGATGCCAGCTTCTGCAAATAACAGACAGGCTCATGAGGAAATCAAAGCTTTAACGAGAACAAAAGAAACACCGACTGTACTCTTGACTTTGACCATCTTTTAGATTTCTAATTTCTTTTAAAAACTCAGGATTCAAAATAATATATATCAGATTAACAGCAGGGGTATCTCCCTTCAGTTGGTGAACCCAGCAGATGCTTTTCAGCTCTTTCTTTCTTACGTGGACTTGGCAGCCTGTGCCATCATGCCCTCCTTTGCTTCCAGAACAATTGATGGCTGTCTTCCCAGTCCACTCCTTCCCAATCCTCACTTCTTTCTTCTCTACCTGCTTTTAACTGTAGGTGCTGCCCAAAGACCCCCAGCAGTTGAGCCCCAGGGCACCACCCGGACCCTCCCTAGAGCTCCATACTGGCCGAGTTACTCTCCTTCCTACCTGGACCTCCTACAGGCACCTCAATACCTCAGTACACCCCAAAGTCTTCATCTTCCTTCATGAAAGCTTCTCTTCCACCTGCATCCCTGAGTTGGTAGCACCATTCTGCACCACCCACCTCCCTGCCACATACCTAGGTGTCACCTTCAACTCTGCCTTCTAAACGGCTCGTGATTTCCCCTGCCTCTGCCTGCCTGCTGTCCCTGCTTTATTAGAAACAATCACTACCATTTACTGAGCACCTATGATGTGCCAGGTAATGAATGCATTAGCCTTTGCTAAGTCCCTTCTGTTCTTTCTTCACTTGGCTAATTCATACTCATTTATGTAGACTCAGATTATGACTCCTCTTGGCCAGGCTCTCCCCCTTCCTTGACGCTTTCCCTCATGTTCAGTGACCTTTCTGGAGCCCCTGCAATCATCCGTGGCCACCTTTATCAGGACACCACATCTGGACTGGGGAAGACAGGTAGTGGTACCCCGTTTGAGGTGTCTCCATGATCTTGAAGACTGTTATCTCCAGGAGACAAAGGACCACATCTTATTTGCCTCTACTCCTTTTATTAACACAGTACTTGAATAGAGTAGCTAGTACTCTTGGATGACTTTTTTTTTTTTTGATGACCATTTTTAATAACTGAAAAGCACAGTTACTATAATTTACCTATTTGTTTCCCACTATGGGATATTAAAACTGCCCCCTCCTTTTGTTTTTGGATATATCTATATATGTTGCTACAGCAAGCATCTTCATGCTTTTTCTGTATTTTCTGAGACTTTTTATTTTTTTTTTTTTTTTAATTTTTTTTTTTCAACGTTTATTTATTTTTGGGACAGAGAGAGACAGAGCATGAACGGGGGAGGGGCAGAGAGAGAGGGAGACACAGAATCTGAAACAGGCTCCAGGCTCTGAGCCATCAGCCCAGAGCCTGACGCGGGGCTCGAACTCCCGGACCGCGAGATCGTGACCTGGCTGAAGTCGGACGCTTAACCGACTGCGCCACCCAGGCGCCCCCCTGAGACTTTTTAAAAAGTAACATTTAGCACACAGATTATTGCTAGATGTTGTTGTTAATGTAATCAACACAATGCCTTTTATTATTAAACTATAAACTTTTTATTTATTCTTTCTACTGTTATAGTTGTGATGGCACTGATACCTTATTTACATTCCTATTGTTATTACTATTTGGAAAATTAAAAAAAATTACTTAAAAGGTAAGTGTCCAATTTGTTTTTAAAGATTTTATTTTTGGGGCACCTGGGTGGCTCAGTAGGTTAAGCAGCCAACTTCAGCTCAGGTCATGATCTTGCAGTCCGTGGGGTCGAGGCCCACATCAGGCTCTGTGCTGACAGCTCAGAGCCTGGAGCTTGCTTCGGATTCTGTGTCTCCCTCTCTCTCTGCTGCTCCCCAACTCGTGCTCTGTCTCTCTCTCTCTCTCAAAAATAAACATTTTTTATAAGATGTTTATAAAATTAAAAAAAAATTTTTTTTAAAGATTTTATCTTTAAGTAATCTCTACACTCAACATGGGGCCTGAATTCACAACCCTGATTAAGAGTTGCATGTTCCACTGACTAAGCCAGCCAAGCTCCCCTAAACATCATATTTTTAATTCTACTATTATTATTTATTTATTCATTCATTCATTCATTCATTTTTATTTTAGAAAGAGAGAGAGAGATAGAGCATACAAGTAGGGGAGAGGGACAGAGGGAGAGAGAGAGAATCCTAAGCAGAGCCCCCCTGATGCAGGGCTCGATCCCACGAGCCTGTATCATGACCTAAGCTGAAATCAAGAGTCGGATGCTCAACCAACTGAGCCACCCAGATGCCCCTCTACTATTTTAAAACATTTGCATGCACTCACAATCCCACATTTATCTTATTCTGACCAGTGTTTGTGTCTGTGGTTTTGGTTCCCTTGTATGTTGTCTCTAGTTCACTTATTTTTTTCTTTGTTAAATGTCTATTTTGAGAGAGAGAGAGAGAAAACACATGTGGGTGAGAGGGGAAGGGGCAAAAAGAGAGGGAAAGAATCCCAGGCAGATTCCACACTGTCAGCACAGAACTCAACGTGGGGCTCAATCTCATGAACTGTGAGATCATGACCTGAGCCGAAGTCAAGAGTCAGATGCTTAACTGACTGAGCCACCCAGGCGCCCCTCTTCTAGTTCATTTCTAAGCAACCCTGTGCCACCCACCCTTATCACCAATTGAAGAGTCGGTCCTCAGTGCCTTACTTATATTGAATCATTTTTGCATCCCTAAGATCATCATAAGGAAGGTAAATATAATTAGCATTTATTGCTTATTATGTGCTGGTCTCTGTGCTAAAAAGTACTTTAAATTCTTTTTAAAAATGTTTTATTTTTGAGAGAGACAGAGAGTGCACACAGTGAGGGAGGGGCAGAGAGAAAGGGGGACAGAAAATCCAAAGCAGGCTCTGTAATGACAGCAACGAGCCTGATTCGGGGCTCAAACTGATGAACCGTGAGATCATGACCTGAGCCGAACCCAAGAGTTGGATGCTTAGCCGACTGAGACACCTAGCTGCCCCTCATTTTTGTAATTAAATACAAATATGAAAACAGGCCTTGGGGTCAGGAACTCTTTTGGTTTAAACAATGAATTAGGTGGATTTCTGTTTTTTTTCTATGATCTGTAATAGTTTGTATAGTATGGAATAATCTATTCCTTTATAGTTAGAAAGAATTCACCATCAAGTCCATCAAGTGCACCTAGCTCCTCTTTTGGGGGTAAGCTACTCAGTTTTATCCTTGGCTAATAGTATCTTCAGATTTTCTATTCTTACTGAAGCAGTTTTCAAATTGTAATAGAAAACTACAAATTTTGTCAATGTTTTGACATTTATTAGTACATATTTTTGGCTTACATACTCTTTTACTTTAAGAAATATTTTCATGTCTGTTCCTTTTACTTGTGTTTTTCTGTTTTTCTATTAGATTTACCACAGTTATATTTTATTCTTTTCAACATACCTGTTCTTAGATATTTTGATATCATTTGTGCTTTTATCTTTATTACTTACTCCATTTTCTTGTTGGAATTTTTATCCTCTGCCTAAACATCTTATATTTTATGCTTAATTATGTTTCCATTCTTTTTGGATAATGAAGACATTAAAATTATGCATTCTCCCTTAAGGCACTGTGGCTGTATAACAGATCCCGACAGGCACTATTTCAGAAACCAAAAAAAGAAGAAGATATGTAAAAAAGCTAGAAAACAGATTTTACTTTCATTTCCCTTGCCACCGTCACATGTGTAGTAATAGTTTCTGTTACCGAACGACGCCAGGGAGATGTTCTCACACATGACACTCTATGATAACAAGCAGCCATGCGAAGCGTGTGGCTGGATCACTCACAGGGTGTTGTTCATGCGTTATTACACTGTGTTCTCTGAGTGTCGTGCTAGCATTACTTTTCCTTACCAAGTGTTTGGTTTTAGTTTATAACCATGGCATCATGGAACCAATCATGTCCTCCTCCTCTCATTGGTTTCTGGATGCTGTGAGGACATCTCGGTGCACTTTGGAGCACAGGACAGGGTCCCACATGTGCGTTTATGAAGCTGCCCTAGTCCTCTCCTATCCTTTCGTCCCACTGTATTCGTCCACTTACATCATGTCATCTTGTCTTGCTGCATTTTATATATTTGAGTAGGCTATTTTATACCCTTGGTGGCATAAGATGGATATAGAATAAATACAATTTACAAAATTAATAAAGTGACATTCTGGAAAATTTTGGTGTATAAAATAGCTGATTTAAGTAAATAGGCTTAAATGACACTACTAATAGATGGGCAAAATTATGGCCCCAGTGCCAGGAAACACCAATTCAACACGGAAGGTAACACAAGCACTCAGAAAATTCTCTGCCGTATTGGTGTTTCCTTTGGAAACTGGTGGGATGCCCTTTCCCATGCAGAGTCCTGACTGCGCAGCTGCACATCTCTGTCTCCAGCTCGGAACGGGGCTGGCCTGCTCATGATTCCAGAACGGAGTTACCTTTAAAAATTCCTTGAAATCCGTGTCTTCATCGGTCTTCTGCTGTAACAGAGCTGCTCCATTAAGCTGACAGCTACAGAACCGGATATAAGCCTGCATGTGGGACAGCTCGGCTGCCAGGATGTCCCCAATCATCTGCACGGGCATCTTCTCTCCCCCGGTCTTCTTCCGTACCCGCAAGGCCCTGCAAACAACACACTCTCACTGTGAATGTGGTTGGTAAATAAAGGATGACTATCACGGGAACAATGGTAATGATCCCTAGTGAGTTACCGACAAACCTGGCACTGTGAGGGAAGAGTCAGGAGGAGGAGGCAGCTTGCGCCTATGTTCTGCTGGCAAGCCAACCTGGGCAAAATGTTGGCAAAGAAGAGTAAGAAAATGAAGTCTATACACTTGGGTGTTTCCAGGTCCTCGGAATTGTTTTGGATTCCTTCATTTCTTAGCAAAGTTCCTTTAGAAAAATTCTAACTTGTTCTCAGCTGAACCAAGAAGAAAGGAATTTTCTACACTCTGTAGGGAAAAAAGGGAGCAGGAGCCCAGTTGTGGAGGTGGAGGTGAGCACTGTCCCCAGGAGAGCTGCTGAGCTGGGTGCCTCCATGAGGGCGGAGACACAGGACAACCGGGACTGCTGATCCCGCCCGCCAAGGAGTCTGTCCTCACAGGCTTCAGGGATGGGAAATCACCCCAAGGGGACTTAGGAGAATGTCAGACCAGCCAGTAATGTCCAGGCCATGGGCTACAGCTTCTCTCCTACTCTACCTGGTACAGTCAAGTATATTTTGAAATCATATGTTAATATATTGTTTATATTATGATTTCATTTTTTCATTGTTTAATCAAAGTATTTTCTTTGTTATATTTCTCGACTTCAGAAATTATGTATTTTACAGTTACAGGGCATGTTGTAAAATGATAATAAAGTAAAAGCTTGAGGGAGAAGACAGTTCAAAGTAACTTTGCTAACTAAATAGCCCTGCAGGGAGTTACGTGTGAAAGTGTCAGTCCTGGGGGCTGGCAGGCCGGTGCGCACAACTCACTTGAGTAGCTTTGTGTTAGACATGATGAGTTCTTTCCAGTTTACAAAGATCAAGGCCATTTCTCCTTCACTGAGAAAGCCCGACTCCACCATCCGTTTCTGAAAAACCTAAATTCAAAACATAAAAGAAAAGTTATCTTAGGTGTGCATATACAGTGGTCTAAATCAAACAGTATCTTCACAGAGTGAAACTAATACAATCATGATGTTTTTATTTTTTCGATCATGATGTTTTAAAATAAGCCTACTTAGGATTGCTAAATTTTAAATTGTATAATTTCCCTACTGTAGAAAAACCTAAATTCGGGGCGCCTGGGTGGCTCGGTCGGTTGAGCGTCCGACTTCGGCTCAGGTCATGATCTCACGGTCTGTGAGTTCGAGCCCCGCGTCAGGCTCTGTGCTGACAGCTCAGAGCCTGGAGCCTGTTTCGGATTCTGTGTCTCCCTCTCTCTCTGCCCCTCCCCTGTTCATGCTCTGTCTCTCTCTGTCTCAAAAATAAATAAACATTAAAACAAATTTTTTAGAAAAACCTAAATTCAAAACCTAAAAGAAAGAAGTTGTCTTAGGTGTGCATATACAGTGGTCTAACTCAAACAGTATCTTCACAGAGTGAAACTAATATGATCATGATGTTTTTGTTTTTGTTTTTTTAAGATCATGATGTTTTTAAATAAGCCTACTTAGGATTGCTAAAATTTAAATTGCATAATTTCCCTACTGTTTGCTATTTGGGTTCTTATTAGGCTAATTCTTTCTTTCTGTCTGTCTGTCTGTCTGTCTCTCTCTCTCTCTCTTTCTGTAGGCTCCACCCCAAAGTGGGGCTTGAACTCACAACTCAGGAGCTGCATGTGCCACTGACTGACCCCAGGTGCCCCTTATTAGGGCTAATTCTAAGGACTGAGTCCAGTAGCCTCATCAATAAGAGGACAGGCTATCTATCTGCAAGAGAGATCAGGAAAGTTAAATACAACCATGTGCATAAAGCATCTACACCCTGTAAAAGCTGCAGAACTGAGGAAACTGTCACATGGGTGCCTCAGAGGTCGTGAAGCTGTGAGAAGTTCAGCAAAAGAAACAGTGACGACTTATACAATGCCTGAGACTGACCACCAAGCAGACATGGATTTCAGAGGCTGGCTGACTGAAGGGGCAGTGATAATGCCGTACATCTGCACTGTGGAACACTGAAGGATTTACAAAGTGCTGATACGTATATGTGTGCACATGCCTGTGTGTGCATGGGTCCTGAATGAACTTCACAGATGACACAGGTCAAGCTGAATCAGCTATGATTATTCCCAGGGCACTCAGGAATAAAGGCTGGGAGAGTGATCTGCTCAAGGTCACAAACCTAGAACACGGAGGAGCCAGAACCAAAACCCCAGTCTTTTTGATTAGAAATCCAGGTTTCCATAAAGAACTAGGATTCCTAGGGAATGACTTTAAAAGCCTTAAGGAAACTGTGAAGTTATCTGAGACAACCCTTCTTGTGTGTGATCTTTCCAAGATACACACAACAGGTCAGTCTATTAAAATCGTTCAGTGGCCTGTGATAAGATGCAGGCTCTTTCTTGAGGTTCACCAGGGCTGTGCGACCTGCCCCCTGCCCACCCTCCCAGCTTGGGCCTCAAGAACTTGACACTCCAGCCACCGCAACTGCTTGCAGGATCTTAATTCCCCAGCACAGGCCTTCCTGCTTCCATGTCCTCTTCTGGGCACAGAAAACTCATCCTTGTCCTTCTAGCCTTGCCAGAGACTAACTGGGAGGGTCCTTCCCGACTCTCCTTTGTGGCAGAGGGTGGTTATCCCTCTCCCGGCCCCCACCTCAGTGTTCTGCAGCTGTCTGTCTGTCTCTCCACATGACCGTGAACTCCTTGAGGGTAGGAGTTCTCTCTTCTCTCTCTTCTCCAGCACAGTGCTTTCTGCATACGGTAGGTTTTGAATTAATGTTTATTTACTGAGTTGAGTTGAACACAGATTCGAAGAATTCAGATAACAGTGCCATGAACTGGGCATCTCTAAATCTCTATAGTTCCAAAATCAGACTGAAGATGTCAGGACCCTCCCGTGGGAGCGAGCCCTGGAGAGGTGGTGGATCTGCTCTGAGGGGCTCCTGAAGGACAAGGAAGGCATCTGGTGGTCTCTTCTTTCATCCACTGCTGAATATATGTTACTTTTTTATTCATTCCATTTACCTGCTCAGGGAGATAAGCAGACGAGGAAGGCGGTTGGGACCTCTGGGAACCTCCGTGGGAATGGCAACGAGAACACCCAGCCTGGGAACAGTGCTTTTGCCCTAAATCCCTGACCCTGACATGACCTCTTGCCCCTCAGGCAAGGTAAGGTGGGCAGAGTGGGAATGACCAAGGCCCAAGTGGTTAAGTGACAAGTCTCAGTGGGGCAAGCATGTGGCCCCGGTCCCCTCTGTGCTGGGGTCAGAAAGGTACTTCCATACCCATTCAGCCTCTCGGGACTGGGATCTGACTAGCAGCAGGGCTGATACTCGTAGGGGTTAGTAATAAAGACGGGCTTTTCTTCTAGGCCGTCTTTCCTGGCCAGAGAAGCGGGGAGATAAACATACATAGTTCATTTAGTACTGACGGGAAGGCCTGCAAAGGGCCAGGTGAAGTTTTGGGGATGCAGGATGTGGGGTACACGCCCCTGCTGTCAGGAGCTCAGAGCCTTGCGGGGGACTTCTCAACTGAGAGAAGTTAGCAACTGAGACGTGCGGTGCAAGCGTCCACGTGAGAACACGTATGTGGGTCTGCAGGTCCCCGCTGGCGTGTCGGGTGGAAACGAATCAGGGGAAGGCCTTGCTGGGGTGCAGATGCAGAAGGATGCTCCGTGCCACTAGCGAGGTCACGGCCAGGCATAACGGTGCACCTGCTGGGCCTGTGTGGGGACACGTGCTGTCTTCAGGTGCCTTGTTTATTTACTGGGTTTCTCATCTGAGGGCCCTGACACACTGAGTGGGAACTAAGTGCCATGGAAACAAGAGTATAAGTATACAGTCTCACTATGTGTACTCAAACACAAATCCTTTCAGAGTGCTACTCCAACACCTGTTACTGGCCTACAGGTCACTGGCAACATTAACGGGCACAAACAGTAAGGACATCACAACTGGGAAATATTTTACCACGTGGTCCTTTCGGTTTTCCAAAGCGATACAAACGTTAGATGAACACTGCCACTGTTTCACAGTCCCTTTGGAAACATCAAAGTCTATGAACACGTCAGGTGTCAGAAGAGCAGAGCAAACAGGCAAAAACGTGAGGGAGATGAAGTTTGCTTCAGTGCCTTCCGACCGGCTCTACCCTCGTCCTTCCCCTTCCTCGATGGGGCCTCTCCCAACATGCAGCTGAGGCGTCTCTTGTTCTCTCCACCCTGAATGGCCTCGTCTGGGGGAAGGAGTGCACTTGGGCTCTTCGGGCACCCTCCCAGAGCCACAAAGCGTTCTGAGGGTGTGAGAGCTCCTGTCACTACTCGCTACTCTACTCGTGAATTCCCACATCAAAGGTGATGCCTGACTCTGAGGCCAAGGCCCGCCCCCCTCCGCGGGCACAGCCCTCACCTCCACGACGAGCTGAAGGTCGTCCACGTACCGCTCTTCGGTCTGAATCAGCTCGTGAATATAGCCCTGCCTCTTCCTCTCAACTGGCTGCATGGTGTCCAGGCTTTGGAGATCAGCACACCCTACGGAAAGACAGGGTAGAGTTTCAAAACAGTATCTGAGTCTTCTTGGTAGGGAACAGACATTTACCAGATGTGCTGGGTTTGCAAATGGTGCCTCGAAAAAGCCACGCACGGCTTTTCCAACTCGTGCAGAGCCGCGCACCTGCGGAAAGCCGGCCTGACCACCTGCCGCTCAACCAGAGCAGCAAATCGGCACCGCCTGTAACATCTCAACGTGGTCCTGACTTCTTTCCCAAATGAATGACCGATTTAGGACTTTTTAGAAATGGCCTCAGAGAGTTCAGAACTGCGATGAACTTGTGAACATCTATGCGGTCCTCATCACCTCAGGCCATTTTCAAAGATATTGAAATGATTCAATGAATCATATGCTTAAGACCAGCGTTTTCCAAATTGCAGGCTATGAACTATCGGTGGGTCCTGATGTTCATTTCGTTTTTAAAAGTGTGGGTCAGGCCTAGCATTGAGACAAACACACAAATAAACACAAATTACCTTGTGCACAGCTCTCATAAGCACTGAAAGTGAACACTTTTAGTTAGGCATGAATGTGGGGATGCAGAATATATTTCCCACTGTGAGCTACTGTTAGAAAAACGAGACACATTTGTTTTCTCAAAATGCAGCGTTAAGGTTAGGAAACCTGAAATTCCCAGGACCCAGCAGTTCCCAACAAGACCGCTGCCTTAACTCACCAGAACAGAGAAGTGGTTTTGGGACACCACAGACGTTAAGTGAGACTTTGAGGGAAGTCCCTAGCAACCTTGCATCAGGGTGGGCGGCACTGCATTCACTTCGGGTCAATTTACAGGCACATGGGAGCCGAACTGAATGTCAGGACTGCGAAGTAACATAATTTCAGAATCGCTTCGTAAGAAGCTGAGGGCTTGCTTCTTTGCACAGCGGGAGGGGAAATATCTCAGGTAGCCCCTCCTCCGGCAAAAAGAAAAAGCAGGTAGGCACCTAGCAAGCTACAAATGAGGGAGAGAGAAAGCCCAGCGAGGCGCGGATGACCCTGAGGCAGCAGGTGTCAGGTGAACCTGGCCCCAGCCTTCGTAGGCGGGGCAGGGTCGGCACAGACACAGAGGCACCTCGCTGGCAACACAGAAACAAAGCCACAGAGGCGGAGAATGCAAGGAGCAGACTGGGTATTTCAAGGGGGTTTACCTTTGAATTTGTTTTTTCATTTTTTTTAATGTTTATTTATTTTTGAGAGAGAAAAAGAGAGAGAGAGAGAGAGAGAGAGAGAGAGAGGCAAAGAATGTGAGTGGGGAGGGCAGAGAGGGAGACAGAGGATCCGAAGCAGCCTCGGAGCTCAAACCCGTGAGCCGAAGATGGTAACCTGAGCCGAAGTCGGACGCTCAACCGACTGAGCCACCCAGGCGCCCCCCCCTCTGCTTACCTTTGAGTTTTTATGTGTTTTGTATAGATTTGGACTAAGAGTTCTCATGAAGACGACTGGTCTATTTTCTGTGCATGTTGCCAACAGCTTAAAAAAATTATTCTCACAGTAAAACAAAAATAGAATAAGGCAAGAAGACGTTATGGTGCCTCTGTCATGTTCAAAATTATCGAGCTTTTCTGGGGATTGTATTTTATTCTGTTCTGCGGGAGAGCACTGCAGGAAAGCTAAGTGTTCTGAGCCCAGGCGGCTAATATAGACACCTGTCTGACTAGGTTGTGTGTAGCCAGGAGGCTGGAGGCAATGGCTGGGCACCTAGTGGCAAGTGGCTCTCATGATGTGAGCCGGGGTCACCAGGCAGAGGAACGAGCGGACTCTGATGGAAGCCATCGGCGCAGTTTCTAAGGTTACCCCACCCTCTCACTAGGCACTAGGGTTCTACAAATTCCAGTCACTGACATTCTGCCACATCCACATTCTGTCTCTACTTTTATGTCATACTTTTTAATAAATTTACTCATGTTTGAGTTACATATTTGGGCAACCATGGGTTTTATGTACTGGTTACGTGTCTTCTAATACTCACTAAAATAAATATAACCATTAGAAAAAAATAAGTCTCCGAAGGTACTATTTTGTGTGCCATCACGTAGTATATCACAGGGATAGGTCCATCGCACTTGGGGAAACACTGATTTACATTAAAACCCACAAGCATCGGCCTCTCTAACTGTTCTGTACCTCGGAATAATAGGAAAAGTCCCAGATATTTTATCATTTCTAAGGTGAGAACATGCATGACATTAGCTCCATCAGGGTGGATGTGAGGACAATCCTTATACTCCACCTCTGACCGACCCCTTTGCATTTCATTACAGTGGTTCTTAAACTTCTGTTCTCTTCAAATTTTCAACGTGACCCTGATTCTCACTTTCAGATGTTCTTACCTCTTATGTCAGGGAAAAGAAAGAAAGGTGGTGGCCCTTTTACTTCCTGCCTTTCATCTCCCTGCTCACTCATCCCTGGACTTCCTTCCTGTGTCAGGGGATGAGGAAATCCTGTTTCTTCCTGAAGCCAGCATCCTTAACTGACCCTTTCCTTTTGACCCCTTGCCATCCTCCCCACACTGTACAACATGGTAGCCATTAGCAACACGTGGCTATTGAGCATTTGAACTGTGGTGGCCGCTCCAAACAGAGAAGTGCTCTAAGTGTAAACTACGCACCAGATCTCAAAGACCTAATATAAAAAAACCCAGAATGTAAAATAATGCACTAAAAATTCTTACGTTGATTACATATTAAATGGTAGTATTTTGCATAACGCTGAGCTGACCCAAAGAATTATTCAAGTTTTAATTTCATGTTTTACTTTTTAAAATGTAGCCTTTGGGAAATCTTAGATTCCATCTGGGCTGCATTTGGGACTTTCATTCCATTTCTATTGAACAGCTCAAGCCAGCCACTGATTTTTTATTACGTTCCTTCCCGAACAATGTTTTAGTGGCTTCTGCTATTTGCAGAATGAAGTCCTAGCTCAGCAGCACAGGGCTCCAGAGTCTCCATAATCCACCCACGGCCTCCATTTGCAGCCTCACCTCTGACCATGCAGCCCACCTTTCGGCCACCCTGGCCCGGGTTCAGTCCTCAAGAGGTGCTGGACACGCTGTGCACACTGTCCGTGGCCTGGTTCTCCACACACAGCCATCTTACCCTTTGAGGTGCAGCTCACGCGATCCTACTTGGGGGAAACCTTCCTATGCCCTGTCCCACTTACCCCCAGACCGCCTCTCTTTTGTGTTTCCGGGGTAGTCTGCGTCTGTATTTAACACTTCCCACGAGGTCACCTGCATCGTAGTTCATCTGTGTAGTGTTAATATGGCTGTCGCTCCCACTGGAGGTCAGCGGCTGTGTCTCACACAGTTCTACATCAGACTCAGCACAGTGTTTTGACCACGGGAGCCAGGAAATATTTGCCAAATGGTGGACTACTGGGTTGGTCCCAGACCTGTTTGTCACCTTTCCTCTGCTCGGGACTGCAGGGAGGTCAACCCCACAGCCTGCTTATGTAAGCTCCTACTTCACTTGGCCTCTGCCCACGTTTGGCCGATGAGAGGAGGCTCTGGCAGGAGCCTGAAGACTACAGGGAAAACGGGGAAAACACTCCTTCTGCCAGAAAAGAGAGGACAGGAGACCTTTTAGTCTCCGCTGGGCAGAGAACATTAGAATTGCTGGGCTCGCGTCTCATAAATTTGGAGTTCAAGGATTCTACAACTGATGGATTACCAGAAAAGTTGGTCCCTGGTTGGTGATACCCTTAGGGTGCTTGGCCAAAGAAAATGTACAACTGTCCAGAGGGTCTCCCTCACAACCTTGGTGCCACAGGATTTCCACGTAAAAGCCAAGTGTCACTAAAGATGAGCTCAACATAAAAAATTACAAGAAATAGGGAATGATCCACCATAAATAAAAAATGATGATTAGAAAGGACCCCAAGAGGGGCACCTGGTTGGCTCGCTTGGCAGAGCATGTGACTTTTGATCTCAGGGTTGTGAGTTTGAGCCCCACATTGGATATAGAGATGACTTAATATCTTGAAAAAAACAAACAAAACAAAACAAAAAAAACAACAACCCAAGAACATAAGGTAACAGAACAAAATCTAAAAAAAAAAGTAAAAATATGTCTATTTAAAAAATAACTCAAGACATATGAAGGGTTGAAACCACAGAGTCTATAAAAAAGAACAGGCAGATTTGAAAAAGAAACTAGGGGCGCCTGGGTGGCTTGGTTGGTTGAGCGTCCGACTTCGGCTCAGGTCATGATCTCACAGTCCGTGAGTTTGAGCCCCACGTCGGGCTCTGTGCTAGCAGCTCAGAGCCTGGAGCCTGTTTTGCATTCTGTGTCTCCCTCTCTCTCTGCTCCTCCCCTGTTCATGCTCTGTCTCTCTCTGTCTCAAAAATAAATAAACGTTAAAAAAAAATTTGAAAAAGAAACTAATAAAAATGGCAAATCTTATGGAAATAATAACACATAGCTGTTCAAACATATCTGAGGAAAGGATTAGTAAATCTGAAGACAGATGTAGAAATTAATGCAGCCTACGGGCGCCTGGGTGGCTCAGTCGGTTAAGCATCTGACTTCGGCTCAGGTCATGATCTTGCCGTTTGTGGATTCGAGCCCCGTGCCGGGCTCTGTGCTGACAGCTCAGAGCCTGGAGCCTGCTTCAGATTCTGTGTCTCCCTCTCTCTCTACTCCTCCCCCACTCACACTCTGTCTCTCTCTTAAAAAAAAAAAAAAAAAAGAATGCAGCTTAGAAAGACAAAAAGATGGAAAACATAAAATGGAGATTAGGAGAATAGAGGACAGAATGACAATGTCCAACATACATCTAATGGGAGTCCAGGAGGGGAGAACAGAAAAAATGAAGAGAAGTAATATAGAGATTATAATGATTGAGATTTCCTAGAACTGATGAAAGATAGACCTCCACATACTCAGAAGGAAAAATGACTCCTGATTAGGGAAAAAAATAAAAATAAATCCATACCTAAACTGCAAAACACCAAGGAGAAAAAAAAAATGATTAGAACAGTTAGAAAGAGGGGTGCCTGGGTAGCTCAGTCAGTTAAGTGTCCAACTCTTTTTTTTTTTTTTTTCAACGTTTATTTATTTTTGGGACAGAGAGAGGCAGAGCATGAACGGGGGAGGGGCAGAGAGAGAGGAAGACACAGAATCAGAAACAGGCTCCAGGCTCCGAGCCATCAGCCCAGAGCCTGACGCGGGGCTCGAACTCACAGACCGTGAGATCGTGACCTGGCTGAAGTCGGACGCTTAACCGACTGCACCACCAGGCGCCCCTAAGTGTCCAACTCTTGATTGGGCTCAGGTCATGATCTCAAGGTTCTGTGGGATCGAGCCCTGTGTCAGGTTTTGTGCTGGCAGCATGGAGCCTGCTTGGGATTCTCTCTTTCCTTCTCTCTCTGACTTGCTTGCCTGCACTCTCTCTCTTCCAAAATAAATAAATTAAAATTAAAAAAAAAAAAAGAGAAATAAAAAGCAGAATAACTACACAGGAAGGGCAATCAGACTGACTGTACACATCTCCACACAACAACAGGGGGTACTGAGCAAAAATAACTGTCAAATCAGAATTCTAATTATACTACCTTTTGTGGGTAAGGAAGACAAAGACATTTTTAGGCAAAGTTTGAAAGCATTTACTACTAATAGGTTGACTAAAGGAACTATAAAGAGGTGTGTTTTTGGAAGAAGGAAATTGAATAAGAAGGAAAAAAGAGTAAGGAGTGGTGGAGAGGAAGGAAGGAAGCAAGGAAGGAAGGAAGCAAGGAAGGAAGGAAGGAAGAAAGGAAGGAAGGAAGGAAGGGACAGAGGACAGGAAGGAAGAAGAGAGGGAGGGAGGGAAGGGTGAGTGAAAATACTAGTAAATATGTGAAGACTCAAAATAATCATTGATGATCTAAAATAACAATATACCCGATAGTGGGTATATATTCAACATGGTGGGGGGTGTGTCTGGATGGCTCAGTCGGTTGAGTATCCGACTCTTGATCTCTGGGTTGTAGTTCAAGCCCTGCTTTGGGCTCCACACTGGACATGGAGCTTACTTAAAAAAGAGTATAAATTCAAGGTGGATTTTAAATTTACCTAAAACTAACTTTTTTAAACACAAAAAAGCAGTAACATGAGAAATAGGGGAGAATCCTTACAGATAAAGCATCCCACCTGCACTGATTAGAAGAAGTAAGATAAATATGAAATTTAGACTTTGTGGAGACAAACACATATGTTAGAAATGCAAAGGTAACTACTCAAAGAATAGACATTGAAACCATAACTTCCAAACCAGTAAAGGGAAAGAAAGGAAGTACATTTGATCAAAGCAATAGATGTATAGGCAGAACAACAATAAGAAAAAAATTCATGGTAAATAAAAAATATATAATAAGATAGCTATAAATAGGAGTATTCCATTATTCCAATAAGAGTAAATTGCTTAAATCTGTCAGTTAAAATAAAACTCTAGATTGGATTTTAAATTTTTTTTTTCAACGTTTATTTATTTTTGGGACAGAGAGAGACAGAGCATGAACGGGGAAGGGGCAGAGAGAGAGGGAGACACAGAATCGGAAACAGGCTCCAGGCTCTGAGCCATCAGCCCAGAGCCTGACGCGGGGCTTGAACTCACGGACCGCGAGATCGTGATCTGGCTGAAGTCGGACGCTTAACCGACTGCGCCACCCAGGCGCCCCTCTAGATTGGATTTTAAAATTCAGCTAGATGTTGGGGAAGATGGCAGAGTAGGAGGATCCTACTCACCCCGCCCCACATAAACAACGAGATAACACCCATATCAGTGTGAATAACCCAGAAAACAACAGGAAGACTGGCAGAACAGAGTCTCCATAGAAAAATGTAGAGAAGAAGCCACACTGAAAAGAGCTGCAAGGGCAGAGACTTGGTTGGGAGCCAAAACTGACCTACAGGACTGTCCTTGGGAGGTAGGGATGCTGTGGGCAAAGAGAAGGGCCAGAAGCAAACTCCACCTCAGGCATCCCAGGCACAGGGGACCCTCACTCGGAGGATGAATCCCCATAAAATTGGGTTTTGAAAACCAGAGGGGATGAAGTTTGAGAGTTCTTACAATCAGTGGGGCTTAACACTTGGAACTGTAAAAATCAGCGGGCATGGCTCTGAGGGAGCCAGAGGGTGATAGGAAACTGAGTCCCCACGCTTAGAGACAGCACAACAAATAGCCCCACTGAGAAACAGCATAGAAACAGCAGTTTGAAAAACTCCTGGAATATATAGGAAGGAGATTTATTTACTAATTTCAGAATGTGTGTTGGAGGGACAGGGATCTTTGGGAGACTTCTCCAAGGGCAAAGGAGCCGGTGGGACCATTTCTCTCCATTGCCCCCCAAGCCTGGATACACGAACACCTGTGGGAATCAGCACATTGAAAATATTCTCCATCTAGCTTACCAACACCAGGGGCCCACCCTTGTGTTCTCCTGTGGACCCACCCCTCAGGTTGACCCTGGCCTCAATAGGAATCCATCCAAAGTGGTGCCCAAACACGGTAGTGTGCAAGCAGCCCCAAGAAGGGTCAGCACCACCCCAAAGTGATTCCTGCCCCAGGGAGATGGGAAGAAAACCACACATACCAGTTCCATTTTGGCCCCAGCAGTGGGTTGGGGGCAGAAATCTGGTCTGACTACAGGCCCCGCCCCCCAGTGAAAGCTTCTCGGGGGACAACACAGGGAGAAAGCCCTACAGTACAGTGCTTCGCAGCTCTGGCAAATGACTGGTCTGACTCAACTTAAGCCCAAGATGGCTTCAGACTGGCCCACTAACAACACAGGGGCCAAACCCTGTCCACAACAGATAGAGCTACTGTAGATGACTGGAGTGAAGGCAAACACAGCTCAGCCACAACAGCAGGGCACATACAACACACACAGGAGACATCCCTGAAGTGCCAGGTTCTAGTGAACAGGGGACATTGTGCTGCAGAGCACTACAGGACTTCATCTTCATAAGGCCACTACTTTCAAGAGCAGGAGACATAGTTGACCTTAACACATAGAAACAGACACACAGAGTCAGACAAAATAAGGAGACAGAAGACTATGTACCAGACGAAAGAACAGGACAAACTCACAGCAAGAGAACTAAACAAAACAGGGATGAGTAATATGCCTGATAAAGAATTTAAAGTAATGGTCATAAAGAGACTCAATGGACTTGAGAAAAGAGTCAAGGACCTCAATGAGACCCTCAACAAAGAGAGAAAACACAAAAAAAGAACCAATGAGAGATGGAGAACTTAATAGCTGAAATTAAAAATATACTAGAAGTGGGGTGGGGGGTGCCTGGGTGGCTCAGTTGGTTAAAACATCTGACTCTTGCTTTTGGCTGGTCATAATCTCACGGCTCATGAGTTTGAGCCCCGTATCGGGCTCTGTGCTGACAGTGTGGGGCTTGCTTGAGATTCTCTGCATCTCTCTCTGCCTCTCCCTGGCTTGCATGTGCTCGCGCACTCTCTCTCTCTCTCTCTCTCTCTCTCTCAAAATAAATAAATAAGTTTAAAAACAAAAACAAAATACACTAGAGGGAATAAAAAGTAGACCAGAGGAAGCATGACCTGGAGGACAGAGTAATGGAAAGCATTATCACTGAACAAGAGAAAGAAAAAACAGTAATAAAAAATAAGAATAGAAGGGAACTCAGTGACACCATCAGGTGTGATAACATTTACATTATAGGCATCCCAAGAGGAAAAAAGAGAGAAAAGGGGACAGAAAATTTATCTGAGGAAATAATAGCTAAAAACTTCATGAATCTGGGGAAGGAAACAGAAATCCAGATTCCAGAGGCAGAAAGACTCCAACAAAATCAACTCAAAGAGGTCCACACCAAGACATGATAATTAAAATGGTAAAAAACAGTGATAAAGAGAGAATTTTATAGGGCACCTGGGTGGCTCAGTTGGTTAAGCATCCGACTTTGGCTCAGGTCATGATCTCATCGTTCGTGGGTTTGAGCCCCATGTCAGGCTGTGTGCTGACAGCTCAGAGCCTGGAGACTGCTTCAGATTCTGTGTCCCTCCCCGCCCCCCCCAACTCTCTGCTCCTTCCCCACTTGTGCACTCTCTCTCTCAAAATAAACACTGAAAATTTTTTTTAAAAATTAAAAAATTTGAAAGCAGCAAGAGAAAAGAAAATAGTTACATACAAAGGAAACCCCAGAGGACTATTAGCCTATTTTTCAGCAAGAACTTTGCAGGCCAAAGGGAGTGGCATGATATATTCAAAGTGCTGGAAAAAAAAAAAACCCCTGCAACCAAGACTACTCTATCCAGCCAGGCTATCATTTCGAATAGAAGGAGAGATAAAGAGTTTCCCAGACAAACAAAAGTTAAAGGAATTCATGACTACTAAACCCGCCTTACAAGAAATGTTAAAGGGGACGCTCTTGAGTGGAAAGGAAAGACCATAAGCAGGAGGAAGAAAAGTAGGAAGCACAAAAGCAGTAAAATTAAGTATATCTATAAAAACAAAAATCAGTCAAGGGATTCCCAAAATAAAAGGATGTAAAGTATGACACCATATACCTAAAACGTGGGAGGAAAGGGGTAAAAATGTGGTGATTTTTTTTTAATTTTTATTTGTTTTTTGAGAGAGTGCAAGCAGGGGAGGGGCAAAGAGAGAGGGAGACAGAAACCCCAACAGGCTCCACACTGTTGGTGCAGAGCCCAATGTGCGGCTTGAACTCAAATCATGAGATCATGACCTGAGCCAAAGTCAAGAGTTGGAGGCTCAACTGGCTGAACCACCCAGGCACCCCAAAAATGCAGTGCTTTTGGAATGGGTTCAAACTTAACTGACCATTAGCTTAATATAGACTGCTATATGTATAAGATGTTATATACAAACCTAATGGTAACCAAAAAACAAAAAACTGGTAACAGATATGCAAAAAATAAAGAGAAAGGAATCCAAGAATAGAAAGCTAGGAAACTGTGAGAGAAGAGCAAGAGACGAAAGAAATAAAGAACTATAAAACAAATATGAAAAAATAACAAAACTGCAATAAGTACATACCTATCAATAATTACTTTGAATGTAAATGGACTAAACACTCCAATAAAAGACATAGGATAACACAATGTATGTAAAGTGATGAATCACTGAATCCTACTCCTGAAACCAATATAGCACTGTATGTTAACTAAATAAAATTAAAAAAAAAAATCAAGACCCATCTATATGTTGCCTGTGAGACTCACGTCAGATCTAAAGACCATGCATATTGAAAGTGAAGGGATGTAAAAGTTTTTATCATACAAATGGAAGTGAAAAGAAAGGCAGGGAGCAATACTTATATCAGATGAAATAGACTTTAAAACAAAGACTGTAACAAGAGACAAAGAGAGACCACATAATCTTAAAGGGCACAATCCAACAAGAAGATATAACAAGTGTAAACATTTATGTACCCAAAATGAGAGTGCTCAAATACATACAGCAGCTAATAACAGACATAAAGGAAGAAATCAATAGTAACACAATAATAGTAGAGGACTTTAACACTCCACTTACATCAATGGATAGAGCAACCAAACACAAAATCAACAAGGAAACAATGGCTTTGAATGACACACTGGACCAAATGGATCTTACAGATATATTCAGAACATTCCATCCTAAAACAGCAGACTACACATTCTTTTCAAATGCACATTGAACATTCTCCAGAATAGATGACATGTTAGGCTACAACACAAGTTCTCTGAACAAATTAAAAAAGACTGCAGTTGCACCATCCATCTTTTCTGACTGCATACTATGAAATTAGAAATCAACCACAAAAGGGGGTGCCTGGGTGGCTCAGTCGGTTAAGTGTCCAACTCTTGATTTCAGCTCAGGTCATTATCTCACAGTTTGTGGGTTCAAGCCCTGTGTCAGGCTGATAGCACAGAGTCTGCTTGGGATCTTTTCTCTCTGCCCCTACTCTGCTCATGCTCTCTTTCATCTCTCAAAATAAATACATAAATAAACTTTATTTTAAAAAGAGCTGTTAAAAAAAGTAAACCACAAGAAAAAAATCCAGAAAAAACACAAATATATGGAGGTTCAATAATATGCTACTAAACAATGAATGGGTCAACCAAGAAATCAAAAAGGAAATAAGAAAGTACATGGAGACAAATGAAAATAAAAACACAACTGTCCAAAAATCCTCGGGGTACAGCAAAAAGCTGTTCTAAGAGGGAGGTTCATAGCAATACAGGCCTACCTTAAGAAGCAGGAAAAAATCTCAAACAACCTAACCTTACACCTATAGGCACTATAAAAAAGAACAAACAAACCCCAAACCAGCAGAAGGAAGGAAATAATAAAGATTAGAGCAGAAATAAGTGAAATAGAATCTAAAAATTAATAGAACAGATCAATGAAACCAGGAGCTAGTTCTTTGAAAAGATCAACAAAATTGATAAACCTTTAGCCAGACTCATCGAGAGAGAGAGAGAGAGAGAAAGAGAGAGAGAGAGAAAGAGAGAACTCAAAATCACAAATGAAAGAGGAGAAATAACAATTGACACCACAGAAATACAAAAGATTATAAGAGAATATTATGAAAAATTATGTGCCAGCATATTGGACAACCTACAAGAAATGGATTAAATTCCCAGAAACATATAACCTCCCAAATATGAATCAGGAAGAAATAGAACATTTAAACAGACCAATTACCAGCAATGAAATTGAACTGGTAATCAAAAACTCTTCCAACAAATAAAAGTCCAGGACCAGATGGCATCACAGGTGGTAAATTCTACCAAACATTTAAAGAAGACTTATACCTCTTCTTCTCTATTTATTAAAAAAAAAAAAAAAAAAAAAATTGAAGGGGGAGAGGCACCTGGTGGCTCAGTCGGTTAAGCATCTGACTTCTGATTTTGGCTCAGGTTATGATCTCACAATTCATGGGTTTAAGCCCCATGTTGGGCTCTGTTCTGACAGCATGGAGCCTGCTTGGGATTCTCTCTCCCTCTCTCTACCCCTCCCCCACTTGCACTGTCTCTGTCTCTCTCAAAATAAATAAATAAACTAAAAAAAAAAAGTAGCGGTGTCTGGGTGGCTCAGTCGGTTGAGCATCCGACTTCGGCTCAGGTCATGATCTTGCGGTTTGTGAGTTTGAGCCCCACGTTGGGCTCTTTGTTGACAGCTCAGAGCCTGAAGCTTGCTTTGGATTCTGTGTCTCGCTCTCTCTCTACCCCTCCCTGCTTATGCTCTGTCTCTGTCTCAAAAATAAATAAAACATTTAAAAAAAAAATAGAAGGGGACAAAAAACTTCCAAACTAATTTTTGAGGCCAGTATTACCCTGATACTAAAACTGGACAGACACTACAAAAGAAAAGAACTATAGGCCAATGTCTCTGATGAACATAAATGTAAAAATCTTCAACAAAACATTAGCAAACACAAAATCCAACAATACATTAAAAAAAATCATTCACCAAAATTGAGTGGCAAGGGTGGTTCAATATTTGCAAATCAATCAATATGATATATCACATCAACCCATAGCTAACATACTCAATGGTGAAAAACTGAGAACTTTTCCCCAAAGATCAGGAACAACACAAGGATGTCCACTCTTACCACTTTTATCCAATATAGTACTGGATACTATATACTATATACTACAGTATATACTATATACTATACTATATACTATATACTTAGTATATACTATACTAAGTCCTAGCCATAGCAATCAGACGAGAAAAAGAAATAAAAGGCATCCAAATTGATAAGGAAGAAGTACAACTTTCACTATTTACAGACCCTAAAGACTCCACCAAAAAACTACTAGAGCTGATAAATGAATTCACAGTATACAAAATTAATATACAGAAATCTGTCACATTTCTGTACATTAATAATGAAGTAGCAGAAAGAGAAATTAATAATCCCATTTACAATTATACCATTCATCAGTTTTTTTATTCAAAAAAACCCTCTTTGAATAAGCTTAACCAGAGGTGAAAGACCTGTACTCTCAAAATTATAAAACACTGATGAAAGGGACATCTGGGTGGCTCAGTCAGTTAAGCATCTGACTTCGGCTCGGGTCATGATCTCACAGTTTGTGGGTTCGAGCCCCACGTTGGGCTCTGTGCTGACAGCTCAGAGCCTGGAGCCGGCTTCGACCTCTGTGTCCCCCTCTCTCTGCCCCTCCCCTGCTCACACTCTGTCTCTCAAAAATAAACATTAAAAAAAATTAAAAAAAAAACTGATGAAAGAAATAGAAGATAACACAAATGGAAATATATTCCATGTTCATGGATTGGGAGGACAAATATTGTTAAAATGTCTCTACTACTCAAAGTAATCCACAGATTTCATACAATCCCTAACAAAATACCAACAGCATTTTTCACAGAACTAGAATATCCTAAAATTTGTACGGAACCACAAAAGACCCTAAGTAGCCAAGGCAATCTTGAAAAGAACAAAACCAGAGGTATCATAATCCCACATTTTAAGACAAACTACAAATCTGTAGTAATCAAAAGAGTATGGCACTGGCACAAAAACAGACACATTGATCAATGGAACAGAACAGACAGCCCAGAAGTAAACCCATGATTAAATGGTCAATTTATCTTTGACAAAGGAGACAAGAATATTCAATGGGAAAAAAGACAGTTTCTTCAACAAATGGTGTTGGGAAAATTGTACAGCTACATGCAAAAGAATGAAAAGGGCCCATTTTCTTATACCATACACAAAAATACACTCAAAATGGATTGAAGACCTAAATATGAGACCTGAATCCATAAAAATCCTAGAGGAGAGTACAGGCAGTAATCTGTCTGACATTGGCCACAGCAACTTTTTTCTAGATATGTCTCCTGGGGCAAGGGTAACAAAAGCAAAAATAAACTATTGGGACCACATCAAAATAAAAAACTTCTGCACAGAAATAGAAACAATCAACAAAATAACAAGACAACTTAATGAATGGGAAGAGATACTTGCAAATGACCTATCTGATAAAGGGCTAGTATCCAAAATTTATAAAGAACTTACACAACTCAACACTAAAACCCCCCAAATAATCTAATAAAAAATGGGCAAAGGACCTGAAAAGGCATTTGTCCAAAGATATCCAGATGGCAAACAGACACATGAAAAGATGCTCAATATCATTCATCATCAGGGAAATGCAAATCAAAACCACAATGACATATCACCTCACGCCTGTCAAAATGGTTGAAAGCAAACACAAGAAACAACAGGTGTAGCCACTGTGGGAAACAGTATGGGGGTTCCTCAAAAAATTAAAGATAAGATTGCCATATGGTCCAGGAATTCCATTACTATTTACCCAAAGAATATGGAAACACCAAACCAAAAAGATAAATGTACCCTGATGGTTTACTGCAGCATTATTTATGATAGCCATATTATGGAAGCAACCCAAGTGTCAATCGACTGATGAATGTATAAAGAAGATGTGGTATATATGTACAATGGAATATTAGCCATAAAAAAGAATGAAATCTTGCCATCTGCAACAACATGGATGGATCTAGAGGGTATAGTGCTAAGTGAAGTAAGTAAAGTCTGCAGGGGCACC
Organism: Prionailurus bengalensis; assembly: GCF_016509475.1. Lineage (NCBI taxonomy): Eukaryota > Metazoa > Chordata > Mammalia > Carnivora > Felidae > Prionailurus > Prionailurus bengalensis. The sequence continues at coordinate 121,476,640 of NC_057354.1, read as the reverse complement.
TGGGTGGCTCAGTTGGTTAAGTGTCCAACTCCGGCTCAGGTCATGATCTCGCGGTTTGTGAGTTAGAGCTCCGTGTCAGGCTCTGTTCTGACAGCTCAGAGCTTGGAGCCTGCTTTGGATTCTATGTCTTCCTCTCTCTCTCCCCCTCCTCCACTCATGCTCTATCTTTCTCTCAAAAATAGATAAATATTAAAAAAAAAAAAGAAGTAAAGGTTGGAAAAAGCTACACATTTACAAAATATTAAAAAGCAGCTGAGGTGGTTTGATTAGCAACAGACAAGATAGGCTTTCAAGGATCTATGTAAACGTTATAAACATTTAGGATGATACAATAATTTTGATCTTATTTGCAACTAACTGGAGAGCCTCAAAAGGTAAAATTAAAAACTGACAAAATTGCCTCTGGAAGGAAGGAAGGAAGGAAGGAAGGAAGGAAGGAAGGAAGGAAGGAAGGAAGGAAAAATAAAGATCTGAAAGATCTATAATCAAAGTAGTCAACTGTAATATCTCAATGAAAATGAGTAAATATGAAAGATTCGAACACTATTAACAGGTTTAGTATAATGAACATATCTACAAGGCAACAACACTTTTTTCAACAAAAACTACTGTGTAAAAAAATTTCCTGAATATAGCTGGAAAATTAAACATTAAAATTATTTTCAAGAGGCACCTGGGTGGCTCAGTCGGTTAAGTGACCGACTTCAGCTCAGGTCATGATCTCAAGGCTTGTGGGTTCAAGCCCCACATCGGGCTCTGTGCTGACAGCTCAGAGCCTGGAGCCTGCTTCAGATTCTGTCTCCCTCTCTCTCTGCCCCTCCCCTGCTCACTGTCTCTCTCTCTCAAAATAAACATAATAAAAAAATAACTTTTAAATGTTGTAGTTTAAAGAAGAGGTTCCTAAAAGCTCCATGTACCTTCCTCCTTCCACCTCAATTTGCTTGACCTATCACAAGCATTTGTGACAGTGGATCACTCCCTCCTCTTTAAAATCCTCCTTTAACTTGGCTTCTAGGTCACCACCTCACCTCATGTCCTCCTACCGCACTGGCAGTCGCCTCCTCTCCTTTCCTAGCTCCTCCTCAACCCACAGACTTAATTAACGTTGAAACCCAAAGACTCAGCCGTAGAACTCTTCTCCACATACTCACAGCGTTGGTGGTGCCACCGAGTCTTGTGGCTTTAAGTATCATCTATGCACCGATATACTCCCAAATGCACACTCCAGGCTGAATATATCCTCTGGATCTCACTGTGTTCTACTGCCTACTCAGGATCTCCACTTACCTATCTTAAGGGTGGGTGAAAGTAACATATCCAAAACCAAACTCCTAATAGTCTCTCCTGCCCTTCCTCTCTCATCATGTGCCTTCACTTAATGGTGATTCCATCTCTCTGCTTGCCTGGGCCAAGATCTTTGGGGATATCCTTGATATTTTTCTTTTTCTCACACCCCTACATTCAATCCTATCTGTTGAATCTACCTTCAGAATATACCCACAGTCTGACACTTCTCACTATGTTCACTACAATCATTCTGATCGCGCCGTCATTGTTCACCCGGATTACTGATCTAGCTTCGTAATATGTCTCCTTGGTTCTGAGCCCTTCCCTGCCCCAACCCCTGCTTTAATCTAGCAAGCTAGAGCTATTCTGTTAAAGCACATCGGATCATGTCCTTCCTTTGATTAGAACCCCTTGGTGGGTTCTTGTCACTCCCAGCCAAAGCCAAAGTTCTTACAAACAGCCTCCAAGAACTTAAGTAGTCTCCCCCATTTCCCCAGTCCCCTCTGTCCTCACTGCCTCTCTTGCTTCTCCCTCTGTTCCAGCCACCCCGGCCTCAAGCATTACCGTCATGTTCCTGATTGGGGCCCTGGCATGTGCTGTTCCCTCTGCCTAGAATGGTCTTCCAGCTATTTACATGGCTCTCTCCAGATATCTCTCATGTCCTTTAAGTCTTTGCTCACATGACATCATTTCAGAGAGGCTTTCTCTGAGAAGCTTGTTTGAAATCCGTCCAGATCCATCCTCTTTCCACCAACCCTTCACTCACTCCCTTTCCCTAACTTGCTTTATTTTTCTAAGGTACGGCATATTTATTCATTTTGTTTGTTTTCTGTCCTGCCCTACTTAAATGCCAGCTCCAAGAGGGGAGGAATTTTTGCCTATTTTATCATCTGCTATATCCCTAGTGGCTGACACATAGTAGGTCTTCAGCAAGCATTTATAGAATGTGATAAGAAGATAAACTGTGAGCTGCAGGAGACAGTACACCATATTAACTACAGGTGGCCGGAGAGAATGATGAAAATTTCCTGGTAAGTTCTTCCCAGAAGACAGGAAGGGTGGGAAAATGAGAAAAATGAGAGACCACGCTACTATCAGGTCAAAGTCCTCAGGGCCACAAGACCCCCCCCCCCCCCCACTTGTGAGAGGACACGGAGACTGACAGCCAAATTATGCATAACGAATAACAGCCACATAAACTGTGTCCCACAGAGTTGGGAGGCCATTGCAGATTACAGTGCAAACAAGATCAAGAAGCAAATGAGAGACGCCTGAGAGGAGAGGAGGGAGCGACGCGAAGACTCCAAAAGGTGAAGGACAAAAGATGGTCTGTGACGACTCATACAAAGAGAGCTTGTTCGGATTATGTCATAAAGTCCCAGAAAAGTCCTTGCCCATTGTGAGAAGAGCGATGTCACTGAACAACGCTATTCTCTGTGCCTGAAGCAGCAGCCAGGGTTGACATAATGGTTTTCAGTCTCACTGTGTTGACGCTCAGTGAAAAGACAATTTTTAGCAGTAAATCCAGATGACTAAGCTGTGTGCATTTTCTGAAGGCTGCCTTTAATGCAGAAGTTTTGTCAGAGCACTAGAAAATCATCGAATATCTTATTTTGTAAAAGAACAGCATTTTATGCACTTGGCAACTATTTATTGAATACGAACTATGTAACAGGTAGTAGGTCCCACCTGCAAGCCACAGATATTTGTGATTTTGTTTCCGGAAATTTAAAGGATTGTTGAACAATTTTTAAAACTCTGTGTCTCTTTGATGCCTGTCAATTCTTTGTCACCAGGAGTTAGGCTGCCTGTTTATGCATGAAAAGGGAAGAAGTTAATACTGTATTCTGATGCTGCAGACCGTCAGAAAGCAAAAGATTTGGTTATCAGAAAATGGAAGTATTCCAGAACTTCCCAAAGCAACTCTGTTGATAAATGCAAGTGGAGAAAGAAAAATGTTGTTGGTTGTATTTTTATTTTTGAATCTACAGTGATAGGTCATAAGCCTAAAAGAAAGTAGAGACCTCCTGGGGCGCCTGGGTGGCTCAGTCAGCTAAGTGTCCAACTTTGGCTCAGGTCATGATCTCACGGTTTGTGGGTTTGAGCCCCCTGTTGGGCTCTGTGATGACAGTGCAGAGCCTGGAGCCTGCTTCAGATTCTGTGTCTCCCTCTTTCTCTGTCCCTCCCCTGCTTGAGCTCTGTCTCCTTCTCTCTCAAAAATAAACAAACATTAAAAAAAAAAAGAAGAAGAGAGCAAAGACCTCCTAACAGTAGACAGAGGGGCCTCCGAGACTCGGCCTCAGAGAGTAGTTCTTTCAGGCTGATGCTTGCAACACCTTCTAGACTGCCAGAGTCCCTATCACTAACTCAACTGAGAGAATTAACGTGCCATCCAGATACAGAACATTATGAAGAGAAAGTTTTTTCATGGTCGCTGAACACATAGCGCGTAATCCTAACAATCAAAATAATTGTTACGCATATGTGTGTGATGATTTACCACCTCTGATCAATCCTCTGAAGAACTGATACAACTTTGAACCCTACTGTATATAGAGAATCTAAAGGTTGGTGGTGAAGAGACAGTACAGAATTCAGAGCTACTAAACCCCTACATCTTGGCTCAAGTCTTACACTTTGAAATGCCAGGCCATTTTATATGGTGCTTACACTGCAATCCGCCTTGAGACAAAACATGGATGACAGGGTGTATAAACTTGACCTGGTCTCATGCTTGCTGGACTGAATTCTAGAGGAAAAAAGGGGGTTTAGGTTAAGTATTCTGAATGCCAAATGGCGCAAATGCACTTCTCTGGAAATGCCAACAGAGTTCTCACTCTCCTTTGACTCATTTTTGTGTCTAAGTGACGACGGGTCCCTACATACCTTCTCCTCTGTCACATATGCAATGAGTAGCTGTGTCCAATAGCCAATTTCATGTTGACTGTTCCAGACACTTGAGCACTTCACGTCATACATCTGCTACTACGCCACCACTGTCCCGGGGGGGTTTCATGCGCACGTGTATTTTTTTTTCTCGTGGTTACTGAACAGCTTGCTGTACTCCTAATTTTCCCCACTGGTATGACCACACAGCCCATACTTTCAAACTGTTTGCGACTCCATAACTGGTCACTCCGCCCCACTGTGCTCAGTGTAGGACACACGCCCTCTGTAGCCCTGCCTAACTTCATGGAGGTTATCATATGACCGCTGGGGGCCCAGGGATCCCAGGAGCAGGTCCTTCTAATACTTTAAGTGTAACTTGACCGGCCTGGAGGTACTGAAAACAGCTAATTCTCCTTACATTCTTCTCACCTGAATCTTGGGATTAAGTGATGGTTGTTCTGCTTTTATGATCTGGAGTAACAGCAGCTCTCAGTTAATGGAAAGGTGCGTGGGCAGAGGCTAGGAGCACGAGCTTTGGAGTCAGACTGGGACTCGAGTTCTAACTTCCAGCACTGACTAACCCAGACATGTACCCGAAGTACTCAGTCCACTGCTCAGCACAAAGCAAGCACTTAGGACGTGTTAGACAGTGACCTAGCACTTCAGAAATCCCTGAGTCTCATCTGCAATGTAGGTATTATCATCATTATAGGGGCGAGGCTAAGGTTCAGCAAGTGAGTGGGAAGAGCCAGGGATTCAAAGCAACCCTCCCAATGCACTCCCCCCACATTCACTCCATCGCTCTCTCTCTGCTTTTTTTCCTTGACTAAGTGATTTTGCCTTCTGACAACAGCATTGAGACATCTCTCTCAAGGATGTTTCATAATTTGTTGTCCTTGTTTAAAACAAAGTTTAAAGCATGAAGACAAATGACTCAAACGAGAGGCAAAGGATCTAAACACACATTTCTCTAACGAAGATCTGCAAATGGCCAAGAAACACATGACAAGACGCTCAACATCATTAGTCACTGAGGAGATGTCAAGCAAAACCACAGAGAGATGTCTGTCGCTCCACACCCAGAGGGATGGCCACAGTAAAAAGTCAGATAATAACCAGTGTTGGGAAGGACATGGAGAAACAGAAACTTCGTGCACTGCTGGTGGGAATAAAACGGTGCAGCTACTTTGGAAACCAGTCTGGCAGTTCCTCAAAAAGTTAAACACAGAATTACCGTTTGACACAGACATGTGACAAGACATGTCTGCCCCAAAACTTGTACACAAACATTCACAGCAGCTTGTTCTTAACAGCTAAAAAGTAGAAACAACCCAACGTCCACCAACTAAAGAACGGATAAACAGTGTGGCGCCCCATACAACGGAACACGCCTTCGTCATAAAAAGGAATGAGGTACTGACACACAGACAGCATGCATGTACCTCGAAAACATCATGCTAAGTAAAACAAGCCAACCACACGTTTTATGATTCCATTTATATATGTCCAGAACGGGCAAACATACGCATGGAGACGGCAAGGAGGTTGTCAGTGGCTGCCTACGGCTCCCAGCGGTGGCGGTATAGCGAGATGGGAGGACAACAGCTGAAGGGCACAGGACTTCTTTTGGGAGTGATGCAATGTTCTGGAGTTAACCATCCCGGGTGCCGGTCGCACAACACTGAATAAACTAAAAACCATTCGGCTGTACACTTTAAGTGGGTAAATTGTATGGTATGTGATTTGAGTCTCAATAAAGCTGTTACCAAAAGAAGTGATTACGTCCAGCTTTATCTTTCCAGACACTATTCTTAAAGATTCCTGTCCTTGTTTATCACATTCAGTCTTTGCCTCCTGGCCTCTTCTCCGTGTGTACCTTCTACAGAGAGAAAACACAGGGCGGCCTCTGTCTTCTCTTTTCTTTTCACTGGTTCCAGTGATGGCTGTGGTGCAGGAACTTCACTGCTACTAACAGGGTGGCTGTGACCGCACGCTAGGGGAGGTTTAAGAGCATGGGCTCTGGAGCCAGACCATGTGGGTTTGAACCCAACCCTCCCACTTACTGGCTCTGTGACCTTGGACAAGTTATTTAGCTTGTACTTTAATGGCCATATCTGTGAAAAGAAAATAATAATGAGGTAAAACATTAGGGAACCTCAGAAAAGGACCCAGATCAGTAAGTACTCAATGAAGGGCACTTTCCGTTTTTTCTTTTTACCGGTATGGGCAATGGTTGTGCAGCCAGAGCTTTGTTCACTATTCTCCTAGAACCTGTTCCCTGCCTCCACAGGTCCCTTCGCTACCCCACCCTTAACTGTTGACACCCTCAAAGGGCCAGCATGAACTCATTCTCCCCGAGTCATCTCATTTACTTTCACGGGCTCAGCACCATCCATCTGCCTTCACCCCACCGGCTGACATCTGCCGCTGTGGGTCTCAACCCTGTCTGACCACCCGGGTGCCCCACTGGTGCTTTGCAGTCAAACCAAACTCCTCCTTTCCCCAACTGTGACTCCTTACTGTAGCCGGTGGCACCACTATTCTGCCTGTCACCAAGATAAAATCTGGGAATCAAACTGACACTTCCACCTGCCTACACATCCAATCGGTTCCCAACTCCTGCCAATGTTCCTTCAGAAACGGTTCTGAGCTCTGTGTCGTCACTCTTCCCCCACCTTGGCAACGTATCAGAATCATCTGGGAAGCTCTGAAAAATCCCCACACGCAGGCCATGCTTTAGACCATTTAAATCAGGACTCAGGCATCAATAGTTTTTTAAAGTTTCCCAGGTGATCCCAACGAATCTCTGATTCAAGCTAGAGAATCTCTGATTCAGCCCCTGGCCTGCCTCTCAAGTTTCACTGTTCCTGGCTTTGCACTTCCACTCCGGCTTATAGAGTCCCCTCCCCTCCTCCGCTGTTTCTTGTCTTTGTCATACTCTCCACCATCCCACCCCACCCCACCCCCCATCTGCCTTACTCCTATTTACCTTATGGGTCTCACAGTTGCCACCTCCGGGAGGTCTCCTCTAATTCACCAATCTATGGTTGAATTAGGTACTCCTCCTCTGTCCTCTCTTGGTGTCCAGTAAATACCTATCACTGTGCTTAGCATGTTGTTCTAGAATGATCTGCGTATGTGCCTGATCCCCTCACAGAGCTACACACTACCTGAGCCAAGGACTGACACTCTTTTTCATATTCTCAGAAGTTAGTCCTTTGCTTGGCCTTATGCAAATGCTCAGTAAGTTAGTTGAATGATTTTCCAGAGACGAGGAAACGTTTTCTGGAAAGAGGTTGTTTATGGCAGATATTCACGGATGGGTTGGATTTTGATCCATATGTTGCACTCAAGGTGAAAGCACCAACTTGATTACTTAAGTGTAAACTTAAGTGTAAACTTCTACTTAACTCTGGTGCCTCCAAGCATTCACTAAAGTTACTTTGTACTAAGAATGTTTAATTCTACATTTGCAAAGAGTATCAACTTGTAAGTTCCCTCCAATGTTTTCAGAAAAAGGTTGTGGAGCAAAAATTGTAAATAATAACATTATCCATTTATCCTAGATATGGTCTTTTACTTTCAAATCAAAATGTCTTTTGCTTTTGAGATACATATGATTATTTTGGATCAAACTATCTCAAGCTTGAGGATTTAAAATTTCTTTTGCCCCTTGTGATATAAAACAATTCACTGGCCTGTACCCAGAGACCATGTTAAGGAAAAAGAGAAATTCCAAAGAAATTCAATCACGACTACATACAAATACTTAAAAATAAGTTTTAAAGGATGCTTCAAAAGAAATACACAATACAAGTAATGTAGTTTGTGTCATTTTAATAAACACACTTGCATAGTTATATTACAACTTTGTAAAAATAAAAACAGATTACCTCATGCCAAGCGTGCCCAGCATCTGCACAATCTCAAGACCTTTAATACTATAGTTTCAAGACACACAAAATAAAAATTTAAGGCAAAAACAGCACTTTGCAACAATTTAATAACTTATTACAGTAGCATCACAGCAGCATCCAATAATGCCACTTTAGGCAAAGTCTCTCAGTATTTCCATTATAGATTCTATTTACAAGAGTTTATAACTTGGTAAAATGTATTCTAAGAAAACTTGGCAAATAAAGCTTTGGACTGGAATTGGCATTTCTTTCTCTACTTTTCCTTCCCCCACTTTCTTTTAAACTATTAGTATTTCTTATTGTATTTTAAAATAATAAAACAGCAGTTACATTTTTTAATAGTTGTATTATTGTAAAATGACTCTTTAAGATAAAGTTTTAGAGGAACCTATGCAATGGGTAGGACTGACTTAAATTTTCAAGTTTTCTAAAAAATCAGCTTTGGTTTTACAACTGATTTTTTCATTGCTGGAAAACCTATGAGATTTAATCACATACTTTAAAAATGATTATCGCATACTATAATCTTTAAATAAATAGGTATTTTTAAAAATAAATAGGTATTTTGATTCTTTACTTCCCACGGGGTTCAGATTTATTCCATTTTAAGATTCTGTGTTCCTGATAAGCTCGTTCCTTCTACCGTTGCTTTCTAAGCAAACTGAAAGCGGCCCTCCCATACTGAATGAGGGAGAGAGCAAGTACTTGGCTGAATCTGAGGTACTACAAAGGAATGACTGCATGCGTTTTTAAGAAGGACTATTACATGTCATACAATTTCCTTTACTTTTAGCTTTCTCTCAAATATATGGCAAAATACCTACACAAAGAGTAGTATTTCAGCAAATACAGTAATTTTATTTTCCAGACCAACAATTCAGCTTAAATATGCCATTATGTGATTTGATTTAGCTCCTGGGTACCTGACAAATACATTATTTTCGGATTGATTACAGATGCTAAGCTCCACCTGAATGTCATTCTTAGTCACTTATATTTATCAGTGTTACAGGGAAACAATTTGAGCTGTAAAAATACCTTTGAAATAATTTACCAGTGTATGAGATAAGCCCAAATTCAAAATTATAAAGAGAAAATATTATACCAAACTATGCAGCTAATTAACAGGTCTGATTTCCAACCCCAGGGTTTAAAATAGATTTAAAGTAACTGTACTTAACCCGAACCCGCCCAAAGAGTGCAAAAGCGGAGAGTTCAGAAAATACAAGGTGAGACCAAGCAATCCGTACAATTTGGAAGATCAGGTGAGTTCACAAGGACTCAGTCTTTGCGCTGTCTCCTTTAGTGACTGCGGGCAAATCTGTTATTCCACTTTGTAAAGTGTTATTATTGCTTTCCTATTAATGTCATATTTTATAAAAGTTATCATGATGATGCCAAATGCTAAAAATTGAGGTGGTCTAATAACTAGAAATCCCTGCCCCAGGGAGCACACATACACATCATCATACATCCCTGTAATGTTAATAAGCATTTTGAAACACAGACATTTGAACTTTGTAAAGTTCTAACTAAAGTACTGATTCTTTCTCAAAAAAAAAAAAGTTATGATTTAGGCAATGACTGAAATTATTCATTCACAATGTATAGGCACATTAACATAAATATTGCACAAAATATGCCTCTAACTGAAACTCAGAGATATATAAAACACACTTCACTCTTCTTAAAGAACTCTGTGAGGAAATAAGATTCTATGATTGTATGTACACTTTTCCTGATAATACTCTGACATTCATAAACAGTAGATTGCACTGCAGTTTGTAAACATTTTAAGTTGCATAAACGTCTCATTGATTTTCAAACATAGTTTAATACTGCCTACTAACAATCCTTTTTGTTTCAGCTAAGTACTCTCCAATTTACTTGTTTATAATAATGTTTATTATCTTTAAAGTGTTTTCCATTCAAGGAAAACAAGTAAAATCCTATGCCGAAGTAGCCGATGTGTCTGAAGACAAGATATTAGCCAGAGAATTCTGGATGGTAAAATCAATCTTCCAGCCTCAAAGCATCTTCATGGACAGAGAAGAATGCCAGCTCTCACACATCATTCTTTTGCTTGAACTCATTCCTGACTAGATAGAGCCTACAGGCCCGCATCAGGGGCATTTAAACTCTTCAAGGATTCCTTAGGATTTTTACTAAACACATTAAGAAGAACGTCAACCAGTGTCCTTTTGTGACCTGAAACAGGCAGTCACCTAATTAAAATAGATAACATGAATTCTGACTTTAGAATGTAGTACAAACGTTAAGCAAGGGAAGGTTTTCCTGTCTCAACTGTCAATGATGGGAGCCTTTCATTCCTCAAAAAGAATCCATTTTTAGGTCACCAAGAAAGAAGTGACAACTGACTGCTACAGCACATGATGCACTATCTTGATTAGCCCAGAGCTCACAGACCCTAAGAGAACTCCCACAGTGCAGTACTCGTTTGTGGGCAGCCGAGACAGAAGAAACCCAGCCCACTTTGCATATACTGCTGGAGCAGGCTGCTTTCCTCTTTTCTGAGAAAGCTTCCCCAATGTGTTACTGCTCCCACCCCGAAATACACAGAAAATAGAGAAAAGGTTATTTCCAGTTATTGGCCTTTGAACGAATTTAAATATTGGTACTCATGATGGCACACTAGAAAGGAACAGAGCAAACAGTGCATATTTGGGAGCAAATCACGTACTGAACCAGTTAAGAGCTCACTGTGATTAGGATTAGATCAAACATAAGAGCAAAACATAAGCAAGTTTTATCTGAATTGTAATGAATATACATGTTGCGGTAACATTAGAAAAGCATGGCGGCCCATTCCAAACCAGTGAGAATAGTCTGTGCAAATAGTGGGTCTTTGTGTGTTTGAACTCCCACCATGTACGGGCAAACTCAATATGCATGCTAATGACCTACAATTACCAAATTAAAAAAAGAAGAAAAATGCTAAAAGATGCCAGAGTGAACAGCAGGGAAAGCCACACAAAGACCCACTATCCTTTAACTTGTTACAAATAAATTTTAACTGTAAATTAGAAACACAAAGAAATAATCACAAGTGGCTCTAACATTCAAACGAAGTTAATGAATTGTGTAGGAGATATTTGATCAGGGCTGCCTGCCCTGCCTCCACGCTAGAGTCAAACTTGGATAGTGGGTCTCTGGGGTGCTTTCACACTGGAAGACAACATTGGGTCCTATAAAAAGAAAAATGAGGAATAAAATGAACATAAAGCAAATTAAGTGGGTGAGAAAAAATTTGACTAATAACATGCAACATCAACTAAACAAATTTGAACTATTAAAATTCTCAAGCTTTAAAAAACATCCTAATTGCATTATAAAATGAAAATAATAATTATAAAGGCCCAAGAAACGCAAATGGTAATCTAAAATTTAACCAATCTTCACGGACTCATATACTCCTGGCTGTTCTTCCTCTAGAACAGCTTTTATCTGTTCTTTATATTCCTGACTACCTAAGACTTAATTGGAAGAAGCGTTCTGCCACTGGAAGACAAGATAAACAACAACAACGCATCTGGAGAACGACCACTTTACATCCTAGGTGCTGTAACAGCCAAACATCCTGGAGAACTGGAATGCCTCCAAGAATCACTAGCCAAAGAGCTTCCAGTCCTGGTCCGCATGAAAGGCAGCTTCCTCTCTCAGGGCCAGGGAAGGCCCTCAGCTATGTCTAATTAATTATATGAACTGGCTATAGCACCGAAAGCTGCCAGACCATCAGCGGAGCTTAAAACCGGTCATTCACTTAGGTAGCCCCAGTTTTTGGGGGGGATGTTCAAATCATAAAAAACTGCACTGTTCCCATATTCAAATTAGGAAATTTAGTTGCTTTATCTAAATGAAAATCTCCCAGGATCAAAACTATCTTTAGAACTATAAGCCCTAAAGTATAAACAGTGCACTAATATTTCAAAAATTATAGATACAGTAAAAATTCTTAATACTCGCACTGAATTACGAGCGTATCTCTAGCTTTGACCGAGTTACCATTTATATGTTCCCAAAACTCAATTAAAATGAAAGGTTAAATATTTTAGATAATTTCACAAGAATGATAAAAATATAAATCATGATGTATCTTGTAAAAAAAAAAAAAAAAAAAAAAAAGAAACCAAAAATCAAAAGGGTGGGAAAAAGTGACATTTTACAAAGGTAAAAAGTATTTCCAAGTGCTGTTTATTCTCTATTATGAATGCATTTTTATTGTCAAATGTAAGTAAGGCTAGGTAACTACGAAGAGATAGTTTTATATATAATACCAAATTTCACACTGAGATCTGGATCCTTGTTCTAAAAATGGTGAAAGAGATCTTGATTCATATGTCTCTTATGGCATCAGGTATCTTTTTAAAAAAATCACCTAACAGAGTTTTGCGCACAGTTTAAACCGGTTTTTAATTTTCTCCTAATCTGGATGATGTGTAAATATGTGAGTAATAAATGAGAAGGTTGCAAAGATTAATAGCACCTGTACACTAAAAGGGTAATTTGAATAGGTGAGTACAGTAATTACTGGATACTCTTTATTAAGCAGGAAAAGATTGTTAGAGGCTAAAAAAGGATGGTGATAATGGGAAGTTGAAGCATAGACTGCTTACACCCAAGAACCTGTTAAAGACTTACAAATTTTTTCAGATGAAGTCTAACAGTAAGGTCTAAAGCTAAGAAAAAAGTATAAAATAAAGCAGTATAATTTTTGATTTTGTAAAAAATTTCCTTTTGCATTTTATTGCTTTAGTCACTAATAATCGCTTGCTAAGAGTGCTGAGTTTAAGATATGCTCCAGGACAGAATGAGTACAGTGCTGTCTATTAAAGCTTTTGCACTAGTTGAGGGGCAAATAGTTGGATATTACTCACACTGTTGACTTGGATCGGAGTCTGTTGTCATCTTAACATAGTTTGAAGGAAAAAGACCAGTCACCCCGTTGATTTCTCCTTGCCACCAGTCAGGATCATCTTTGTTCAAAACATTGATAAGTTGTCCCTTGGAGAAATTCAGCTCATCCTCGTTATTTGCTACATAGTCATACATGGCAATCACCTGACATACTACGAGAAAAAGAACAAAATAATAAAGTAAATTAATTATTAATACAAAGATCACATGTTATAACTCACCTAGAACTTAAATGACTCTACTATTAAATGTTAAAATTAGGGTAAAATTTTCCTTGAGCTGCTCTGCTTCACCCTCCTTCCTCCATTTTCCTATTTTATAAAACAAGAATCTCCCAACTACGGTTAATCCAAGTGAACTGCTTCACTTTAAATAGTTGCCTTTTTTTGCAGAGAGTGAGAAAGAGAGAGTGCAAGTGGAGGAGTGGTAGAGGGAGAAAGAATCCCACCCAAGCAGGCTCCTTGCCTAGCCTGAAGCCTGCACAAGGCTTGATCTGGCAACCGTGACATCACGACCTGAGCCGAAATCAAGAGCTGGACACTTAACCCACTGAGCCACCCCAGTACCCCAACTGCTTCACTTTAAGTATAATAGCATAGCAATTCCACTTTGAAAAATTTCAAGGAATGAAGTGGTTCAAGTATCACTTAAACAGTTGGCTGTTTGTATATAGATCTTTTTAGAAAGGAAGTTCTCATTGTAACATTACTTTCAGACAGAGTTACAAAAAGAACCAATTTTTAGTATTTTTCAAAGCATATGCTAATCTAAGAAGTGGCTGAATTTCAACAAAACTTCTGTAAGATGAAATACAAGTTAATTCACTTCCATACCAGGATGAAAGGCAGGTGTAGTTCTTTCACTACTTGGACCCAAAAGTTTAACATGGCTGGCAGGAAACCATCCTTTCTGTCGCTTTTTTCCTCTGGCCTATAAAATTAGCAAAAGGAATATGAAAGATGGGATCAAAAATAATTACTAAGACATAAACTAAAAATGGCTGTGCAGTAAAGAATTTACCCTTGTCCCAAGAGAGGTCTGGACTCTACCTTTGGCTCCTGGGAGGTAATCTCTAAACCTGTGGTATGTCCTGACTCATAAGTGTCTTATTTCCTCTGGGCCTTGACCATGCCAGCCAGTCTAACAATGTGACTTATGGGGGGCGCTCTGGGTGATACAGTATGAACTCAACCTCTAAAAGGATTGGAGACTAAGTTTAGCCATAAGTGCAGAACCATGTCTATGATGTAAAAACTCTGGACACCAAGGCTCAAATGAACTTCTGTGCTTGGCAATACTTGATGTTTATTGTTGCCAGGAGTCAATGCTGTCCATGACTCCACTGGGAGAGGACAATGAAACCTCTGTTTTTGGAACCCTCCTGAACTCAGCCCCATACATCTCTTTCCTTGTCTAATTATAATCTAAATTACTTTGCTGTAACAAACTGTAACTATGAGAAGAATAGCTCTCAGTGTCTCATGAGTCTTTCTAGTTAATTACTGAACTTGAGAGTGGTCTTGGGGACCTCCAAACTTCCAGCTGGTGTCAGAAGTCAGGGTGGTCTTGGGGACCCCTGAATTCTGCACTGGCCTTCCAGGTCAGTATTAAACAACTGGAAGGCTCAATATGCATATCAAAATGGCGCTGAGAACACTACTTGCAGAAGTCTGTTAGAGAAGTCTATTAGGAGGTCTTCTGGACTCAGAGTTCTCTGGATACTTCACACAAATAATATTTATAAACTAAAAAGACCCTTCCAGAGTTCTCCTAGGAATCAAGTCAGTACTTAAAATGGTACTGTGCACAATGAACACCTCTTGGGGCTCGGTCAATAATTAATGCAGAGATCACAAATAAAATTTGTGGAAAGCCATGTTCGTCATATTGTTGGGTCAATCTTTAAAGCAAATCAGGAAGGTGGGATTTCAAGGAGTTACTCAAGAAGATACTCAATTTTGAACCTCCAGTGTTCTTTAGGATTGTTTAAGACTGATGTGCAAGAATGAAGCTGTGTTTATCCTCCATATTACAACCATATATCAAACCTACATAAAAATATAGCTATTATACCTCTCACGATCTTTTAATCTTAAAAAG
The DNA here is from genome assembly GCF_016509475.1 of Prionailurus bengalensis. Classification (NCBI taxonomy): domain Eukaryota; kingdom Metazoa; phylum Chordata; class Mammalia; order Carnivora; family Felidae; genus Prionailurus; species Prionailurus bengalensis. The sequence goes on along the minus strand of NC_057354.1, from coordinate 121,461,512 downwards.
CTTTTTATTTTTAGTCTTTCTAGTAAGGAACTTTTAAGAGAAAAGAACTTTCTGTATCAAAACATATGCAATAACTACTTCTGTTAACATTTTAGAAAAACATAGGTTCATTTATGCCTGCATTTCCTTTCCTTGCATTGCTGTTTCAAAAACATAAGACTATGGTAGAGAAAGTCCAATGAGTAGCATTTTCTCAGTACACAGCCTGGATAATGTTTCTTCTCCTAGACAGAAGAGGCTATATACGGTAAGCCTGGGGTTATCCCAGGCAAAGATGATAGTATGCTTTCCTTTAAGACGGTGACCTGTGGTTTATTAAAGCAGGTATTGGAAAACAATTATGTCTGTAGAGAAAATTATTCTTGGTATCGTTACTTATACCAATTCAGCTGTGCTAAAAATAAGCAGGGAAGAAACTAGAGGGGAACATAATACACCACAATGTTAATATTGATTACCTCTAAGTGGTATGATTATAGGTGATCTAAAATTGTTATTAATTTTATTTTCTAATGAGCGTGCATTACTTTTATAATAAAATTGATAAATATTATTTAAAGGTTATTACCTGTAATTCCCCTTGCCACCACCCACTTGAATTTTTCTTTAGGATTAGTATTAACTGCCCGGGTGCAAGGCTAAGTTGTTCAGAACCAGAAGCCACATATGCTGAAGTTACTTGAGCAATCTCTGAAAAGAAGACAGACAAGAAACTATGAATTCAAGACTATTAAACACTGTAGTACTTTTTTAACTCCATTATTATACATACCAGGTTTCTTGTTTGATGTTCCAGATTTGCTAGCACTCCCAAAACTCTGTAAGGAAAAGACATACTGTTTTATCATTTTCTTTTTTTTTTTTTTTTTTTTTTTTCAACGTTTATTTATTTTTGGGACAGAGAGAGACAGAGCATGAACGGGGGAGGGGCAGAGAGAGAGGGAGACACAGAATCAGAAACAGGCTCCAGGCTCTGAGCCATCAGCCCAGAGCCCGACGCGGGGCTCGAACTCACGGACCGCGAGATCGTGACCTGGCTGAAGTCGGACGCTTAACCGACTGCGCCACCCAGGCGCCCCTGTTTTATCATTTTCTAATAACCCAGATGTAAGAGTACAAAGGCTATTATGAATTAGATTTCTAATCCCCAGGGTTCTTGTTTATTTAAAATGAAGGTCTACTAACAGACATTACAAATGGATGATGCTGGCATCTAGTGACTCAACAAGAATAGCTCATTTTCTGCATCTTACCTGAATATCAAACATGAGCATCTGGGCCAGATACCTCTCATTTATCAGGTTAGCATCAATGCCCACTACATACAATATATCTTAAGGCGTGTGTGAGTTCTGCTTCCGCTACCTAGGAGGTTTTTAATTTTTTTTGTATGTTCCCCATGAACGTAAGAACAACAACAACAAAAATCCATTTCCTGGGTGGCAACTATAACCTCAGTCTGACTTAACAGGATAGGGGTGCCTGGGTGGCTCAGTCGCTTAAGCGTCCGAGCTCTTGATGTGAGGTCATGATCTCACAGTTCGTGAGTTCGAGCCCCACACTGGGCTCTGGAGCCTGCTTTATATTCTGTGTCTCCCTCTCTCTGTGCCCCTCCCCAGCTTGTGCTGTCTCTCTCTCAAAAATAAATAAACATTAAAAAAAAAAAAACCCCAAATAGTTGGGCCAACTACATTCCTTCTTTTCAGGAATTTGAACAAATAAAGGGATGGAATAGACAATTTTTTTGTTGTTGTTAGTGAACACAGTTATAGTTCAAGTGGAATTGATGGGAGTCCTGGCCTAACATTTTCTGGGTACTTATGACAGAACAGTGGTCTAAGAATCTTACATATATTCATTTATTCAGTTCTCATGACACTAGTATTATAATTGTCCCCATTTTACAGAGAATGAAACTGAGGTACAGAAAGGTGAAATAACTTGTACAAGGTCACCTAGCCTCTAAGTGTTAGAGCCAGAAGTCAACCTACATGGTTGTCCCATGTGGTGTGTGCATCCCTGGGGGACAGTCCTTGAGGCCCTTCCAGGAATCCAGAAGATAAAGACTTTTTGCATAACATTTTAAAGACATTATTTGCCTCTTTCATGGTGTTGACATTTACAGTGGAGGGTAAAACTGCTGATGCCTTAGCATGAATCATGGCAGCGGAGCCACATTATACTAGCAGTCCTAGTATCCTCACCACCACAAGCTCACAGGAAAACAAACAAAATGGTTCCACTTAAGAATGTCCTTGATCAGGGGCGCCTGGGTGGCTCAGTCGGGTAAGCATCCGACTTCGGCTCAGGTCATGATCTCACGGTCCGTGAGTTCGAGCCCCGCGTCGGGCTCTGTGCTGACAGCTCAGAGCCTGGAGCCTGCTTCAGATTCTGTGTCTCCCTCTCTCTCTGCACCTCCCCTGCCCATGCTCTCTCTCAAAAATAAACAAACATGAAAAGAATGCCCTTGATCAAGGGGCATCTTGGTGGCTCAGTCAAGTTAAGTGTCTGACTTCAGCTCAAGTCATGATCTCATGGTTCTGTGCTGATAGCTTGGAGCCTGGAGCCTGCATCGGATTCTTTGTCTCCCTCTCTATATCCCTCCCCCACTCTCACTCTGTCTCTCACTCAAAAATAAATAAACATTAACAAAAAAAATATTTTTTTTTAATTTAAGAAAAAATGTCCTTGATCAAGGAGTAAAAAATTAAATCTTAATGAAATACAATCTTTTAATATTTTTATTTTATTTTCAAAGTATGTTCCATACCCAATGTGGGGCTCGAACTCACAGCCCAGAGATCAAGCTCCACCAATTGAGCCAGCCAGGTGTCCTGAAATAAAATCTTTTAAAAATTCTGTGTGACTCAACAGAAGCATGCCTGCGGCCATTTCCGCTGCATACTGAAGAACCAAGACAGCTGTCTCAAGGAGAAGCACTTGTGTGATTACACTGCGAGCTAAACTAGGTTTGTCATGGAACGACATTTTTACTTGAAAGCACGACTGAATGACAAACTATCCCGACTTGGGGTTTAGCAGACATTTTCTCCAAGATAAAGTATGCTTGTCATATCAATGAAAACCGCTGACAAATTTGCTGTCAATGATCAAATTCAAGATTTCAAGAGAAACCTGAAATTTTGGAAAACTTGAATCTACTACCCTGAGCTTGACAGTTTCACAGTATTTAAAGACTTTCCTATGAGGGGCACCTGGGTGGCTCAGTTGCTCAGGCGACCGACTTCAGCTCGGGTCATGATCTCACGATCTGTGAATTTGAGCCCCGTGTCGGGCTCTGTGCTGACAACTCAGAGCCTGGAGCCTGCTTCGGATTCTGTGTCTCCCCCTCTCTCTACCCGTCCCCTGCTCACACTCTGTGTCTCTCTGTCTCTCAATAATAAATAAACATTAAAAAAAATTAAAAAAAAAAATAAAGATTTTCCTAGGAGATCAGTGGTGACATTAACAAATGTTAACTTTTTGGTATTGTATGATGAAACGTGTCAAAACTAAGAATATGTGCATAACTCAGTGATTCAGTATTTTCCAAATGACCAATGAATGATGTCACCTCATGGGTAATGAATAATGTTACCAGCATGGGTAAAAAATCCATTCAATTTTAATTCAACAGTAAGAAATGTTCACTGATATGGCTTTAGATTCCATGTGTAACTAACCTGTAAAAATTTAACACTTACCAAGTTTTGGTGTAGTAATATCAAGGAATATCCACAGATATCTAAAAATGTTATTAAAATAAGTCTCTGTTGGGGCACCTGGGTGGCTCAGTCAGTTGAGCATCCGACTTCAGCTCAGGTCACGATCTCACGGTTCGTGAGCTCAAGCCCCGCGTTGGGCTCTGTGTTGTCAGTGCAGACAGAGCCTGCTTCAGATCCTCTGTCCCCCTCCCCACCCCACCCCCACTTCCTGCTCATGCTTTCTCTCTAAAATAAACAAACATTTTTTTAAAAATTAAAACAATATTTTTCTGTTTTCTCCCATATCTGCGTGAGGTTGAATTTTCTTTGTGCACGTCAACCAAAAGAACGTATCACAACAGACTGAATACAGAAGCAGGAGAATCCACCTGTCTTCAGGTTAAGCCAGACATTAAAGAGATTTGCAGAAATATAAAACAATGCCCCTCTTTTCACCAAACTTTTTTGTTTGAAAATATATTGTTGGTTTTCATAAGAAGCAAGTTATTTATATAACCATGTAATGGGTTTAATTTTGTTACTTTAAAATAAGTAAATATTTTTAAAACTGCAGTTTTAATTTCTAACATGGAATATATAACTGTATTTAACCCATGCATTAAAAAAAACTCTTTAGAGTCCCCAATTTTTTAAGAATGTAGAAAGTTCCAGAAACCTAAAAGTTTGAGAACTGCTGCACTGTACCATACTAGTAGAAGGAGGAAAAGCAGCAGGAACTCATAATGTAGGGCAAGTCACATTAACATCAGGGCCTTAAGGTAAAATTTTATAGGCTCCTTCTTGGTGATCCCTTGGTAAGCTTGCCTGGATCTGGGATCATCCCTAGCTTTAGTTACCATGAGACCAGCCCTACCTCTGGGTCCTGTTCTTAGAAATTTAATGAAATCCTGTCTCTCTTACCTAACAGGATCCCTATAATAAACTGGTGCTACCTTAAGTGGTTTTCTTACAACCAAATCCTGACCAAACCCATATATACAGGAGTCTCTGTTTTAAGTATGAATCTCAAGACACAAGAATGGAATCATTTTGTTTCTATATCAAAGTAACTTTACCTCTTGATCTTTTGGTTTGACATAATTTGATGGAAAAATTCCAGTTCTATCTCCAATACTTCCTGTCCACCATTCTCCATCTTTCTGGGTCACCAATATTTCTTCACCTTCAGTGAAAGTCAAATCTCCAGGTTCTACACTTGAATATGGGTAAAGTGCGATATATTCTGTCGGAAACAAAGCAAAAAGAAACTAACTTGGGTTGTAAGATTATAGAAGGAAAAAAAATTATGTTAATCTCCAAATCCTGTGTAAATTACTGTAAAAGACCTTATAACTTAAGAAAACCTAATGTAAAAAGATCTTAAAACAGAAAAAGGAATGAAGCGATTGTTTAATAATTTCTTAGAAAAAGACTACTTAACATAAGTCATTATCATGGAGTTTCTTTTTTTTCCAACTGTATCATCATCTTATCACAGAGAATAATCCATAACACAAACAGATCCAAGTATCTCTACAGAGTAAAGATATGGAAAGTATTCTTCAACCTCCTTACACAAAATATATTTTAATATGCTAGGTTCTTTTCTCTTTAATTCTTATATAAATACAGTTATGAAAATGCCCAATATTCAGCTGACACCAGTACCAGAGGCCAAGCTCCACCACAATGACCCAGCTTCTAGCACAGTGCTTGGCACACAGATGCTCAAAAAATACTTGTTAACAAATGGCCTCAAGGGAAAGGTCTACATGTCAATATTGGCTTTGGTTTCCGTCCCTGTTATTACTACTACTTGGAACAAACAGTCGATGATCTGGCTTTAGTCTTTCTTTTCTAGTTATTTTTATTTGTCAACCTGGAATTTCATCTGTACATCCTAAACTAGAGATGACCGGGAACATCATCTATGACCTGTTTACTATTCACATTGCCAGGATTACTCAATTTATGGGATTTAACAAAACCAGAAATGCATGCAACATTTAGGTATGCAGTAATAAGCAAGGTCCTTCCCAAAAAACTCCTCACTACTTTCCCAGACTCATCCCATAGCACTCACTCCACAGTGAACCTATTATTCCAGCCTTGCTGGTGACCTGAGTTCCCTATCCATTCATAGCTATGTTCTGGCTCATGACTTTCTCTCATTCCACAAGACCTGTCTCTTCCTAGGTCACTATGCAAAACCCTACTCCTTGCTTGAGATGATTCAGTATTGCCATGTCTGTGGATTCCCAGTTCCCACTTAAAACGAAGTTATGTCCACTCATTATAGAATTTATTACAATGGTACCTCTATCTTCCCCAGTCTACTGTGAAGACTCAGGAGACTGTGTTTTACTCATCCTTGTATCTTTTAGGCGCTAGCATAAAACCTTAAACACAGTAGCTACTATATAAGCAGTTTAAATTACCACTAAACTGATTTTCTTGAGCAAAAACAGAAACATATAATTACTTCACTTCAACTAATTTTACAATGGACGTATATAATTCATTTATAAATAACGTTAAATAAAAATGCCCGAAATGAGGATAGACAATCTTTCATTTTTTCAAAATAAATAATAAGTTATTAGTCGAACAACCTAAAGGGCTACAGAAAAAATTTTTGTAATAATTATAATAAAACATACCTTGATTTCAAATCCTACTTAATGATTTATAGGATCCACCATAATTAAAATGCAATTTGTAAACAACTAAACGTACTAAAATTGCCTTATTTTCTAAATTACTGTAACGCAGGTGTATTATAAGAAAACAAAAAATTTCATGCTATCTCACTGCGACATCTTTTATTTATGATCTTACTTACCAAGTCTATGCTGAATGTTTATAGTACTGATTCTCTAAAAATGCCCTATTTTTTCTCTAGTCTCAATATTCACGTGAAATAAACAAAGGACAGGTTTTCCTAAACTCACTTTAACACTGAAGACACAGAAACAGGGAGGATAACCACTAAGGGAAGTCAGATAGTCAATAGCTAATCTGACGCCCATATAATTTACAAATGGCCGAAAACTCACCCTCTCCACCTGTGTAGGCTGCAGAGGTAGGTTTCTTGTTTACAGCTGCATACAAAGCTTCTGGTCTGCCAGATAAATACAGAAACAGATAAGAAAAAACAACAATGAAACAAAAAGCCATCAACAAGCAAAACCATGAAACGTGACAGAAGGTGTTTGCGGTACATTCTTTTAGGACTTTCTAAAAGGAATTTAAATATTGTCTCAGTAAACAGGCTAGAAATATTCTCATACAAAAAACTGTAGGGGACTAAGAATGCCTAGTTACAGACTTCTAAATTTTTTACTACAGTCAAGTAATTTCAACATAATTTTTAAATAGTTTTTCAAGTGTGAGATATTTTGCCTTTCTAAAGGAATGTAAAAGTCACCAATGCTTTGGTAAATGGACAGTTATTTGGAAAAGCACATGGCAGGCTTGGCTTCATACAGGGAGAACAAGGACAGTATGTAAATTTTAGTATCTGTTTAGAGTACACTACACTTAAATATATAAAAATAACAACTTTATTTTTTATATTTCAGAGCAGGTAAAACTTTAATTTCCAATTTAACCCAGGAAATGGAAAAAATCTGGAAGCCTGTCATGTTTAAGAGCTAGACATCTGGGGGCGCCTGGGTGGCTCAGTCAGTTAAGTGTCCGACTTTGGCTCAGGTCGTGATCTTGCAGTTTTTGAGTTTGAGCCCTGCCTCAGGCTCTGTGCTGACAGCTCAGAGCCTGGAGCCTGCTTCAGATTCTGTGTCTCCCTCTCTCTCTCTCTCTCTGCCCCTCCCCTGCTCACACACTCTCTCTCTCAATAATAAATAAACGTTAAAAAAATTTTTTTAAAAAAAGCTAGACATCTGTAGGATGCACCAGGGCTTCCCAGGATCCTTGAGGAAACTATATAGCAATACGTCAGTACTCAGAATGGAACCTCCCTACAACTCATGGCCACAACTGAACGCACCACCGCCTTGTTTAGGGCATGATCTCTCCATTACTGCAGGTTTTCAAATTACAGGTCTTATCTGTTAGAAAAGATCAGTAATGAATGAGAAGTTGGGGGGAACAGCATTTAAACTTACTGCCTTTACGCTGAAGTTTTCTTCTCTGTAAAATGTTATGGCGTTTAAGATAATTCCTGTAAAGGGCCCACCACAGTGCCACACGTCAGCTCTGAATTGTTATCATTTACACACTTCTAAATCTAAAATTCTGTGTCAGTCTGAAGAGCAAATTTCTGCACTGGAACTAAAAATTCATACAGAGAATCTCAGCCTTGAAAATGTTTTTAAAGATTAATTTACTTTTTATCCCATCAATTGGAAAACCGAAGGCAAATAGGTTATTCCACGTAGGCTGACAAAAAGAACAATCAGAACTCAAGCCTCTTGATTTCCAAAGACCTGTCTCTTTTCATTCAATCAGATCACTTTTTTATTTGGATCAACTTCAGTATAAAACACAAGGAGACAGCTGCCCATCACTACTTTTGTACTTATTTCTTAAACATCTTAAACATGCCTGGAGATCTCACTCCTCTACAGACTGGGAAATTAAGGCCAGAGACCTTGTTTAGTTTTTACTTGTTCTTCACTTGAAAATTGATTCATCTGATTGTTCATTCAATGAATCCTCTCCTTATTCACTGAGCTAATATGACTGAGAAGCTACTATGCATTGAGATTACACTAGGCAGGAAAAAAACCTGAAAAACAAAGACACGGATCCTGCCCTCCCAGAGCTATGATCTAATAGGAGAGATGGGTAAGAAAATAAATAATTGCAACCCAGTCTGTTATGTGCAGTAAGAGAGGTATGATCTTCAAGGAATTCTGGAGGCCCAGAAATGGAATGCCCTACACTTTGGCAATGGGGAGGCCGTCAGCAAAGGTTTATTTAAATACTGACAATGCACGGTAAATAACAAGGGAGAAGTGCTCCAAAGGAAACGAAAAGTAACTCTTGAGCTGCCACAAAGAAAGCAACAGATCTAAAATTTTAAGCACTCTGAAAACTTTAGGCATCTGAAATAACTAGAATAAAAGATATTCTAAAACGTACAAATATGTGAAGTACACTTTTTTTCACTCTAGAAATCCCCCTCTCGATATTCAAACTCAAGCATAAATGTTTTATTTTATGGTATAGTCAGTTGTTCTTCAGCCGACTGATTAGTGAAAACACCAACATCCACATCTCACGTAAACACAAAATGCTTACTCTTCCCGCTTGACTTCACTCCCAGGGAGTATTTTGACATAAGATTTTGGAAACCACCCTCTTCCTCCATGCACCTCTCCAAACCACCAATTTTCTTGCTGTTCCAAGACAGTGATAATATCATGTTTTGAAAAGTTCAAGTGGTTATCCTTCTTTGCAGTCCAAGAACACAGGGCCTGTGCCTTTAGGTTTTCTACAACCTGTCCCTGTGAACATAAAAACACAAAATTTTTAAAAAAGTAACCACAATTTTTGTTTCCTACTATATAGGTTGTTCACAGTTCAAAGACCAGTTTGGTATGGTGGTGACTTAAGATAACTTTTTTTTTTTTTTTTCGTTTATTTATTTTTGGGACAGAGAGAGAGAGACAGAACATGAACGGGGGAGGGGCAGAGAGAGAGGGAGACACAGAATTGGAAACAGGCTCCAGGCTCTGAGCCATCAGCCCAGAGCCTGACGCGGGGCTCGAACTCACAGACCGCGAGATCGTGACCTGGCTGAAGTCGGACGCTTAACCGACTGCGCCACCCAGGCGCCCCTACCTTAAGATAACTTTTAATCTACTAAATGATTTACAATTATATATGACAGACAACCATTTGAGTAGCCTTCTGTTAAGAGTTTTTCCCTGATCTCTGAACAGTGCTAATATCATTAACACCCTTGTCTTTCCAGAAGCTCACCCTCTGGTGACTGATGGGTCCTCTTTGTCCAGTCCCTTTCCCTTCCTGTTTCACACGATTTTCCTAAATTACCTTATTTATGTCTATGCCTTCTCTAATCTATATCTTAATTTTAACTTTATCTCCTGAGCTCCAGACTTGTAAGTCAGACTACTCATTGGGCCTTCCCACCAGGTTGTCTCTAAACCAGATACCTTAAAGTTGCACGGTGAGACATCATTTTTAGAGCCCACAGAACCCACTCCTCTTGCAATGCTCACCCAAGACAATGCTATCACCATCCTTCCAGTTACTCAAGCTCAAGACCCTGAGGAACCTTCTTTAACTCCCAACTTCTTCCTTACTCTCGACATTTCAATGGATTGCCAATTTTATGTCAAGTCCTAGTAATCTTAAATCCACCTCCTCTTCTATACATTTTCTTTACTGTGGTACCAGTTTACGTCATCATCTCTTGTAATTAGCTACTGTGGCATCCTTCCTTGCTTGTTTTCCTTCCTTTGCTTCCTTACACCAATCGACCCCTGTACTACTGCTGGGAGTTAGGTTTCAAAAATATACACACTTCTTGGAAACCTTCAGGGGCTGCCCACTGCCAAGCAGCTAGGCATGGTATTAAACGCTTCACACATAAACCTCACCCTCTAGCTTTCCTGCTTGACCCTTTCTCCAAGATTCCTGTACTCTAGCCACACTATAAATAATTCTTGTCCTGGAAACTCTGTGTTAACATGCCTCACTAACTTTCCCCAAATTACTTTTTCACAGGAATAACTTTCCTTCTCTCTTTGCTAAAATCTTGCTTATCCTCAAAGGTCCTGCTCAAATACTTGGTCCTTTGTGAACCCTGCTCCAATTCCCAAAGAGTGAATGAGATCTCTCTCGGCGATATAGTCCTCAAGATTTTGTAGAGTATCTTTATTACAACCCTTCACATACTTTACAATTATTTATATATGTGTCTGTTTCATTAGATTATGACTCCTTAATGGCAGAGATTTTTTTCCATTAAATTTCTAGCATATAAAGAAACACCTGGAACCTATCTATGGTCATGAAGTAAACATTTTTTTGAGTGAAGGTGAAATTTGTAGGGCTCTGTTTTGACAAAGTCTGTGATTTCTTTTCAATAATATTAATGTAACAATGCTTGCAATGGTTACATGTAAAGCAGAGGCTAAATATATGTAACATAGTTCCCATGCAAATTTCTTACCAACAAAACCCCAAAAACCACCAAGCCCACATATCTTCTCACAATAACTACGAATTAAGAATAATATAGCCAGATTTATAAAGATGACATTTTGAGCTTAGAAACCCTAGCTGCTAGCAACTGGGTGCTATGAAAATGAATTGTTGAGAAACTTCTAAGTAATAATAATAATAATTTCTTTACATCATATCACATGTCAATGACAAGAACAGAAACCAAATACTACAAACTCTGGTTAAATGAGTAAGTAAGTGACGTCTTTGTACAAAAATTTTCTATTTTATGTGAACATGAGCAATGTCAAAGAATAAAGCAGAGAAAAATTAAAGATACGCACCTGTCCATGAATCGGTGATATAGATCCAGGGGAAACAGTACGAGTAAAAGCTGATTTTTTCTGCCATGATGTATTAACAGTTAGGTTTGTAAAAGATACATTTTGATAATCAGTCACTGATGCTGGTTGATTTGAAGAAAGTGATCTGTAAAATACAACACTTTGATGTAAATACACTTCAACATTTAAAATCTAATGAAGCACTACAAATTTATCAGCTTATACATAATTCACATTGTGTTTAAACACAATTTTGGAAAAAAGAATTCACGAACCAAGTACTGACCTACATTTTTGCTTATTAAATTTCAGTATGAAATCTGGAACAGAAGGTACTCTTGAAGAATCCAGCACAGATTATAATATGATTAAGTAGCAGGTCGACACAAATACATTTGCAGGGCTAAATACACTGCACTGTTAGCTAAAAACTTACTCAGAAGAAGTTGAGGTAGCAGATACTGATACTGTAGGGGGAAGTAAGGCCTTCTTAGGAGACACAGATTTTTCACCTGATGGCATTTTTTCTACGTAGTTGCAAGGAAACCAGCCAAAATTTCCTTGAAAACTACCATAAAGCCAACCAGGTTCTCCTACGGTTTTTTCATCAACCTATGGAAACAAAAAGAAGGGTTAACAATGGTTAGGATGTCACACATTTACAAAGGAAAGAGACGCAGACTATTGTACAATAGCCTCATTTTCAGAATTAAGCTCATGTAACTAAAGAGCTGAGGCATTTTCTTTTCTTTTTTATTTCTTAAAAAAAATTTTTTTTAATGTTTATTTTTTTTGAGAGAGACAGAGTATGAGCAGGGGAGGGGCAGAGAACGAGAGGGAGACACAGAATCTGAAGCAGGCTCCAGGCTCCACGCTGTCAACACACAGCCCGATGCAGGACTTGAACTCATGAACCGTGAAATCATGACCTGAGCTGAAGTTGGACGCTTGACTGAGCCACCCAGGTGCCCCTTTTCTTTTCTAGAGAGAGGGTGCAAGTGAGCAAGGGGGGCAGAGAGAAAGAGAGAATCCCACAAGGTGGGGGGGAGAGAGAGAGAGAGAGAGAGAGAAGTGGGGCTCACCCAGGGCTCATGTTTTTACCCAAAGCAGGGCTCCTGTTCACCCGAAGTGGGGCCTGAGCTCACCTGATGTGGGACTTGAACTCATGAACTGTGAGATCATGACCTGAGCTGAAGTCAGATGTTTAACAACTAAAGCCACCCAGGCACCCTGAGCTGAGGCATTTTCTACTTATTAATAGGTCACTATCTCTAATGACAGACGAAGGTGCCTTTTAGAAAAAAATGTTCACTTGTTTTGAGAGAGCGAGAGAGAGAGAGAGAGAGAGAGAGAGAGAGAGAGAGAGAGAGAGAAGGAGGGAGTGCATGAGCAGGGGAGGAGCAGAGACAGAGGGAGAGAGAGAATCCCAAGCAGGCTCTGTGCTGTCAGTGCAGAGCCTGACATGGGGGTCAATCTCATAAACTGTGAGATCATGATCTGAACTGAAATCAAGAGTCAGATGCTCAATCGACTAAGCCATCCAGAAGCCCCCAAAAAATGAAATTTTAAAAAGGCACCTTTGGCTCTTGATTTTGGCTCAGATCATGATCTCACAGTTAGTGAGACTGAGCCCTGCATCTGGCTCTGTGCTGGGGAGGGAGTCTGCTTGGGATCCACTCTCTCCCTCTCCCTCTGCCTCTGCCCTTCTCAACCTGTGCCTGTTGTGCACTCTCTCTCAAAAAAATTTAATTTCATCCAAGTTAAATACACAAAAATAGTTAACAGAAACAAACAGCATTCCATATAGCTTATGATGGAAGATCCCATCACTCATTATGCCCTGATTTCCACTCCTGATAACAACTTGCCATTCGTAGTTGTTTTTCTATATCATCCTCTGTATTTCTTCTTCCTTCCTTCCTTCCTAACCTCCCTCCCCTCCTCTTCCTTCCTTCCTTCCTTCCTTCCTTCCTTCCAAGTAGGCTTCACACTCAGTGTGGAGCCCAATGCAGGGCTTGAACTCATGATCCTGAGATCAAGACCTGAGCTGAGATCAAGCCAGATGTTTAATACCCAAGCACCCCTATCTTCTATATTTCTAAATAATGTATTTATACTATTATTTCCTGAATGTTTCAATTTTAAACATCATCTATTGGATTTTGATTATGGAAAATCAACATTTAACTTTTACTGCATCTTATTTTTCTATCAACACTGCTATCTCAAATTTTTTGGTTTAATTATATTTAATGTTTATATTATTATGACTAGGTAAGCAAATATTTCACATCTAAATCATGTAATGTTCTGATAATTACATTTCCTTTCTTGCAAACTTGTTATTTTCCTATAGTTAATCATTAATTTTTGTTTTGTTTAGTTTTGTTTAGTTCCTATTACAGAGTCTTCTTGAGCTAAGAGAACTAGAAAACTTTCTCTAAATACTATTTTTCAACTGGTAACACATACAGGTGATTTGTAGTTTCATCTCTTCTCCCTTTTATTGCTGAGTAATATTACATTGTATAGATGTACCACAATTTGCTTGTATGTTTACCTACTGATGGACATTTGAGTTGTTTCCAGTTTTTGGCTATGATAAAACTATGAACATCTGTCTTTGTATATTGATCTTATATCCTGCAACCTTGCTAAACTCACTCATTAGTTCTATCATTGCTATGTAATAATTAAAACATGGTGTTCTAAAATACAACAAAAGGAACCACTGATAAAACATTATCTTGTAAATCTAGTTTAAGGCTAAATTTAAAACAGCTAAGCCACAGCACTAAAAATGAAGAACACAATAGACCTCAAGGAATTACTCAACCTAAAGCAGAATGCTCAGCAATATACCTAATTTAAATGCTGGTCTCAAGGCAAGGATCACTGACAGGTATGAATACTGGCATTCAAACACTAACTTCCTTCCTTCCCTACAAACTTTTAAAAGCCTACTTTCTTCAATACTTTTTCCTTAAACTTTCTAGCTTTTCAAGAAGACAAGCCCCATTCATTTAATCTTTAAAATTAGACCAAGTTTGCTTTTGTAACAGGTTAATTTTAATAAATTTTGTATCTATAATTTATGGCCCTAATTAATTTTTAGTTGTCAATTTACATAGAAAGTGAAACTAAAAAAATTTATGTAAGTTCTCAGAGGTTTATGGAAACTATTACCTCAAAAATAGCATTAACATATAAGAATGCTAGAAAAACAGGTTGTCACGGAAAATGTTGCCAGGACTCAGTGGAATTTCTAATCTTTTTTCACCTTCAATCAAATCTCTTCTGCCACCCTTATCCATTAAGTTGACTAGGTCTTGCCTCCTAACTGACCAAGAATAGGGAAACCATCAGATCTGAGCCCCCCTTCGAATTCAGCAAAATGTATTTCTAGTCCCATGCATCCTTTCCTTCAGCCCTCTAACCAAAACGGAAGAGCTGTCTAATCCTCCCACTACTCTCTCCTCCGATGCTCTAGGTCCTGAGCCCTCCAGCCTTACTGAGAATCATCTTCACCTGTACCCACTGGTCAGAACAGAGAGGTCTGCCAGGGAGCCATGAAGTGCCTTCCTGAGTGTTCTGTATGTTGATCTGAGTGGTAGTTTCACAGATTTATACATGTGTACAAATTATCTGAGCTGTACACTAACAGTTGTGCACTTTACTAAATCCACTATCATTAACCTTTTCCCTCTCTGCAGATCCTATCATTATTTAAACTTGCAAATAAACCAGCAAATTCGCTCAAGCCAAGATTAAAAAAACCAAAAAATGAAACACAGAACTTCCTTCAACCCACTCTCCTCATTAATCATTTTCTCTCCCTTCCCACTTTCAAAAGCTAAGCTCCTTCAAAGAATTTTATATATTCACTGTCTCCTCTTCCTCCCTTCCAATTTCAGGTCACTGAAATCTGGCTTGTTCACCACCATTCCACTCAACTGTTTTCCTCAAGGTTAACAATAGCTCTGATACTGCTAATCTAATGGCTGTTTTCTAAGTCCTATCTTATTCACATGCAGACCACTCTTCTCAAAGTTCATGGACAGTAAACTCTCCTGGCTTTTTCCTAATGACTCTAGTCGTTTCTTTTTAAGGCTCCTCTTCTAATAATCCCTTTAGTGTTAGTGTCTCTTAAGGATCTTCATTCATCCGCTACGCTCAAGGCAATTACCATCACAACACAATGATGACACTCAAATTGGCCTCTGATCTCTGCCTGAGATCTCTCTAGATATCTCTGGATATTCAACTGCTATCCAGAAAGCTGAAACTCATCCAAACTTGAACTTATTATAAGTCTCACCTAAATTCCCTCCTTTTGATCTTCCTCTCTCAGTGAATGACATGGTCATCAACCAAGTTGTCGAAATCAGGTATCTGGTAGTAACTCATGACTCATTGGTTATATCAGCGATTTGGCAGAGAACACCCTCAAGAAACTCCAGCTGACTCAATGTTCCTGTTGTCATCGCCATCAGATTGGCTTGATGACCACGGGGGAGGTCTGCTGTAAAGCTAGTAGCTTTCTACCACCTTCCTTCCTCTGCTTTAGAATGTCCTTCTCATCAGACTACCAGCTCATTAAGTGCAGAGACTGTGTGTCTTGTTTACTATATCCCTAGCATAGCCCTCGACAAATATTCGTTGATGGTAAAAGACAGAACCAAAAATATAAATAGGTTCTTGACCAAACATGTCCAGAGATAGGCTGCATCTCTTCATTCTTAGACACAACTTCATCATCACCAACAGGTGGAGGAGGAACAGGAGGGCCAGCAGACTGTGGATTGTCAGTGGTGGCAACGGTAACAGAAGGAATGTGTAGCTGGGGATTAACCTGAGTGTTTGAACAGAGGTTTCTGGTAAAACCTATGCCAAGTACCATTAAACAGTTGCAGTGTAACTGATAAAAGACACCAAACTGGTGACTATGCAGGCTAAAAAGAAAACACACACTGGCTAGGTATTCTAGGTAATATTACTTTAATTTACTAAGAAGAAAAGTGACACAGAGACTAAAATCCAAGTTACTATGCTTCTAAAACCTGTATTCTTTCCATTATATCACAAAAGCTGTATCAAATGCTATTCCCTCCATCTTCTCTTATTCATCCATTTTACATGGTTTGTGACTATATAATAAAGGCCTTTAGTTTCAAGGAACAAGGGATTACATCTAGTTAGGGCTATAGAGTCTACTTCCTTCAATTCTTTTAATGGTTGTCAGAAAATAATCAGCGCCCCCAAATTTCATTGGTAATTTATTAAAACAACACAATCAGCATCACTTTTTAAAAAATGTTTATTTATTTTTGAGAGAGAGAGAGAGAGAGAGAGAGAGACAGAGAGAGAGAGAGAGACAGAATCCAAAGCAGGCTGAGCTGTCAGCACAGAGCCTGATACAGAGTTTGAACTCAAGAGCTGTGAGATCATGGCCTGAGCCAAAGTCAGACGCCTAACCGACTGAACCACCCAGGCAACCCTCAGCATCACTATTTATGCTGTGAAGCAGTATGGCACAGCGTAAAGACCACTGGATTTGGAAATTAAAGATGTGTACTTGTGACCCACTCTGGCACTGTCCTACTGACTGTTAACATTTTGTGTAAGTCTAAGCTTCCTTACCTAGAACACAGCAGTGATAAATAATATGCAAGTCTGCAGCATCTCATTAGGGACAAATCAGATAAAGCTTAAGGTATACATTTTAAATGGTATATCACTATATAAAATTATAGAGTAATATATTACATTGTATTAAGCTTCTTCATGAGCAAAAAACACTGTTTCCTACCTGTATTATATCCCCGGAATTAAAACTCATCTCATCATGGCTCCTGGCTTCAAAGCGGTACAATGCTCTATAATTCACCAAAGCAGTAGCTGGCTCACCTAAAGAGAAGATAATTGTCATTATCTGCTACTTTCACGTATACCCATCTTTGCGATGACTCAATATAAAGAGCCTGTAAAGTCAAAAAGAAAAAGAACTGAACATCAAACAGCAAAATGAAAATCCATTTGACAAAGGCTTGTTATAATTTAAATATGTTGTATGGCCACAGAATCAATATAAAAGCAAACAAGGACATTTATCTTTAGGAAAGTAGGAGGCAATGATACAAAGACATGACTTGTGGGGGCCATGAGTGAGGATGTATGGGAAGATGTATGAGTGGTGGCAGGCGAGGCTGTGCAAAGTGCAGGCGGCTAAGCAGCAAGGTTTGATCTGTGGCAGTCAGGATACAACAGGAAGAGACAAGAAGAGAGGTCACAAATGAGGAGACTGGCAGCAAACAGGGTTCAGTGAAGAGAGCTCTAAATGCACCAGTATGGTTCTAAAAGAAAAACAGAAGAGCTCACAAATACACTAGCTTTGATAAGAATAAAAATATTTTACTTTATTCATTTGCAGAATGAATGCTTTAGCTTATAGAAATTTCAACACATGTGCCAATAATAAGGATTGAAATATTTGTCTGTCCAAAAGAGGTATGTATCAATAATATTTAAAGTATTTTAGGAATGGACTCTGAGGTGCATCAAAAACAAAGTATATGTTTTGAGGAAATTTCAGTGTGCAAAGACTTAAATTTTATTGGTGTTTCATTAAAATAAACAGTTTAGGGGCACCTGAGTGGCTCAGTTGGTTAAGTGTCTGACTTTGGCTCAGGTCATGATCTCACAGTCTGTGAGTTCAAGCCCCACATCAGGCTCTGTGGCTGACAGCTCAGAGCCTGGAGCCTATTTCAGATTCTGTGTCTCCCTCTCTCTGCCCCTTCCCTGCTCACACTCTCTCTCTCCCTCTCTCTCTCAAAAATAAACATTAAAAAAAAACAGTTTATAGTTAACACCAATTGAAGAAACTCTTTACAGCTGTTTACTTCAATTATGAAAATGTCAGAGTCTGTTCATAGCTAGTCAGTGATTACAATTTTCTTTTCTACATGTTGTTTTAAGACTTCTACCCTCAGTCTGTTTTAATAAGCCTACACACTCCTCCAAATTTAATTTAGAAAAAGGTTTTTTCAGACTCAAAGGTTAACATCTACTTACATATATTTTTTCCCTCTCATCAGAATCTTTTTTTCTTGTTGCTTTCGTTGCTCTGTCTCAGAAAAATCAAATCTATCATTTTTATCCTTACCCTTACATGGTTTCTCCTCAGCCTTCCGTTCCTCTTCTTGAACTTTTTCTTGGGTTTTTTCTTCCTGGAGTCGCTTTTGTTTTTCTTCTTCCTCTTTTCTAAGGTTTTCTCTCCATAAGTTTTCTTTTCCTTGCTTTGCTTTCCTTTACATAAAAGAAAGAGAATTTGGTGCGCCTGGGTGGCTCAGTTGGTTAAGGGTCCAACTTCGGCTCAGGTCATGATCTTGCGGTTAGTGAGTTCGAGCCCCGCATTGGGCTCTGTGCTGACAGCTCCGAGCCTGGAGCCTGCTTCTAATTCTGTGTCTTCCTCTCTTTCTCCCCGTCCCCTGATCGTGTTTTCTTTCTCTCTCTCTCTCAAAAATAAACATTAAAAAATAATAATAAAAAAAGAATTTGTATCATGTCCTAAAATTTGTTATGCAAAAATATCAGATCTTGTGCTCAACGTTGCTCCTCATCAGGGAAATACAAATCAAAACCACACTCAGATATCACCTCACGCCAGTCAGAGTGGCCAAAATGAACAAATCAGGAGACTATAGATGCCGGAGAGGATGTGGAGAAACGGGAACCCTCTTGCACTGTTGGTGGGAATGCAAATTGGTGCAGCCACTCTGGAAAACAGTGTGGAGGTTCCTCAGAAAATTAAAAATAGACCTACCCTATGACCCAGCAATAGCTCTGCTAGGAATTTACCCAAGGGATACAGGAGTACTGATGCATAGGGGCACTTGTACCCCAATGTTTATAGCAGCACTCTCAACAATAGCCAAATTATGGAAACAGCCTAAATGTCCATCAACTGATGAATGGATAAAAAAATTGTGGTTTATATACACAATGGAGTACTATGTGGCAACGAGAAAGAATGAAACATGGCCCTTTGTAGCAACATGGATGGAACTGGAGAGTGTGATCCTAAGTGAAATAAGCCATACAGAGAAAGACAGATACCATATGTTTTCACTCTTATGTGGATCCTGAGAAACTTAACAGAAACCCAATGGGGAGGGGAAGGAAAAAAAAAAAAAAAGAGGTTAGAGTGGAAGAGAGCCAAAGCATAAGAGACTCTTAAAAACTGAGAACAAACTGAGGGTTGATGGGGGGTGGGAGGGAGGGGAGGGTGGGTGATAGGTATTGAGGAGGGCACCTTTTGGGATGAGCACTGGGTGTTGTATGGAAACCAATTTGACAATAAACTTCATATATTGAAAAAAAAAAGAATAGAAACATCAAAAAAAAAATCAGATCTTGTTCCTGGCAAACTGTAGAATACACATTTCTTATGTATTTATATGCAACCTTATGAAATTATATATTATTATATAGCAAAGATGTATTACTAGGGGATGTGGACAAACACCCTGGGGTCCTTTCTTAATTTCAACTACCGTTCCTTTTCCCAGTTAGTTCCTCTGTAACCTTCTCTGACGCTCTTTCACACCTAAGATGAATCTAGCCTTTATTTGAATTCGCAGAGCATTATAAACACCACTATCAGAGTATTTACCACATGTTTCCTGGGATAAAGCAGACTAGAGTTAAGAGAACATAAAATTAAAATTCTGGTAAACTTTTTTATATATGTGTTAGTGGATGACAAACTGGTCCAGAGCCAGAAGATGGCACAGAAGCTGGACAAAGGGCAGAGGCCACATCTACAATGTGAAAACCTGACTATAACCAACAGCGTGGGACAAGGAGGGAACCTTCCTGGGCAAATGGCCAAGAAACCAAGTTGTAGTTGTTAAGACTCAGCTCTGGACGGATTCCCCATGTGATTCTCCTCTGATTTCTTCTCTCTTCCACTGCAGAAGGTGTGAGGAGGATGAGTGACATGAAAATGTACGTTACTACTATGGTTTGTTGGCCTGAAAAAAATTGTGAGCGGTAATGAAGAGATATCAAGATACTGGCAATGGGTCAGTGGAAAATTCTGACACTGTGACTAGCTGTGTAGTTACTGCATAAGGATCAGTGGCACAGTTAAGTGGCAAATAAAAGCATTCTGAATTTGAACCTCACTGTCTCTGCTTCTATATTATTCTAGTGTCTCTTGTTGGGGGCCACAAAAGTAGGGGCCTTGGAGTTAAGAGTATCATAATGATCTGTTTAGCTGTCTCCATTTCCTATTGGAATTATGAGGAATCGAGGAGCCAGGAGTAAAACCAGAGTCTCCTTCATCACAGCCAACAGCAGCCACTCATTAAATATGTGCTGGGAGTAGCTATTCTGAAGCCATTAAAAAGAGAGACCTGCCATATGGTAATGTGTCCTTCTTGCCTCCCTAGCAATATTAGCTCTTTCATGGGCATTACTCATCTACTTATCTCTGAGGCAAAGGAATGTTGGTTCATCAATATCTGTTAATTATATTGATTTCTCACACTAGAGAACTTGGGGAAGTAACTGAGGAACATATTAGAAATAAGATTCTCCAGACAGAAAAAAAAAAAATCATGCCAAGTCTCTAAATAAATGGTTCTGTCAAATTCCACAACTGTCCTACTTTTCCTAGCTATAAATGGAGGCAATTGATAGATATCAGCGGTACAAAGAGAAATATGTCAACATAGCATTATACGCTCCATCTTATCACTCTGTAAAATTAAGTATTTGGTTTTTGTGATCTTTCAGGAAACAGTAATAGATTTACAGTGGAGAGATGGAAATGATGACTGCCAGACATTTATGCTTGGCTCTTTAGCTAGATTATTTTAATTTAATTCTCAGTTACCTATGAAGCATACATCAATATTTCTATTTCTGAGATGGAGAAACTGGGGTTCGAAAGGTAAAGTGACTCAACCAAAGTCACCCAAATCATTAAGTGGCAGATCAAGAAGTCCAAGAAGATCAAGAAGGCCTGACTCCAAAGCCCCTATTTTTCACTAATGGAACATAAAATTGATTACTATAAACTCAGTCCCAAAAGAAGACCTGAATTTCTAAAACTGACAATCTAATTAGCATCCTAGAATAATCCTTTTATTTCCCTTAAATTTTCATAGTCAAACTAAAGATATGAGCAATAAAGTTAGAAATCTAATAGTAATACAGTATAATAAATTTATCAGTTACATTACCTTACAGCCTCATCTTCTAGTTTCTTCTTCTGTATTAGCTCTGACCTTTTTCTTTCAATTTCCTTCAACTTGTCACGTTTGATCTTATAAAGTTGTTCAAGGGCTAACTGCTGTGTATTGTAGCTTTCTCTCAGTTCCTAAGGAGAAAATGAAAATAAGTCAATATACCGTTGATTTAACTATTTTTGTCTTACGTAATAATGTGGTACTTTCATTAACAGACACAAATCCTAAAGCAAGTTAAAGTAAAAAGAGTAAGTTTTAGAAATCTCTGGATTAAAAAAAAACTTGAAAACAAATATTTAAGCCTTGTAACTAACCACTGAGGACAGACATATGTTAAAATCACCTACTTTTGTATTAATTCACTTCTAAGGAATACAGATAAGACAATTTTATAAGCCAATTCTTTGATTTGGTACTTTATTTTCAATAAAAAGCCAATCCATTAAAAATGTGGGCAAGAAATTTGCTTATTATTTGAAGAGGAATTTTGTTCAATCATATTTTTTACATATGTAGTTTAACCAAGTTACCCATAATTTTTTAACAATTAACAACCCATCAACAATTATTGAATAATTCAGTTAAAACTAAAAATGGAAAGGATGTCTGCCATGACATCCTTGACTAGAGAGAGCCAAAATAACGAAGAGTATTCCAAACAGGAATTGAAATAAACACTTGTTTATTGAGCATCTAGTTCTATGCAGTGCTGCACAGATATGCAGGGGATCAAATCGAGGGCCCTCTAACTCTCAAGGCTGCAGTCTTTGCTTTCAAAGAGCTCACTTATCTCAAAGCAGCAAAAAGTGCCAAAATGTGGGATAGAGCTCAGTGCCTTAGTGCAAACCTGTGGTTATCTGTTCAGCATTCTTCCTTATATCTTCTTCTAAAAGCCCCTTTCCTAAGTACCTGCTCCAACCCTGTTTGATATGGTTGTGAAGAATCTGTCAAATTCAGTGCTCCTCTCACTCCCACTGGGGTGCAGTCATTTAATTTAGGCCTAACCCATCAGAGCAACCCACCTCCCTGGCCAGAATGACTGGTCCAAAGGACATCTGATCCAAGCTGGGCCAGAATCCTTTCCTGAGATTCGGACAGACTGAAGAGGGGAGAAAGAAGTCTTTCCTGCTTGAAGCTCATTAAACTGAAGCTAAACCTGGAGATGCCCCACTACAGTGAAGCCATTGGGGTAGAAATGAAATCAACACAGAAAAGAGAGAAGCAAAGACTGGAGGCAGAGAGGGAGGACTGGGGGAAGTGAATCTCCAAGTGCATTCCTGTGTCTTAGAACTGCCCCTGCCCAGGAGTGCTTCTACTGACTCAGTCAGCAGTCCTGGTACTCTGCCAGTAACTACTCTCATTAGCTTAACTATTTTGAACTGACTTTCTTTTACATGGAATCTACAGAATCCTGAACAAGAGAGTACAAAAAGGCTGGAATATGGAAGAGGAAATAAAAGCACAAACCAACCCCCCCCCCCAGAAAAACTTAAAGTAATCAAAAGAGGTTTCATGGCAAAGGTGAGACCTTAAATAAACAGTTCAGCTGACCCTCAAACAACCGGATTTGAATTGCATGTCCACCTATACACAGATTTTTAAAAATAAATATGGCATAATACTGTAAATGTGTTTTCTCTTTATGATTTTCTCAGTAACATTTTCTTTTCTCTAGCTTAATTTTAAGAATATAGCATAATATACATATAACACAAAATCTGGGTTAATCACTGTTTCTGTTACAGGTAAGATGTCTGGTTAATAGTAGGCTATTAGTAGTTAAGTTCTGGGGAAGTCAAAAAGTTGTATGCAGATTTTCAACTATATTGGGCATTGGTGCCCAACCCATGTTGCTCAAGGGTTAACTGTGTTTGGTAGAAAGTTTTGGTAAAAAATGTTTTGGGGGTATCTACACACACACACAATAACGAAACTCCAAACCAAAAAATCTTCCAAAACAAAAAAATTCCAAAAACCCAAACTCAATTTCTTTCCAGAAATAAAATATTTTATAGGTGAACCCTTTTAACTTGATTGAAGTGATAGATTTGAGTACAATGTGGTGTCTGAAGACTATGTCCAAAATGTCTGAGATCAAGATGGGCAGCTTGAGCCAATAACAACACAAATACTGCATTCAGAGCAGTTTCCACAAATCTCGGCTTCTATGGTTCCCTTGGTTGTACCTTTCTCCAAATTCTAGTGAAAAGCAGAAGAATAATGGTGGTTACAGTCTATGGAGAAGCAGTTTGCTTTAGTGATAAGGACTCTGGGAGCAGAGGTCTGAATCAGGCTCTGTCAGTGATGAGCTGAGGAACCTTAGGAGAGTCACTCAGCCGTTTCCCCATTTGTAAAATGTAATTATAATACATGCCTCACAATGTTCTTGTGAGGATTAAATGGGTTAATACACACAAAGTGCTTACAAACTGTGCAGGGCACATGTTAAGTTCAAAATAATTTTAGCTATTATTATTGGCTGAGGTCCTAAAGAAGGGGAATCGGAAGTTTAAAAGGAAAGTAAAAAGGAGCCAAATTAATGTCTGATCTTATGGTTGCAAGGTTAGCCCTCCAGTTTGTCCTGTAAGATACCGCTCTAAGTCTTTCTTTATGAGCTCCATTCCTCCAGTGGCTGAGTTCATGAGCTTCCCTTGATCCCCAAGGCATCCAGTGCCCCTCCCTCTATCAAAGTCAGCATCTTCTGACTGTACGGTTGCCCCCTCCACTGGAGTCAGTTTCTTGACAACAGGACTGTCTTTCATCAAAGCATCTCCACCCAAGAGGGCCTGGGATAGTGTGGATATTTAATTAGTATTTATTGGATGCATGAGAATGCATAAACAATAGACTATACATACTAATAACATTTGAAGAGCACCATAAGTCTTGCCAGAAACTTCCTCTGCTTGACTGCAGTGATCTTAGCAATTGCTAGCACTAGACTCACTCCTCTGGATCAAGTCACCCCCTCCAGGAGGCCCTGGTTAAATATATCAGTTAACTCAGAACAAGTAAACTAATGAAGTAACTATGGACAGAACTACTGCAGTCTTAATAGAATGACAGATCTTCTTTTTCAGGTTAAGGAAGTTCTATTCCTAATTTGCTAATAAGTTTTTCATGTTTTAATCATGAATGGATATTAAATTTTACAAATGCCTTTTCTGCATCGAATGAGATACATACCATTTTTCCCCGTTTAATCTGTTTATATGGCAAACTACACATTTTTGTATGTCAAACCATCTTTGCATGACTAAGGTAAATCCAATTTTGTGGTCACTATGGATTATCCTTTTTTTTTTTTTTTTTATAAATTCTGCATTCATCTTTTTAATATTGTTTAGAACTTTTATCTCTATGTTAAACTGGCCCATAGTTATGCTTTCTCATACTGTTCTTATCAGGTTTTGATATGTTTATGATAACTTCATATAAGTTGGGAATATTCCCACATTTTCTGTATTTCAGAACCGTTGTATAAGACTAGATTTACTTGTTCCTGGGGCGCCTGGGTGGCGCAGTTGGTTAAGCGTCCGACTTCAGCCAGGTCACGATCTCGCGGTCCGTGATTTCGAGCCCCGCGTCAGGCTCTGGGCTGATGGCTCAGAGCCTGGAGCCTGTTTCCGATTCTGTGTCTCCCTCTCTCTCTGCCCCTCCCCCGTTCATGCTCTGTCTCTCTCTGTCCCAAAAATAAATAAACGTTGAAAAAAAAAATTTAGATTTACTTGTTCCTTCAGTAAAAACTCTGGGTCTGGATTCTCTTTTAGGGAAGATTTCAAACTATAGATTTAAAATATTTTATGATGGGGCGCCTGGGTAGCTCAGTTGGTTGAGCGTCTGACTTCGGCTCAGGTCATGATCTCGCGGTGTGTGAGTTCGAGCCCCGCGTTGGGCTCTGTGCTGACAGCTCAGAGCCTGGAGCCTGCTTCAGATTCTGTGTCTCTCTCTCTCTCTGCCCCTCCCCTGCTCATGCTCTGTCTCTCTCTGTCTCAAAAATAAATAAAAACATTAAAAAAAAATTTTTTTAATAAAATAAAATATTTTATGATGATAGAGCTACCGAGATACTTTATATTTTGAGTCAGTTTTGGCAAGTTGTAACTTCATCTATGTTTTTATATTTATGTGCAAAAATCTGTCATAATATCCTTTTCTTTTTATGTTTGCAGCATATTTAATTGTATTTCCTTTTCACTCCTAATGAATAATTTTCGTTACTTCCACTTTCTTTTAAAATCGGTCTTGCCAGAGGTTTCATTTTATTAATCTTTAAAAGACTCAAACACTGGCTTTCTTGATTCTTTGTATTAAATGTCTGTCTTTTCTCTCATGAATTTCCTTCTACTTTTTTTGCTTTATTATGCTAGCCTTTTTCTAGCTTCTCAAGTTGAATGCTTAGCTTAGAAATTTTCATCTTTTTTCCTCCCAATATAACCATTTAAGGTCAAATGCTAACTATTTGGGTTGAAATTCTGCTCTTACACTTACAAGCTGTATGACTCAACTTCTGAGCCTTAATTTACTTCTATGTGAAATGTGGAGAATAATAATATCTACCTACATCACGGGGTTAAGGTAAGGATTAATAAGTTAATATAAATAAGACAGAATGGTGTCAGTCCCAGAGAAAGCCCTTCATAAAACTTGGCTAATATTAATAGATCTTCATTTATGAATTAGAAAATGGCTACTGACACCTGGTATGCCAGATGAGTAATCTGCTCATTTACACTATCCCCCTCCCTCTCCATTGCCCAGTGTTGATATCTACCCCTGGTTAATCTACTTAGTACCCTTATAACTTGAAAACATACTTTATCTACTTTTTCATTTTTCAAACATTTGACATTTTGCCATTCTAAATTTTCCTCTGCTTTTTTATTTTGAAAACTTTCAAACCTACAGAAAATTTGATTAAGTTGAAGACACTGATGCCTTCAGATACTTCATCATTAGTCTACATAACTACAATGCCAATGCCAGTACCAAACTAAAGAAATTTAACACAGCCATAAAATGTCACTTAATAGAGTTTATATTAAAAAATGTCCTCACTAGTGTAAATACTGTCCTCAATAATAGTTTTCTGACCCATGATCCAATCAAGGGATCATTTCGCTGTCACGATCCTTCAGTCATGGCTCATGAAGTGCCCTTCGGTCATGGCTCTTTGGTCTCTTTAAATCTGGAAACTTTCCTCCATCTTTTGTGAGATTCACATTTTTAGAGACAATTTGGGCATGTCTAAGTACTTCCTTACACCTAGATCAAATATTTTTGGCAAAAACAGTATAGACATGATGTTGTGTTTCTTTCAGTGCAACATATCAGGAGACAAAAAGTTGGTTTGCACCCTTTTGGTAATGTTATATTTGACCACTTGGTTAGGATTGGTTTACTTAGTTTTGGACCCAAGGGTACCTCAACAGGACTCAACAAAGCACTCACAAAAATGTTTAAATCCAGCATCTACTTCAATTGTTTTCATTTCTCAGAGTACTTCTTTCTTCTACCATCCTGATAGAAGTGAAAGATGTAACTCACTGAACTTTAACCACCAATACTGAATATCTCCTAAGTGACAGGAAGCAATCTTATATTCTGATTTTGCTTAAAGAAAGCATGTGATGTTCTTTCCAAAGGCCAAGACATGAATGAGATTCAACTGACAAAATACAACTCAGCTGAATAATGTCACATAATCAGGACAAAATGTTACTAGACATGAGAAAAAAAAAATCATAAGGGCGCCTGGGTGGCTCAGTCAGTTAAATGTCCAACTTCAGCTCAGGTCATGATCTCATGGTTTGTGGGTTCGAGACCGGCGTCAGGCTCTGTGCTGACAGCTCAGAGCCTGAAGCCTGCTTCACATTCTGTCTCCCTCCCTCTCTGCCCCTTCCCTGCTCACACTTTCTCTCAAAAATAAACATTAAAAAATTTCTTAAAAAAGAAAAAAAAAGAAAAAAATCATAGAATGCAAATTAGCTCCTCAAACTTAACATCCCCTAAGCCTCCTGAACATCTGTGTAGCACTTTAATGTGCTTTCACACATAACACCTACATTTGATCTCGATAGTGTTCTCATAAAATAGATATAATGATCATCCATTTTTAAAAGATTTTTAAATTAAAAAAAATGTTTATTTTTATTTTTGAGAGAGAGTAAGCAGGGGAGGGGCAGAGAGAGAAGGGGACAGAGGATCCAAAGCAGGCTCTGTGTTGACAGCAGAGAGAGCAATGAGGGGCTTGAACTCGCAAACCGCGAGATCATGAAGTTGGACGTTCAACCAACTGGGCCACCCAGGTGGTGACCACTTCTGAGGCTCTGTAGATGAAGGGACTTGCCTAGTTTTGAACTACCTCCACTATGCCATTCAAACTCCTGCACATACCAGATTCTATATTTACTTTCACTTAAACTCACTGTCAGATAAATTACTAAAATATCTTTAATTAGCTAGGAAACATTTCTAAGATTAAATGATTTAAAGGGAATTGAAACAAACAGTATTTCATGTCTGTTCTAAAGGGGGTGACTGTGATGCAAGAACATAAAAGCAGTATTCTGAATAAGAGGCAACATCAAGCGTAAGTGATGACCATTTACCAACCCAGTGTACTGATTCTCTCAGAGCTTGTTAACCAACAAGAGAGATCACCTGCCTCCATCCTGAATCGGATGAGCCATCAGTAAAATTCAATTTTAGAAGCACTGTCTACAGTAACTGAGGACTAGTCAGCAAGGCCAGAATGACAAAAGTCCCAATGGAAAGGTTTAGAATAGAGGTCTACGATAAGCCACAATTCTGGTGTTGACACTTTCTCTCCAAGGAATAGGATCTCCTCAATCCTTATCCCAAGTCAGCAGTGGTGACCTTCCAATGCACTAAAAGTACTGTGGAGACTCAGGATAATCCCTACCCTGATAAGAACAATAAAAAGATTTGTATAGCACATAATAGTTCACAAAGCACTTCTGTATATATGCTATCTCATTTAATTGTCCTAAGACTGCAAAGAAGACAGAGCACATATTGTCAGCTGTAACTGAAGAAAGCAAAATTTTGAGGTTAAATGATAGTTACACAGCTAGCAAGTGATATGGATAGGACCAGGACTCATTTCTTCAGACTCCACGGCCACGACTGTTTTCACTGCAACTCAATACTAAAGACAGGACAGTGTGTGAATTTCCTTAATGGAATAAGGGCCTGTCAAATATGTCACCTTTGAATCCACTGGCTGTGCTATGTGTGCTAGTGTGACTTGAGCAAAAGAGTAAAAATTACCACTGATCTTGTACATGAACATTACAGGGTCCAGAAGAACATAGTATCTTCAGAAAACAAACTTACAATTTTATGCTTCCATTTCACCACAAGTAGGCTAAAGCAGTGATCACTCCAAACACTGTCTCAAAGACCACAGATTAGAAATCACTGCCTGTCTTCCTCCGACACCAGAGACCAATTCTATCTCACCTGTCAACCCACCTGGCCTTCCTTGTCATCCTTTACCACCTAAATTCTCATCTCTAGAATGCTGTTTATCTCTTGATCTGACCCAATTCCCCACCCTTTCTCTCCTCAAACCCTTGCACTGCCCAGGAACTTCCTGTTTGTGGTCAGGAAGTTCCCCAAATATCCACACATCTCTGAACGGAAACTCCCTTAGCTCTTTGCCCTTTTGGCTGATCCCTTAAGACATGCTTTTCCTCGATTTCCCTCTCAGTTTATCACCACATATTCCATTTACATTAGGGTGAAGGGAGAACTAAAGTTATTTTCCTTGCTCTTCACTGCCATTTCCAGACCATTCTCTTCACTCTTACAAACTAACGCTTTTCTGAGGCTCACACCATCTTGCAATACCCCCTCTTCTTCCTCTTTACTGTCATCTCTTGATAATCTGGTCTGATCCTCATTCATTAATCTTCACTACTCCAAGGGTTTGAAATCCACATGGACTCGATCAAAACCTCAACTCTCCCTTTTACTCCATTTAATCCGCCATTTGCATTATTATACCTTGAATCTTGTCATCATTAGAAACAGAACTACTGACTAAATATCTCATTCTTCAAACAGAAGTTCTTATCCTTCAAGCTTTTCTTATACCTGGTGCACCCATTTCCACAGTTTTCCAACCTAAGACCTCCATTCTTGACCCCATCATTCTCTCCTTTT
This sequence comes from Prionailurus bengalensis, assembly GCF_016509475.1. NCBI lineage: Eukaryota > Metazoa > Chordata > Mammalia > Carnivora > Felidae > Prionailurus > Prionailurus bengalensis. The sequence continues at coordinate 121,431,866 of NC_057354.1, read as the reverse complement.
TCATCAGCACCCCTTCCTCTCCTCATACTCCTACTTGTCCAGCCCATATTTCAGAGTTCACCTTTACTGTAATTAGTGTGTCAAGATCTGCAACTCCCTGTCCCCCTGCCTCATTGCCACGTCTATTAAAACCTCAAACCTGGGGCGCCTGGATGGCTCAGTTGGTTAAGCTTCTGACTTCAGCTCAGGTCATGATCTCGCAGTTCATGGGTTCAAGCCCTGCGTTGGGCTCTGTGCTGACAGCTCAGAGCCTGGAGCCTGCTTCGGATTCTGTGTCTCCCTCGCTCTTTGCCCCTCTCATCCTCATGCTCTGTCTCTGTCTCTCAATAATAAATAAATGTTAAAAAAAATTCTAAAACAAACAAACAAAACCCCTCAAACCTGTATGAACCTATGAACCTACTTCATTAGCCTTCCTTGTGCTCATCCCAAGCATACAGTTAGGTATGTTGTTTTCTTTTTACATTTATTATTATTTTTTGATGTTTATTTATTTAAAAAAAATTTTTTTTTAACATTTATTTTTGAGAGAGAGAAAGACAGAGCATGAACGGGGGAGGGCCAGAGAGAGGGAGACACAGAATCTGAAACAGGCTCCAGGCTCTGAGCAGTCAGCACAGAGCCCGACACAGGGCTCGAACTCACGGACCACGAGATCACGACCTGAGCCGAAGTCGGACGCTTAACCGACTGAGCCACCCAGGCACCCCTTGATGTTTATTTTTGAGAGAGAGACAGCACACGAGCGGGGAAAGGGCAGAGAGAGGGAAACACAGAATCTGAAGCAGGGTCCAGGCTCCATGCTATCAGCACAGAGCCCGACATGGGGCTTGAACCCATGAACTATGAGATCATGACCTGAACTAAAGTCAACGCTTAACTGACTGAGCCACCCGTGTGCCCCAGGTATGCTGTTTTCAATTCATATTCATGACCTCCAACTTCAAACAGGCATTCAACATTGCTCAGCACATCTACTGTTTTCCTCCACTAAGTGTGCACTCCCTACCCTCACCAAGATGTCTATTCCTCACCAGGCCTACTTCTCTCTCTTGCAACTTCCTAATCTTCCATCCATTCTCACTACCAGCTAATAATCTTGCCTCATTAAATCTCCCTCATTAGAGTTCCCTCATCTTTCCATCTCAAAAATCAATAAAACTTCCTGCAGCTGCACCCATCTTCTTCTATCCAGTTGGGATTATTCCATGTCCTCAACTACCCAGGAAGATTCCTTGTAATGGTCCAACTTGCTTCTGATTTTAAGTCTTGAAGCTGTCAGCTTCCTACTCTCCACCAGCAAATTTAGCTGTATCCACACTCATCTTTTCTCCATATGCTACACTCAAAGTCTTTTTATCTAATCCTTAAATCCAGGCTCTGGATTCTATCTCAATCTGGTTCCCCAGGGCTCTACTCTATCAGTTACTACCACCTCATATCTCTCACTCAATCTCTCACTACCTTTCTCCCTTTCTCTCCTCAGTCTCCTTCAAGGTTTTTTTTCCATTTAAAAAATAGCCTTTATTAGGAGAAAAAATGCATGGAGTCACAAGTGTTGCTGGCATCTGGGATACATGGCTCTCTGCTGTTTTTTGGTAAATTTCTTTCTACCTTTTTCCCCCATAAACTCTATATACTAACCCTAAATGCTGCATATTTTCTGAGAACATTCAAAACCATTCATTCATTCCACAAGTATTTCTTGCCACCCACTACATTTCATGTATATGTTCCACGTAGGTGCTGGGAATTCAGCAATGAGACATCTGGCTTGAGCCAGGCAATCATCATTAAGACAGATATGGTGAGTTATCTAACCAGCTCTGTTTTCTCCATTTCCATTCCTCTGTCCTAACAGAAGCTATCTCTTCCCCATGTAACCATATACCTTACAGAAAGCTGATACCATCTCCAAGCGTGGTCCCAATTATTCCCCACCTCCAAGCTTTATTGAGATATAACTGACAAATAAAGATTATACATGTTTAAGATATATAATTTGATGTTTCAATATTAGTATATACTGTGAAACGATTACCATAACCAAGTCAATTAACATCCCTATCTCACATAGTTACCATTTTCTCTCCTATTTAGCAAATCTCAAGTGTACAACAGGATATTGCTAACTATAGTCACCACGCTGTACAACAGATCCCAGAACTTATCCACCTTGCATAACGGAAAGTTTGTATCCTTTGTCCTTCAAGTCTTTCTGAAACCAAAAAAAAAAAAAGGTTTTCCTTTGACCTCAGGCTTTCTTTGCATTCTCCTCCCAGAGCTGTTCATACTCAGCCCTTCCTCAACTCCCGTTCATTCCTGATCTGTGCAGGCCAGCTCCTGCTCACTTAACTAAACCGGCAATGTAATGAGGTCTGCAAAGGTCTCACTGACAATTCAATGGATAGTTTTCAGCAATATGTTAACCAACTGCTCTGCATTGCTTTGCAATGATGACTACAGTTCTCATCCCCTTTTAATTTCCTAAATTGCCTCTGATGAAAGTATCAATAAGCAGTGAAAGGCTGGAAGGCAGGAAGCAGAAGGAAGAAAGTAAAAAAAGAGACAAGAATAATCTGCTGGCCTGTGAAGAATCAAATGCTAACTGAAATAATCAGGCTTATGTGTGTGAGTACAGTCCATAAATCATCATCAAACCTCATTTTATAGACGAAGAAACTTAGGTTGAAATTTCTATGCAACCTATAGTAGAAGTTCTAAGACCAGAACTTCTGGCCATTTATGCTATAAAGAAAAAGCTGATACTATCTTTCCAACTTGCCCTACCTTTGCTTAAATAACAAATGAATTCTACTTATCATGTTCCTGTCTTCACTATGTGTGAAGACATATACATATACATGCAACTGCCTACTGCCATCCAGAGTAGAAGGGAGTAGAATGAACACTCAAAATCTAGGGTCAGCAAGTGCTAAATGCAAAGCATCTTTCTTTAAATTATATTAAAACAGGAATTCACGGAGTATTTGAAATACTCTATGTGCTACAAATGACAAGGTGAACTATTTATGTATATGACTTAAACATTTTTATCTGAAGGGCAAGCATTCTAAACATGAGGCCTGGTAACCAGACGTAACTAAGGCCACCCCTGCACTACTGGTTCTTTCAGATTTTTCTTTACAGCAGCATTAGGAAGCAGCCTGGTATATACATGACATAACCTTGCTCTGTATTTCAGAAAGTATAACTTTTATTTTAAACAATGATTTCCAGTGATATGGGTAAATGATTTACCCTTAGCTTTCTTTTTTATTGACTCAGTAATCATCCCAGCAGTTAACCCAATGCACAGGGACGTTTTAAGGGAATTTTGAGGGATTTTTGAGCGTCTTGGGCTCCTCATGAGACAGGTTACTCTGGGCAACCCTACGAATTTCTGGCATTAGACTCAAACAGGCAGTTAGACAGCAGAAGGCTATTCAAGCAAGCAGAAAGAAAAAAGGTCTACATTGTGTATGTTATTTCAAACAAAGATACTCAGATAAATGCAAAGAATAGTCCAGTTTTTAAGAAAAGAAAACAGTAAAGTAACTCAAAGAAAAGGAGCTAGATATTAGAAAATAACCTTAAGTAAGAGGAAGAGGTTGTTGAGACAGCTTAGCAGAGACAAAAGGCACTGCAGAACAGAGTCATCCATATTCCCACACTGTAAGATAAGGCAGATAAAAAGCCAATTAAACTATGTACAGATTAAAAAAAAATAATGTAGGGAAGATAACTTTGCTGGCTTGTCTGTCCATCAATGACAAATTACTTGGTTTTCTTTAAATTATTTTCTACAAAACATATGCTTGTGTAAAATGTATTATCAACATTATTTGCCTAAAATTTCCCCTCCTTAACTGAAGCCAGCGTGGTCTCTTTTCTTTATAATATTCACTCTATAGTTGGTGTACTATTACTCTGAATAAGTCAGCAAAAGTCACATGAAGACGTGGATGGCTGCCTGAAAAACTATGGAATACTTTAGGCTCCGAAAACTTTACATTCAGTTAGCAAAGAAATCGCTGAGACTATTCCCAAATTCGAACGCTGGCCCATCAGCATTCTAAAAACCTAGAAGGTTTTTACCTTTTAATACAGCTTTCATAGCTATGGCTTCATTATATCGCTAACACTGCAAAGAATGGTAAGCATACAGTAGGTACTCTGGGCATCTGCTCTGCCACTACGGCAAATAATGAATCGTGAACTTACTTTTCATGCAAAGTTCAGAGTGCCAGGTTATGCTTTGGATTTCACTGATTATTGCATTACTTCACAAAGGTTAATTAAATCATAACAAAGAAACAAAAAAAAAATCTAGTGTGTTATAAAAGCCTCTATCACCAGAATTAGTTTCAGTTTTCCATATCCACCATCTTAGAATTTTGCCTAAGATCATGTTGGCTGAGATCAGTTTTCTAATACTGATAAAGGCAACTATCCTTAAAAAGGTATAGATAGCAATAAAAATAGTCAAGAACTGGAAACTGTGATAAATGATAGGTTTCACTACATAACAGTATTTATAATATCTACAGAGAACATTAAAAGCAATCTTGTAATCTGGTATCGCTCAAATTATAAGATAAATTATGGAAATACACTACATATAACAATAATAGCTTTAGTTACTTATTCCACTAAATCAAAAAGAGGAAGGTAAGAAGGCAGTAACTACAAATGAATATAACAGAATATAACAGAAAATAAATACCTTTAATTGATTGTTAAATGAATCCATTTCAGATAGCTTAGATGCAGTTTCTTTTTCAAGAGCATCTAATTGTTCTTTAAGTCTTTGGCATAATTCTTCCTTTTCCAATGATTTTTTATGAAGCAAACCAATCCCTAAATCTGAAATATAAACATCAGGTAGTTTACATTTGGTAAAATTTCTTATGTCGCTATTGGTAAGTGACTTATACTGTCACAATGTAGCTAAGCCAAACCCTTATGCTGTATACCTTAAACTCATGCAGTGGTGTATGCCAATTACTTCTCAGTAACACTCGATAAAAAAAGACATAAAATTTCTCCATGGTAGTCTACATTATGGCTGTTTCACAATTTATGTAACTATTCCCTTTTGATTGGCATTAGGTTGTTTCTAATTTTCTACTATCTACATAAAAATGCTGCAATAACTATCCTTACACATGCATTTTAAAGCACTCGTGAAAGTATTTTATATGGCTAAGAGGTGAAAGAATTGCCATGTAAAAGGACTTGAACACTTTAAATTTGAGAGAAACTGCCAAACTATACTTGCACAAAGGGGCACCAACACAAAATGACACCCAAGTACCTGCTTCTGCATACCCTCATCAATAATGGATAGTCCCAATCTTTTTTCATTTTCTCTAACTGGCAAAAAAATGAAATCTCACTGTTATTTTAATTTGTATTTTCTTGGTAACAATTAAAATCAAATCAACACCTGTTTATAGGCTTATTGGCCACTCTCTTGAATTGCCTCACCTCATCCACTGCCTTTTTTCTTCCCATTGGGCTGTCTTAATTTGTGATTTGCAGAAGCTCCAAATTCTTGTTGTACTATATGTATTTCAAATGTTTTACTATTTATGATGTCTTTCATCATGAAAAAGCTCACTTTTATGTCATCAAATCTGTAAATATTTTGCTTCATAGCTCTAGGTATTATTTGAAGAAACTTTCCTGACACCAAGATCATACAAATGTTTTCCTTTGTTTTTGTAACATATTTTCTAGAGTCACTTTTTATATTTACCCTCTTATTTTACCTAGAATTTATTTCTGTACATACAGTGAGGTAAAGAGCCGCCCCCCTCTTTCGGATAGGCAAGTGCCCCACACCACTAACTGAAGTGATGGTGATTACTGACAGCCCGTGCTTTCCCCACTGGTGTTAAATGTCAACTTTATCGTATCCTAAACGGTCAGATACATACAGACCTGTTTTTAGACCCTCTATTCAGTTCCATTATTCTATGTCTTCTTTCTGATCAATAATACACTACTTTAGGGACTAGAGCTTTCCTAACTTATGTTTTGATACGTGGTAGAGCTAATGTCTTCCCCGCATCAATGTTACTCTTTTTCAAGTCTTGCCTAATCCTGCATATTTTCTCTTCTGGGTTAATCTGTGAATTATCTTGCCAGGTTTCAATTAAACCTCAATGGAACTGAATGTATGGACAAAGTAGTAGAAAACTGACATTTTACAACACTGAGCTAGATCATTCAGGAATATAACACGCACATACTTATCCAGGAATCTTTTATATCAGTAAAATTTTACAGCTGTACATTTCTTTATTCATAATAATGAGAATGCTAATGTAAATGAGATTTGTTCATAACACTTTCTAATTAAATACTTTTGATACAGTGTAAAGTTACTGATTTTTATAGGCTCACTTTTTATCCAGACACCTTGCTAAGTTCTCTTATCATTCTCTAGTGCTTTTCCAATATTTCAACAAATATTTTATCATTAAATTACACATCTGCTATGTACAAGGCCCTGCACTATGTGCAACAGCAGGTAAAAAAGAAGGATAAGTAAGGCATGGGTCCTATCCTCAAGTAGTTCAGAATCTAGTTGAGTTCGGAGACAAGCAATGTGGAAAAAATAAGTTAGTATACATTCCTAGTACTCTTCAAAACGAGCATCAATAGTAACAGATGTTTTAATACTGAATTCGAATATATCATATCTATGAACACCTTGTTAGGCAACTGAAAATCAAGACAGACAATGTGGTGGCACAGTGGGCTTTAGACTTAGACAAGAATTTGAGAACCATTACTCCACCATCTTGGGCTACTTAATCTTTCTAAGCCTCAGTTTTGCTAAGCTGCACAAAGGGAATAACAATAACTACTTCACAGGGCTGTTGCAAAGATTAAGAGAAATAATGCATGAAAATTGCCTAGCATGGTGCTGGGCCTATGGTTGGTAATCTTAAATGGCAACAGAGATGGAGAGAGGAATCTAAGGGATACAGGGTACTTTGCAAATTCCAAACAAAAGCTTCCTATTTTAACTGGCTAACTATAAAAAAAATTTTTTTTAATGTTTATTTATTTTTGAGACAATGTGAGAGACAGAGTGTGAGCAGGGGAAGGGCACACAGAGGGAGACACAGAATCTGAAGCGGGCTCCAGGCTCTGAGCTGTCAGCACAGAGCCCGATGCGGGGCTTGAACTCAAGAACCGTGAGATCATGACCTGAGCCAATGTCAGACACTTAACCGACTGAGCCACTCAGGCACCCCTGAACTGGATAACTATAATAACAACTGAACTGGATCACATTCTACAGAGAAAGAGTAGCTCTACCAGGTCCCCAATAAGATATATTCCACATTCCATTCACAATCCAAATACTAAAACAATGAGAGTTGATGCTATCCTTTCTGTGACTGTACAGATCAGGAGGGCTGGCTCACCTTGCCCCTGGAATGCCTGTGGAGGGGTGAGGTGGGGATTGATATATTCTGAGCAGCCAAGAAAATACTTATGTGTAAGAAGACAGTCTGAGAAGAGACATGGAGAGACTATTTCAGTGGAAGGTGGGGGACATAGTAGGAAGAGTTCACAACAGTAAAATTCTCTATTCCCGGTGTTTCTTCCATGCAAAGGGCCCTTCACTAAGACAACATTCTCAGCTTCTTTCCACCCCTTCAGTCATGGCTGAGCTCAAGATAAGGACTTGGGCATACACAGCCTAGACCCTTCCAGTCCTTTGTGTTTTCTTTTTTTAATGTTTATTTACTTTTGGCAGGGGGAAGACAGAGGGGGACAGAGGATCTGAAGCAGGCTCTGTGGCTCGAACTCATGAACTGTGAGATCATGAGCTGAGCCAAAACCAAGAGTCAAACGCTTAACCGACTGAGCCATCCAGATGCCCGCACCCTTGTATTCTTGAGACTGAACTGCCCACAGGAAGCTTGTTCTACTTGGTTTTACAGGTGTATCTGTCCCACTCACAAATAAGCCAGGCTGTCCAATATCAGCTTTATCAAAAATGAGGTGGTATTTTGGTCTCTCATATGTCTTGCTCTTTTGCCTCACTTGGGCAAAGATGAGGGATGCTATTTATTGGACTTCTTAAAGAGTCAAAAGTATAATAATCCTGGAATGGAAAGGCTGACAGATACTCAAAGGGAGACATTTAGAATACTTCGGTTAGTTCTAACACGGTACTTGCAGATTTACTTTTCTTTAATAAACCTTTCTTCTGCTATGTTGTTATTGGCATGCTATCTGACATAGAGGTCTTTTCTTCAATATTCTGGTTGAGACTTGGATCAAGAAAAATGTTACTTTCCCACAAATTATCTTGGAATATTTTGTTCCAAAAATGTCAGAGGGCCAAGTTGGTAAAATTCTTTCTATGAATTCTTTCTATGAATCTGTTAAGGCCATCATTGCTGTAGACTATCACCCAGAATCTCACAGCTTTGCTCCCACAGCAAAATCTCCTCCTGAATAGTTCTTTACAATGAGGGTAGGATTTTGCCGGAATGCACATACAGTCTTGGGTTAGAGCCAAACCCAGATCTTATTTAATTATAGTCTAACATTTTATTTGATATTTATTTGAAACATATAAATAAAATGTTATCAAGATAGGAAGGCATACCACAATGATTACTTATTTCATTTTTATTTACTTTTTATTGGTAAAAATACTCTAACATCTGTGATATTTTTTTCACATAATTTTGAAAATTTTAACTGTACAAAAAATGTTATTTATAACAGAATAATGCTATTTTCACAAGAGTATGACTGGCACCTTCACGCAGAGAAGAATGGAAGAGGCAAAACAAACCTTAGAGACTTACCAGGTGTGTTACCAAGCTGCATGTTCTTAATTCTTTCATTTAATAATTGCTTCTCCGGTACCAAATAGATAAGTTTATTTTGATAATCCTTATAAAAAGAAAAAGTAGTGCCTGGTTAAAACTCTGTCACGTTGTGTGAAAATTTTTTGGAAACTTAAAAACATGAGTCACTCTTAAAACTTAGTATAGGAATAATACGTAGCTGTAAAATACTGCTTATACTTTATGAATAAACTAGAATGGAATTATGTGTGACTTAAAATACAAGTATTTAAACATGAATTCCCATTTATGAACGACTGGCTGGAAAGAAAAGGGGGTGAGGAATGGGGTGTGTCTGAAAGTCTTACAGTTTTCAGCATACTGATGGATGACAGCAGGTACAAGCTAAGAGGTGCCTTTGGTATCTGCACTGAATGGTATCTGTAAGCAGGTCATGGCACCCCAGAATGAATATCAAAGAGAAACTGATAACTCAGGAATAACTAGGGAAGCAGGTTTAAATTAGACAGGAAATGTTATGTGGCCTGTCTGTACCTGCTGTGACACAGGAAGAAGACTCTGTTAATTAACTGCTAGTCCATACAGAAACAATAATTTTGGTAAGAGGACTCTAAAGATTCAGAATGCTTCCAGAGTCCCCACAATAACTGAACTAGACCCTACTGCACAAGTAAAGAAGAGATTACCAGGTCCCTGAGGGACACACACATTTAACACTCTCACCACAACTCTGAAAAGAAAAATGTTAGGTCAAAATTTCCTAAAAGAGTACCAACAATCTTAGTTTAACGTGTAGGTATATCTACACATTTATTAAAGACTTAAAACTCAAAGTGATAAACATCCATTTATGTACAAATATTAAGTAGAATTTAACCAGAGGTCTAGTAGAGTTTTCAGGGGCATGTGAGCTTCTTGATATAATATACAAGATGGTATATACTTATATCCTTCTAGAAATGAAGTCTATCAGAGACTCAGGTTCATCACCCTTAAAGCGAAAACTATTCTATCAGGAAGAATTATTAATGACTGCTCCTATTTATGGACAATTCAGCAGCAAAGGACTAACCTGAAGTTCTTGTTGGAGTTGCTTGATTTCCATAATTTCCAGGTCACACTGTTTATCTAGAACTTCCAGCTCAGTCTTTTGAGTTTGTTTTCGGAGTCGGACATCTTGAAGTCTGCCTGAGATCTGCTGGTGTTTGCCATTCTATAGGAAGAGCATATAAATACACAGCAACATAAGATGCTAATAGGAAATGTTCCTGTCAGGAGAATCATATCCTGATTTAAACTTCTAAATGTCATTTATCATTTATACTCAGTCTAGATAAATGTCTAAAACTAAATGGGGAATGCCTGCCTGGATGGCTCAGTCAGTAGAGCATGCAACTCTTGATCTCAGGGTGGTAAGTTTGAGGGTGACTTTGGGCGTGGAGCCTACCAAAAAAAAACCCCCAAAAAACCCTACAAAAACAAAGTAAGTCGAATGTGTTCTAGAGTTGTATCTGTTAACTACAAAGTTGTTAGCAGAAAACATACCATTCTCAGAGCATAAGAAGGCCCATATGTTAAGATGAGCAAGCACAAACAGAACACACTGAATTTTTTCTGAATTCAGGGTTTAGGCATTAATTTACATTAAAATAGAGACAATTTCAAAGAATAATGAGAAATAAACATCTACATGTGACTTTTAGCATTACCTTCTCTGCGCTTCCATTTCTACCCTCCACACTGCCATCTAATTTCCTCCAATTAAACAGGGTCCAACAGGGCCTTTTGGGTCACAATTTTCTTCTCCCATACCAAATATTCCTTTTCTCTTCTTCTGAGAAGTATGGGGGAAAAAAGCAACAACAGCAGAGATTCTCAATGGAGGCTAGAGAGAAGGGTGAGGTGTTATGGGCTGAAGTGTATCCCTCCAAAAAGTTATGTTGAAGTCCTAATCTCCAGGACCTCAAAATGTGATTGTATTTGGAGACAGGGTCTTTAAAGAGATCATAAGGTTAAATGAGGTCATATATAAATGGGCCCTAAAATAATCTGACTTATGAGGCAGACACGAAACAGACACCAGAGATGCGCAGGCAGAGGAAAGGCCATGTGAGGGCACAGCAAGAAGGCAGCCATCTTCGAGCGAAGGAGAAAGGTCTCAGAAGTAACCAAACCTGCTGACATCTTGATCTTGGACTTCTGCTTCCAGAACTGTGAGAAAATTAATTTGTGCTGTTTAAGCCACCCAGTCTGCGGTATTTGTTATGGCAGCCCTAGCAAACTAATACAGTAAAGGGAGGAGGAGAAATAAAGCTTAAAAATCACTCATAAAGTTTTTACTGGAAAGTATGCTTCATATTTGAGAAATACACGCTAAAAGGAATAGGAATAGGTTGTGTCTACCCTGGATTTCATGTTACTTATCTTCAGCATGTTTAAGTATAGGCTCTGGGCCTTCCAGACTCTGCACATTAATCTATGCTACTTCTTGGTATGTAATCCAAGTTCTTGGGGGGAAAAAAACCATCAATCTTAGGATTCTCTCCCACTATATGCTAAAAAAAATTTTTTTTTAATATTTATTTTTGACAGAGAAAAACACAGGGTAGGAGTGGGGGAAGGACAGAGAGGGAGGGAGACACAGAATCCGAAGCAGGCTCCAGGCTCTGAGCTGTCAGCACAGAGCCCGATGCAGGGCTTGAACCCATGAACCATGAGATCACGACCTGAGCCAAAGTCGGACGCTTAACCGACTGAGCCACCCAGGCACCCCTGGCTCCCATTATATTTTTAAAGAAAAATATAGAGTCAAAATAATGGTTGAGACAGATACCCAAGTAGCTACACAAAGAAGTTAATGTTTTTTAGGACAGTTTTGTAGTACTATGGCAGGATCAATAATTGTGATATACTTTCCTATCCATTTGAAGTACCTTTATGATTACAAATATTGCTATTTTAAAAATTTTAATTTCAAGTCATCAACCAAATAAAATGTGAGACTCCAACTAAACAAGATCTATACTTGGCTCTATAACAAGGCTACACAACCATTTTTGCAAAATCCTATTATACCATCAGGTCAGGCTTATGGATTCTAGGGTCGTAGTAGAAAAGTATACTTTCCCAACACCCTTTATACCTTCCTACCTTTCATTTGCAACAAAGTCTTTTAAACAACTTGACCCTCTGATATCTGATGTGTAAACATTGGTAAGCATAGTGGTAAGAACCACACAGTCCTACGGAACTGGAAGGAATCCTAAGAGATCATTTAGATCAGGAATTTCAAATCATTTTTGTCTTTTTAAAAAGCAGTAGAACCCTTTTTCCAAGCAAATCTCAGATAAAGCTCCAATAAAAGCAAAGCAGGTAAGTGTGGAGCTTCTCTGCTGTGAACGGTGGGAAGCACTGGGGAGTGCCTTAGCCTCCCCTCTCCCACTGCTGGTCACCCCACTGGAGTGGGGTCTTCCAGACAGCAATTTGGAAAGTGAAAATTACTGAACTAGTGCAGCCTTTTGTTTTATAGAAGGGGAAAGTGAAGCACAGAGAAGGGAAAGGTCTTGCCCAGGAATGCGTGGTTTGTCAGCTTCTGAACTGAGACCACAATGTAACTCCCAGCATTCTGAGTCAATATCCTGTTTCAGTACACTATACCATCCAGACTGTTACGCACACATGAAAACGTGACGATATAATCACATGAACACCTAACATATTCATGAGGTAGGTTTAAAAAACAATGACGTTTTTCAACAAGTAACTCTAGCATCATTCAGGGAAATTTCACTTAAACTTCAGCCATACCAGTGCTTCCAACTCGAGATGAAGACTCTTCTTTTTAGAGTTTAACCTGACAATTTCTTCCTGTTCTCTATTCCTTTGATTGAGAAGCTCCTGGCGACGAATCCTCTCCCATTCTAAACGACGTTGTCTTTCAAGTTCCTGTTTTGCTGCCTGAAAATAATGACTTAAGTTTGACTTTTAAATTAACAATTTTTCATCATTCAAAAACTGCTGGGATAAAAAAGATAAAGGCGAGGCAGCGTTTAGCACTTAGTGGGCTCCAGGGCCTAAGGCTCCCTGGGCAAACCCAGTTTTACCAGTGGGCCTAACCTACAGATTTCCACAAAAGGGACATCACCCATCAGACTTTTTGATTGTTTCCTGGGACCATCTCTTTGTTTCTAGTTACTTTTTGTTTAAACCAAAGGACAATTTCATAAACATAAACGTTAATAGCAATAATCGCACCTGTAGTCTGGTATCAGGGAAGAAAAACCCTTCTACTGATATTACTTCAGTATCACTATGATTTACTGTGCTCCATCCTAAGCCCCTTGAAACAAAGCCAGTCCTCTTAGGGATGCCACATGGCACCATTTATCCCAAGGACCTGCGCAAGCCCACCCTCGTGCTTCTCCTCCAGACCTTCAAACTCCCCAGTCTCAGCCTTCTGCTGCACCAGTTCTGTGGCCTCTCACTCTGGATCCTAAGCTTACTTTTGTTCAGTGACCTGCCTGGATAGACCCCTTCCTCTGGCTCACTAACCTCAGCTCCTCACTCAACTCAGCTTTGCAATCAATCCTTCTTTGAGTTGCAAATCCTTCCTGACCTACAGAAATACCACCTTTTCTACCAGTTACTGGCCCTGAAAACTCTTTACAAGCAAGGGCCCTCTTCCAGTCCACAAGGGAAGGAAGGTTCAGAATTGGAGAATAGGTAAGAATGAATGAGGCAGAGAAAAAGGCACAACAAAAACAGCCATTTTTTTTTAAATCAAGTAAGATGTATCCACTTATCAAATATAATCATTTTCTTAGGCAATAAAATAACTTAAAAATAACCTCTCGTCTTTCTATCTCTTTTCTCCTTTCTTCCTCCCGCTGTCTCTCCAATTCCCTCTGCTTCTCCAAGCGTTTTTCTAATTCAAGTTGTTTCTTCCATTCTTGCTCCTGTAATTCTCTCTGTTTTCGCTCCCACTCTTCCTTTTCTTTCTGGGCTTTTCGCTCTGCCTCCCTCTGCTGCTGCTCCATCAGGGCTTGGCGACGCTTCTCCAGTTCCACGTTCCCTCGCTCGTAGTTGGCCTTCCGCTTGTCCTCAAAAGTAACTAAATAAGGTAGACAGTAAACACTCTCACATGAAGAGCCCAACAATGTGGACTCCAATTTCAACACACTCTTGCCTCGTGATCATCTGAGTGCTGTTACTCTGCGGATACTTCTCTTAAGGATAATTTTACCTCAAATATAAATAATAAAATATTTACTTTTGTCTAAGAGTATTCATTTTTGGAAAACAAATTTCTAAGTATGAATTCATCTGAGAGAGAAAAAATAATTTTACTATTCTTGCCAATAAAACCATTTTCCAACTTTTTTCTTAGCATTTTCTTCAAGGACAAAGCTAGATGGCTATATATTTATTTGATATATTTCACTACATTTTTAATACTTTAGAACATCTACATATGTACTTCTTCAACCAATATTTAAACTGTTCTTTAGAGCTTAAGATTTTATCACATCACCTGCTACAGTGATTTTTCCTAAAGTGAGAGAAACATTTTAACTAGGATATCAAATACACAAACTCTTGCCAAATGTGCATACTTTCTTCCTAAATACACTTCTTCTCATTTTTGACTATCTTAATTTTTTGCTTCAAAATCCAACCCATTCATCAAATAGTTTTCTCTTATGGTATATAAAATATTAAGAATGTAAAAATTCTAGGGGCGCCTGGGTGGCTTAGTCAGTTGGGTGTCCGACTTCGGCTCAGATCATGACCTCGCGGTTCCTGAGTCCCGTGTCGGGCTCTGTGCTGACAGCTCAGAGCCTGGAGCCTGCTTTGGATTCTGTGTCTCCCCCTCTCTCTGCCCCTCCCCTGTGCTTGCTCTCTCTCAAAATAAATAAACATTTAAAGACAGAGAAAGAATGCAAAAATTCTAGATACTCATTTACATCTCAAGGTAAAATTTAAGAGAACCCACTATAAATATACAACTTAGACACTCGATGTTACCTGGTAATTTTTTCTGAGGTTCCTCTTCTTGAATTTTCTGATATGAAGGCAGAGTTCCATTAATGGAATCAATTTGCTTTCCTCCTCTAGGAAAAGCAAACAAACATATTTAGTAGTCTGGGAACTCTAGACCAGACTATATATACAGTTATACTACCAAATGACTAGAGCCATTTAACATTCAGAATACAGCATCAGAGACATTAAGAGTGCAATATGGTCTGTAGTAACCATGTACAGCAGGATACGAACTGAGAAAGAGAGAGAGATCTGGATTCCCACCACAGTTCAGCTGATTGCAGTCGGTGAGCAAGTTTTGTTTTAATCTCTTTAAGTCATCAGTTTCCTTATCTATAGTATGGTGGAAACACACCTACTTCTACTCCTTCCTGGCATAACTCATTAAATACCAAAATCAAATGGCAGTGTAAATGTTTAACTTCCCCCTAAACTAGAGCAGAGGCCTCAGGAAATCGCTATGTAGTAATCATGTCAAAACCATGCCTCTTCCCTCCAGAGGCGCCCACCTGAAAGATGGAGGGACAAGTTCAGGAGGCAACGTCAGTGGCAAGGGTTGTCCAGCTTTGGCCATGTCAGTGAGATGCATTGCAAGGATGAACTCTTCAGCTTTCAGCTGTCCGTCGCCATCAATGTCAGCAAGGGTCCTAAAGCAAATGTGAATGTTCCCAGCTTAGAAACAAAGTCTATTTAAAGTATTTTCAAAAGAGTTCAATATTCTATTTTTAAAACAAGAAAAATGAAACAGCTGGATTAACATACTTTAGGGAAATGTAAATATATATGGAAAAGTGAGCTTATTTTTACCCTTAATTGTCCTATTGTACAAGAGAGGGGAGAAACTTTGAAACAGAAAAGGAAACGTTCCTTCTGAAAATGTGGCTTATCTTGTTTCATGGATAATTCACCTATCAAATCAGTTATCTCTAAACTAAAAATGAGATATTCTCAAACTCTCCGCAGACACCATTATGAAAAAGCAAACTAATTTTACCTGCAAAATAATTAATACCAAATTTTCAAGAATAACATTTTGTACAATTTTACTGGCTTTCAATGTTGCATTGATCTTCAAATGGCTGCTCTTATGGAACATCTCTGAGTCATAAACTTTTTCAGAAACAGGATCTTTCTTACCATAGTGGATGTATAGTTGAAAATCTTGACAAACTCACCAAATAGTAGCTAGCTGAGTTTGAGAAAGATTTGACTGAAGAAGGGCATTTCTAGCTTGAAAACCTGATTGAACAAGGAAACCATAAAAACAAAAAAAGAAAAGAAAGAAAGGAAATTCTTTAGTCTCTTTAAAGTTATGAAAACCTAAATAGCTGTATCTACAAAATAACACTGCTGCCACCCTGGGAACTTTTAACATTGGAAAGCTTTTACCACATGCAGGTACTGAGCATTCAGCACCAATCAAAGCACAACCCTTGCCCCAAGGAATTTAAATCTAGAATTAATAAGTCAAGTGCTCCCCCAGTCCTTTTAGAAAATAACAGTCCATGCCACTGACCAACATGAAGGACTAAGGGCTGGCACAGAAAGTACTGGAGGCCAAGCTCTCCGCCTTCCTCGTGCTCCCCATGCAGCCCCAGCCCCAAGCACAGCTTTTTTAGTGTCTTCAGATTTTCTCTTCTCTCTCTGATCTTTCCTCTTCCAAATAACCTGTAAATGCTGGCATTCCCCAAGGCTCTGTCCTGGGCACTCTGTTCTCTGTGTGTTCACATCTGTGAACGTTCTGTGACTTTTAATAGCACCTAAAAGCTGATGATTCGCAAATGTACACCCCAGCCCAAACCTCTCCTCTAGGTTTAGACTTCTATAACCAACTGAAAAACGTACCTAAGTATTTCACAGGTATCTCAAACCAAATTCATACAAAATAACTCTCTCAATCCCCATTCACACCCCTCTTCCTAACCATCACCCCAACCATTCTCCCTCAGTCTGCCCTTCTCTCTGGGTGGCATCACTGCCCATCCAGTGGCTCAAGCCAGAAACCAGAAAGTCACCCTTGATCCCTCCCTCTCATGTACACCTATATCCAACGTCAAGTTCTACAATTTAACATCACTGCATGTCTGGGTCTTTCTCACCTTGTAAGTCCCAACTTAATGTCACCTTCTCAGAAAGGCCTTCTCTGTCCACCCTATCATCCAATATACTTCTGCTGGTTTCCTTCAGAGCTCATGTGACAAACTGTAATGTAACATTTATCTTCCTGGTTACCTGTTTATTGTCTGTTTCCACTATCATGCTAAGTTCTACAGAGACCAAAACCTTCATCACTTTATTCACTAACATATTATACCCAGTGCCAGGTACATAAATGCTTAATATTTGCTAAAGTAACGAATCAAGTTGTAATCCAAACTACTCTAAAGTGCAGTAAGGACTTATGGGATAGGGTCTGAGACGAATAGCAGTTAGCATTCACTGAATGCTTACTATATGTAGTAAGCTGTTCCAACTTCTTTTCCCTGCCTCAATGTTCAAAAATACGTAACAGGCTTCCTGATCTGCATTTTCATGTCAGGATAATAGTCAGACAGGAATCTCAGGCATCTATTCAGAACACAAAGTCCTCGTCTGATTCACAGGAGTATTCACTCCTGGTGGGCAACTCTGTGGCTTTCTGACCATGGATAAAATCACATGGTGTCTCTAGGGAAGGTCAGCTAGTCACTAAAGCAGGTGTCTCACCTCCCATTCCTAGGTGACTGACTGAGCCCTGAGTACTGGAAGAGTCAGGCCCTATTCAGGGTTCAGCCTGAGTTGAGGCCCACCCAAATAACTCTGCACAGAAGACAGTACATCCTCCAACTCCTCCGCAACAGGTCCCACCACAGAGCCAGCACGAATGCTGCTAACATAATGTTTCACTGAGCTTTGAACATGAGGTCTTGGTAATCAAAGCGACATATACTATACGGAACAAACACAAATACACCATAAATTATAACATGCAATTGGATGTTTATATTACATAACTTTAAAATGTTTTTCACTCTCTTAAAAAAACCTGGTCATTTAATAAAAATCACATAAGGAAAACCACTGGAAATAGCTCATGGCCTCATCCAACTAATTACTCCTTAGTAGATTTCACATAGGAAGTAAGATTTGAGGAGGTTTTTGCATTAAAAGGAGAATTCTTCTAATAAAGAGAAATGGAAGGCTATTGCAAACCTAGAAAAAAGGTCTAATAACTAGTGTTTCAGCTCTTGGACAAAGAAAACTGAAAGTAGATCCCTTAGCATTAGGCAACAGAGCAAACAGGAGGAAAAAGAGAAGGAATGTAATTGGTTAAAAGCATACTGGTGGAAGGCTTAAATGTGTGCAAAGTGTGAATAATACAAAGTGTTACAGAGAGCTAGCAGAGTACTTCACTAAGAAAAGCTCACTTGAAGGTGCTCTGCCTTCAAGTTGGTCTACCAATCCTTTGGATATCCTATTTCCTGTGCCTAGAATGTTAGTCCCTCATTCTCTATGTGGTGATCTACTCATCCTCGAAGATCCAGCTCAGATGTCATCTCTTCTGTGAAACTCTCCCTCTCGTATCTTCAGTGTTAGTCACTTTCTCATCTATATTAGTCACAGCACTTTCAAACCACTAATCAAATACTATGATTATGTGACGACCTATATACTATGGACTCTTCAAAGACATGGACTGTGTCTTCCTCCTCTGTGTATTCCAGTGCATCACAGAGTGCCCAGAAATTATGTGATTCAGAAACTATGAGTCAATGGATTCATTTAAATAAATCATGAGAGTTCAGCGGGGAGAGAAGAGGAAGAACAAGAGGAAGAAAATTAGATTACCACAGGCTACACTCACTGAACAAAGCACATCATGTAAGTCTAAGTCAGCCCCATCCTCATATACTTGGGCTTCTGCTGTTTCAGGACACCAGAAACAACTATTCTTTGTTGTTGTTGTTGTTGTTGTTGTTGTTAAATCCTTCCCTTAACTATGAATATATAACTTTACTCTCATAGGTCTCTGAAAACCTAATACACAACCTTCATACAGTGTGGCATATACAAGTAAATAACAGTAGGGACTCATTCTTTACAGCAGCTCCCCACGGACCTTCAAATTCCATCTCTGTTTATAATGTTTTTAGTACATACAGAAAATGTACTAATTGTAAGTTTTCAGCACCTCAGGAGGTTTGTGCATGGCCCCTTCCCAACAGAGAAACTATAATATTCTGATTTCGATCACCATCAGTTACGTTTCCAGTTCTTCAGCTTCATATAAATGGATTAAATAGTATGGATCCTTTGGGCCAGGCTTCCTTCATTCAATACATTATTTTGCTGTGTTCTGTTACAGAAATATACCATGATTTATTTATCCATTCTCCTGTTGATAGATACTTAGGCTGTTTCTTTTCTGGATGTTTTGAATGAAGCTGCCATGAACATTTTTGTATGTCTTTTTACCACTTTTATTAATTTGAAAAAAGAAAGTATTTATTTATTTAGACAGAGACAGAGAGAGAGACGGCGGGGGGGGGGGTGGCGAGGAAGGGCAGGGGCGGGGCACAACAGAGGATCTGAAGTGGGCTCTGTGCTAACAGGAGAGCGCTCAATGAAGGGCTCAAACTCACGAACCATGAGATCATGACCTGAGCCGAAGTCGGACACCTAACTGACTGAGCCACCCACATGTCCCTAGTAATGTATCTTTAAAGAAAATATTGTACATTTTTGCTTGTCCCATCAATTTCAAAGCCTTCTTGCTCCCCTGCCCTACTGCACAGAGACCTCATACTCCTATTCCATAGACTACTTTTCAAATTGTCTAAATATGCCATGTACTTTTAGCTCTTGGGATTTCTTCTCTGTCACCCTCAAATGTTCCCACCTTCAATTTCTATTTGTCCAAACCCTAACTCTTCATGATGGAGCTTAAATGCTCCCTTCTTATGTCTTATCTGATCTCTTTAAGTATTAGTATCTCCCATTCTATGTTCCCTAGCACTTTAGAGCTCTATTATTTTAAAATACTTATTTTATTATTCCACCTAAACTGTAGATTAGTTGCTGAGTGAAGAGAGAGGGGGAAAGTTAGAAGGTAGGAACTCTACTTGCCTTTCACCCTGTTTATATCCCCTTCACTACTCTTAATTGGAAAAGTTCGGATAATGTTCTAGCATGGACTCAAATGTTCTATAGGGACCTAAGGGCAATTCTTATGGAAGCATCTGGGTTGGAACACGAAAGGGTAGACAATGCTCCCGGGAGGTTTCAGTAAGGGCAAGCAGAGAAAGACCCAAGTAGGGAGGGGACCCACAGGGAAAAGAAGATGAAGCTAAGTGCCACACACTCTTCCCTGTCACATGAGGGTCTCCTTTCACTGCACTGGAGGATGAGGCTTCATCTTCTCAAGAGAGAGGTCTTTCTTCCAAAAAGTTGGGTGTACACCTGTGTGCTCAACTTGACTGTAAGAACTTTGAAGAAACTGATCAAGCTGTATCCATCTTTGAGCTCTCACACAACTTAAGGTATCTGTATTTATCAAATGCCTGCTAAATTTTTTGGATGCTAAAATTTTAGGTGAGTTACAAAGTACAAATTCAAGTAAGAGTTCTTCAGTAGGAATTCATATAAAAAAACCTTAACTCTCACATTCTGAAACACTGTATGCCACCTACCTGAGAGGTATCCACTCATGCTTTTGTCAAGACTATTAAATTTTTGCCGATATTTTAACCTTGAAGGCTGAGGAACCGCCCACTCTAAGGTCCCAGTCTTGGGCGAGTTTCCAGAGAGTGAAGCAGTTGAGGAAGTCGAGCTACAACAAAATTTATTAAAAAATTTTATGTTACTAAAAAAAATACACACAAACTTTATAAGACAGAGACATTAAGAATCACACCTTCTATGGTACAATAGTAATTGCTTTTGATATTTTAAAAATTTAAGAAATTTAACCTCATTCTTAGGAAAGCAAATACCATATGAATTATAGAACTACCAAGAACCTATTATGTGCCAGGCCCTGTATGGTGCTAAGGCCTTAACAAAGACAATTTCTAATCCTCCTAACAAACTCAGAAGGTTTTACTGTCCCCACCTGTTTGACGGGCAAACTATGGCTCAGTGAAGGTCACACACATCCATTGGGAATCTAAGCTAGGATACCAATCCTCCTCTTCTGAGTTAAAGCTAACACTCTTGGTACACTGCCTTAAGGAGTACTATTATGATTTATATAAGGGGTGATGAATGAACACTGAAGCTTTTGTGCTTTCTAAAATTGAAAAGCTATTCAATCAGTAGAATTTGCTCAAGAAAAAAATTAATAATACACCATGGCTATGAGACTTTTTAAGAAACATATATATATATATATATTTTTTTTTTTTTTTTTAAAGGAAAAATATGTAATTTGGGGGCAAAAACTTGACAATTGAAAATACAGCAGGGGCACCTGGGTGGCTCAGTCGGTTAAGTGTCCGACTTCAGCTCGGGTCATGATCTCACGGTCCGTGAGTTCGAGCCCCGTGTCAGGCTCTGTGCTGACAGCTCAAAGCCTGGAGCCTACTTCGGATTCTGTGTCTCCCTCTCTCTCTGTCCCTCCCCTGCTCATGCTCTTTCTCTGTCTCAAAAATAAAAACATTAAAAAAAATTTAAAAAAAAATACAGAACATTTTTAGTTTACATGGAACATTTTTTTTGAACATTTAACAATTTTATTTTTTTTATTTGTTTTTACATTTATTTATTTCTGAGAGACAGAGAGAGAGAGACAAAGCACAAGTGGGGGAGGGGCAGAGATAGAAGGAGACACAGAATCTGAAGCAGGCTCCAGGCTCTGAACTGTCAGCACACAGCCTGATGCAGGGCTCGAACTCACAAACTGTGAGATCATAACCTGAGGTGAAGTCGCACGCTTAACCGACTGAGCCACCCAGGCGCCCCAAACATTTAACAATTTTAAAAATAAAACCTTATTTTATGTGAGTTAGAAGTAGTAAATTTACCTTAAGCATTTTACATTTGGCCATTCTAACGTAAAACCTGGATAAGCGCAGAGCTATCTTTATTGGAAGCATAAAAAGCTGGAGGTTTTAAGCCTTCATACCTACTAGATCCTAAATCAATCAGAGACTGGGCTTTCTGTAAACTAGCACCGCCGAGTCCTCCCATCATGAGACTGTAAGATGACGTATGAGGCAATGCTAAAAAGAAAAAAGAAGAAGAAATGAAAAAGGTTCACACAAAACGCTATCACAAACTGTGAAGGAAATCTGTATTTATTGGGACAAAAACGTAACGGTTTCTTTCTTTAACAGTTTCTGACTCACTAGATAGTAAGTACTTACTTGAAGAAGAATAAGGAATGGATAACGGCTGAATGAGGCCAGCGGTTCCATTTGGTAGTGACGATGTGCTAACAGAAGGCACTAGGGGAGCAGGCATCATTAAGGGAGGAAGGGTGGTCCCTGAAGTCGCAGAGGGTAAGGGGGTTGCCATAGGTGCAACTGGAGGCAATGAGTGAGGAATGGACAGATTGGGCATGCTTCCCATTCCTAAAGACAAAACAGAACACATTTTCCAGTGCTCGTAATCAACTATAAAAGCACATGTCAGAAAACAAGTTTACAGTACAGTGAGCAGACCCATGTTTATAGAGACAAACCAGGCTTCTTGTTAAAAAGTTCACTAAAGCAGCTTGGTGACCTAGCAGTGAGGGAGATACTGCTTTCGATATCAATATTCTGACCTGTGTGAACTAAGGGAATGACTACTAAGGAGTTAAAAATTCTCTTCTAGCATCATCATGAAAGCTAAGCAGCCTTTTCCAATTAAATGTTAGAAAGACTGTATTACCTGATTAGATGTGGGGTTTTGTATAAGGATAATAAATACAGTGCTGTTGAGTCACTCAACTAACACATACACATACACCCATTCCCCCGATGTCCCCAATCCCCAAAAAAGGATGTTCTAGTTACTAGATACTATAGGAGAGCCATTTATGCATATACATTATTTGCAAGAAGAAAATATGCCATATATTTCACTTTTCTTATAAGTAACACATCCATGCATTTAAGGACAATTCTTTTTAATTTTTTTTAATGTTTATTTTTGAGAGAGAGAAACAGAGCATGAGCAGTGGACAGGCAGAGAGAGGGAGACACAGAATCCAAAGTAGGCTCCAGGCTCTGAGCTGTCAGCCCAGAGCCCGGCACGGGGCTCCAACCCACGAACTGTAAGATCATGACTTGAGCCAAAGTCGGATGCTCAACTGACTGAGACACCCAGGAGCCCCAAGGACAATTCTTTAAAAGGAACAAAATGATGACTTTTATTTATTTACTAACTAGGTGCACGATAAAAGTACAGTCACACAATGATTTGGTATTTATGTCCAGAGCTCACTACAGTAGTGAAAGAATTTAGTGGTTTAAGATCTGACATCTGGAATGAAAGAACAGGTTTCAGATACACAAAAATGCCTAATCCAATGTTCTACTCCAGTAAGTGCTTCTCATATATAATCAATAAGAAACTATCTAATCAGGGGCGCCTGAGTGGCTCAGTCGGTTGAGCGTCCGACTTCAGCTCAGGTCATGATCTCATGGTCTGTGAGTTCGAGCCCTGTATCGGGCTCTGTGCTGACAACTCAGAGCCTGGAGCCGGCTTCGGATTCTGTGTCTCCCTCTCTCTCTGCCCCTCCCCTGCTCATGCTCTGTCTCTGTCTCAAAAATAAATGAAAAAAAAAAAAACCATTAAAAAGAAAAATAAACTATCTAATCAAAATTAACAGAAAACTGATTCCCTCTGATGAAAGTGTAAATCAAAGTCCATAACTTTTAGCCCTAAATTTAGCTGGGTAATTAATATTTAAATCAGAAAAATTTCTACTTAGGAATAGTTTTAAATTACCCCCTAAATTAAACCATTTCAAGTGAGTTTAAAATTGTTCACATTTTTTCTGTTACTCATACAGAGTACAGAGGAAACTAAGAACACTATTTAAGATCAGCTCTAGCCAGGGGTGAGGTCATATAATTTATCATCCATCTGGGAACTGTGAAAGGGGACACTAGCCAGACTTGAGGCCAGAGCAACAGGCATAAATCAGAACTGTCCCTGGAAAACTGGGACACGAGGACACCCCTGCTATGACAGCGACTTTAATATTTCTTATCTCAGACATGAAATTTAACTTGGAGTCTAAGGATTATTGTTTTTGCTAACAAACCCTTTTCTGTTATTGTGTCCAGGACAAGTTTGACTATCAAATGCAGCTAATTCAATTAATAAATGCATACCAAAACGAGCAGAAATTAATGGAGAGAACATAGGAGGTTGTTTCATAATAGGAGGGAGGACCACGGGCAGCTGCTGGCCTTGTAGCTTCAGTTTGATGAGCTTCATCGCTATGGAGAATTCTTGCTGATCCATCTTCCCATCCTTGTTCAGGTCTGATAAAGCCCTAAAAGGACCATGATGTGGGCAGAATGCTATGTAGGGTCACCATTATTTTTGAGGATCATAAAATATGAACAATGACATAGCATTCACATATAGATCATCACTTAATGATAATCATACATATAAAAATAAACAAATAAAACCACCAAAACTAAATAACTTATACATTAAGAAATACTGAACAAGGATACCATCTTATAAAATACTGCCAGTCTACACAGAATCCACACAGAGAGAAATTATGAGACCTTTGGGATGAATTCCATCAGTGTGGACAGAAAGAAATTATCCAATAGTATAATCATTCTAAATTTAATTTATTAATTTGTTCAAATATTTATTGAAAGCTTGTGATGTGTCAGTACTCCGCCAGGCATGGGAATATTTCAAGTGGAAAGAAAGATGGGGTAGCAGTTGATATTTATTGTAAGCATATTAAAAAACAAAACACTAGATAATATAAAGAACAATTTTGTTTAAGCTCAGAGCAGGAAAAGGGCGGGCTAATTTGGTGTTTACAGATGATGAAAGAAATGAAACAACTACAAAGTAACAGAAAGAAGATTTTGAGAGTCTGCCAAATTATAAAGAAATGTTTTTCAATGGCAATGTATACATCTTTCCTCAAAAATTCTAAGGACATTAAAAATTTGTCCAATAGAACAAAATCCCAATTATTCTCATTTAGTCAATAAAATTAACTTTTCTAACAGCTGAATACTTAACAACAGGCTACAAGTAAAAACAACTTTTTATTAACACTGTATCAAAAACAAAACAAAACCAAATCAGACTATCGGAAATTTAAGTTCATCTACAAAAAAGAACACTTTACCATATTTCAGCTAAAACAGGAGCCGGCAGGCCTGACTGTAAGAAAAAGGTACGTGCTTGATCACCTGAAGGTAGTAAAAACAAACATTAAGCAGCACATTAGTAAATGGAATTCCTCCAATGTCTCTGAATTATGGCAGTGGGCAATAACAATAACGCTACTGATTTATCATCATTTTAATTTCAGTCATTAAACAATTACACAGAAATACACATATACAATTATTTATATTACATTAATAAGACTTAGATGTTTTAAAACAAAAAAGTCACAAAAAAAGTTACAGGTGGGGCACCTGGGTGGCTCAGTTGGTTGAGCGTCCGGCTCTTGGTTTTGGCTCAGGTTATGATTCCTGGGTTGTGGCACTGAACTCTGAGCTGGGCTCCCTCCACTCTAACTGTGGAGCCTGCTTAGCACATTGTTCCTCCCTCCCTCCCTCCGTCTCTCTCTCTCTCTCCTTCCCTCCCCTTGCCCCTCTCCCCCACTTGTGCTCTCTCTCTAAAATAAATACTTAAAAAAAAATGAAGTTATATGCATTAATCAATAATTAAAGGTTATATTATTCATCTTAGTTTCTCCATATTAACTGGGATATTTGATAATATCTCCATTTAATAGAATTCGTAATTGAAAAACACTATTCTCTAGAAGAATTCTAAATAAAAAATACCAGGTGTTGGGAAAGACAGTCCCCCATGTGTCTCTCACAATCCTATATGTCCTGCTGTGTGGGCCAAGAAGGCAAGACCCTTAACCACTTTCTACCTGGGTCATTTCTCAGAGTTGGGTTTGCAGTGAGCAATCTTGAGGCATGAGGTAATGTTTCCCCTGGGCCAAAAAACAAGCCTGCTTACCAAAAATGGTGGGTTCCCCTGGCTCAGGGTTCCTGTCCTATAACACAATCACTGCATGTTTAACATCCTTTTGAGCTCTCTACATCACCCCTTAGGACTCAGGGGACAAGAGAAGCCAAGAGGAACATGCTGATGCTCAAGCTGCGAGCTGTGCCACTCGTTAATAAAGTCCTTTGTCTCTGGATCAGGAACCTTGGGTCTTGTGCCAGCATCCATGAGACAGTAACAGACTACACTGTTAACTTACCAGTAGGGTAATCAAATTCTAGCCCTGATACCAGGGAAGGTAGCTATTATTATAGAAGTACAAATAATATTAAACTCTAATGGCTAAGAGGATGGATTCCAAAAGCAGACTAAAAAGTTTCAAAGCCCAGATCAACACTAACCATCTGTAAATACAGACAATATAGCTATCTTACAAGGCTA
The DNA here is from genome assembly GCF_016509475.1 of Prionailurus bengalensis. Lineage (NCBI taxonomy): Eukaryota > Metazoa > Chordata > Mammalia > Carnivora > Felidae > Prionailurus > Prionailurus bengalensis. Next base: position 121,405,392 of record NC_057354.1, on the reverse strand, counting down.
CTGCAAGATTAAATGAGATAATGCACTTAAGTACAGCATCTGAAATACAGTACAGATTTGGTAAATATTATTCATTATATTATTATAAATAAAGTGCTCACGTGCTTTGGCACAGAAAAAAAGTTTTATACAAAAAAAAAAAAAAAAAATGTGAAAGATACACCTAAATTGATCCTCCTTAGGCTCCGGAGGTCATTTTGCAAAACAAGGGCTAGTGCCAACAATCAACACTTGGTATCACCCTCAAAAACAGAGGGCTAGCATTATAAAACAGATCACAGAAAAAAAATTCTAGATTATTTTCAAGGAAATGGACCTGACACATATTTCTTCTAGACTTAGTAATACTGATTGTTATACAGGTAATTGGCACAACATATTAGGAGCACATTAATAAATTTGCTTGGATAAAAGTCTCAATTACCTCAAGAACTAACCTGAAAACATTCTAGAAACAATGTTAAAGTGTGAAACTGGACAAGTAAACTGAACTTCTTGAAATTCTTGATTATCATTTAGGATTAGGAAAAGATCTTCCATATGCCAATTCCAAAACAACAAATTAAACCAGTTCCAGATAAAATAAAACTGTTTTTTTTTTAATTCATGAACTGTGATAGGAATTTTATTACATAATAATTCATATTTGATGGTAATCGAATTAAAATTCTAAATTCTAAGGTATTACATGAAAAGGAACATAATTCATAATTGAAATATAAACACAAACCTGTTATGTAACCTCCTGAGGGTTTGAGGTTATCAAACTGCTTGTCATGCTTAGTCCGTTCTTCAGAGGTAATAGCCCACATGTTTGGCCCTCCTAAAACATAAGTGAAAGACAAAGAAATTGTAGTATATATATGAGAATGCTCAAAATAATTCTAAAATGTAAATATAAAAACAAGTGTCCATTTACTGACAGTACTCTACCCCCACGTGACACAAAAAGTAAAACTCTTTCATGACCATATGTACATAGCACAGCCCTGAGGCTTTTCACTCATTCATCTAATTAACATCTATGGAACAATTACTATATACCACTCACTGGCAATGGGCAACAAGCTAAATTCTGGAAATAAAAAGATGAATAAAATATCATTCCCATCCTTTCGACACATTGAACATAGCTGATACCCACATATACTTCACTTCTGACTACCTTTTCAGTTTACTCAACTCCCAACAATAAGAATCCAAATGTTTAAATATATCGACTCATACACACTGGCTGTCTATTATATGAAAATCTGCCTTACAAAGCTGTTGCCGGGAATGCGTTTCATTGAAAAGTAGGTGCCCACTCTAATTTGAAACACTAGATGGATCTGATTTAACAAATATTTCTTAGCCCTAAATGAATGGATTAAAAAAAAATCTATAAACATCCTCTCTTAAAGACAAGTTTTAAGATTAAAGTTAAAAATAAAGAAACAGATGTACTGAAGAACTAAGTTCCTAAAATAGTTAAACCTACACACTTTCTAAATAAATACCAAACACATAGTAAAAACCTACTTAGTTTACTGGTTTATTATAAAGTAAACAAATTACCCTGTCATGCCTCCTGTGACAATTTGGAAAAATGATGATGACAATAAAAAAATAATGACAACAAAAGACGACAGAGGGAAGCAGCTGGCTTTTACTGAGCCCCGACTCTGTGTCAGGGCCTTTTTAATGCAGTAAACTCACGGACTCTCACCACTACCCTATACATGAGATACTATTATTATCATCCCCATGACACAGGTGAGGAAAGCAAAAGCCCTGACGGCAAAGCTAGTTGCTCAAGGTCGCACAACTAACAAGTGGCAGAGCTGAGATTAGAACTCAGAGAGCCCAAACTCTGCTACGCAGTCTCCCAATATTTATGGAGAAGAGGCTCACATTCCCTGTACCTTAGCTGCTGCCTCCAAAAATTAGGAAGATTATGTAAGCTTATGGGGTGGTTGTAAAAACCATATGTAATGTGTAATGTATCTATTCTAAAAATAACACTAAATATAATTTTTCATCTATTAGATTGGTAAAATAACAACAGCTAACATTTAATAAAACTTGCCACAAGTTAGGTATTTTTCTAAGAGCTTTATGTGTATTGTTTCTAAAAGTCTCACAAGAATTCTATCAGGTAACTATTACTACTATCACTGTTTTCCAGAGGAGGAAACAGAAGCATGGGAAAATTAAATAATTTGCCCAAAGTATCAAAGTTGTTAAGTGTTAAAAGATAGGATTAGAATCCACAGGCTTAATTAAGAATCTTAAACTACCTGCCATGATAGTTCAAAAGAAATAGACCCACAAATATATCGTCACTTGATTTCAACAAAGACATCAAAATAATTTGGTGGGGAAAAGATAGCCCTTCCACTGAAACATGTGGATGTTCTGAAAGATGTTCTGAAAGAACCAGACATCCACAGGAACAACAACAAAAAACCCAAACCACCTCAATCCTGCACCATATGCAATAATTAACTCTAAATGGATCATAGAATTAAACACAGGAGCCAAACTATGAAACTTCTTGAAGAAAGCAAAGAAGAAAATCTTTGTGACTTTGGATTAGGGAATGACTTTTTAGGGCAAAAACTACCCAAATGATTTAAACTTTTTGTTAAGCTGGACTTCTCCTTTCTTAAAGACACTGTTAAAATAAAAAGAGAAGCTACAGACTGGAAGAAAATATTTGCAAAACATAATAAAGAACATGTATCCAGCATATATAAAGCACTATTCAACTCATTAAGACAATCCCTGCTCCCTGCCTCAAATAATGGGCAAAAGATTTGAACAGACATATGAACAGACATATTGAAGATACACAGATGGCAAAAAGCATGTGACACGATGTTCAACGTCATTGATCATCAGGGAAATGCATAAGAAAACTACAGTAATACTGCCCTGGGTGTGGAGTCTGCTTGAGATTCTTTCACTCTTTCTCTCTAAAATTTAAAAAGAAAAAAAAGGAAGAAAAACTACAGTAAGATACCACTCCATGCCTATAGAATGCCTAAAATTTTTTAAAAAACTGTTGGCAAGGATGCTGAGCAACTCAAACTTTCACATAACTGATGGGGAAGGAAACGATTTAGAAAAAAAAGAGTCTGATAACTTCTTATGAAGTTAAAATATGCATTTCCCATTGCAACCCAGCATTAAACTCCTAGGTATTTACCCAAGAGAAATGAAGACTTTTTCCAAATAAAAATCTGTCCTCTGACGATTACAGCAGCTTTAGACATTTGGTTTAGAGACCAAAATCTGGAAATAACCCAGAGGTGTTCTGCAGATGAATGCACAAACAACTTGTGGTACACATTTATACAATGGAATTCTACTCCGCAATGAAAGAATTTCATTTATGTGACATTCTGGAAAAAGCAAAACTGCAGGGACAGAAATCTGACCAGTGGTTGCCAGTGGCAAAGGAGGGTGGTGAGGGAACCTTTTGGGTGACGGAAATGTTCCATACCCCGATTTACATGACTGTATATATTTGTTAAAACTCATCAAACTATATACTTAAGAAGGGTGAATTATACCTCAATACGCCCAACTTAAAAATTAAACAAAATAAAAATACAGCATCTAATATATGCTTGCTACATGGAGGCTACCCAATAAATTAGTTTCCTTACTCAACCCAATCCCAGGGAACAGTATAATTAAGGAGAAGTCAGAGCATTAAAATCTTTCTCAGGCTCTTTCCTTTCTGGTAAAGGTACCCTTGCCAGAAAATACTGAGCGCGAGGCTTTTTAGTCAGAAAACTGAAGACTATTTAAAGTCTGGAGAGTCTGGTTAGGAAGGCTTGAGCTGCTCTAACACACAGCAGGGCACATCCCCTGGGCAAGGGAGACTGCTTCCTAAGACTGCAGAGGGCCCCGTGGCATCAGGATAGTGCTTTCTTATGTCCCACCACCTCCTCACCTTTCCTTGGCTACCTATCTTGACAGTGGCCAATGCAACCTATCTGATTTCTTGCTTAGTTCTTCATTACTCCAACCAGCCACCCTTACACCTTTGTATACATTCAGTCAAAAAACACTTAGGGGGCACCATTGTGACCAAGGACCAGGGGTACAAGGATGAATGAAATGAACTCCTTAAAGGAGCTCAGAGACTCCCTTAGCCAAAAGAATCACATACAACAATCATGATTAAATATTATGATTAATGTCACTTACAGATTAAAAATGTTCTAAAGCATTATAACAAGAAATAATTTTCAGGTAGTATTTAATCTTTAAATGTGAACACTTCAAAAAAATGACATTAAAACAAAAGATACTAATGCACTAAAAGTTTTACAGAAAGGAAAAGTTAAATAGCAATAAGAAAAGTAGGAAAAATAGATACTTCAAAAACAATTTTAAAACAGTTGATCCAATTCTGGCTTTCTTAGAATATATACTAACAGAATCTTTTAAAGAGCCAACAGTTTATTATTTTGAACTTCCAGTAAAACATCTCCCAATATTAGTCTTTAGTTGTTTGTAAGCCTTATAGAAAGTCAGAAAAACCCAAGTTTTGGGGTTAACGTTTAATATTTCCTTAAAAAGCTAACAACCTTTTACACTGTCTGACCACTTTAAAAATGTATTAAAATTCTATCCACTTCCCCCACTCATCACTAAATTGAGAATGTGGTATTTTCATAAAGATTTCTGTTGCTTATTCTCATCTTCTCACCTACTGGCTCTGTCAAAAATGTTCTTATGGTCTATGCAGAAGGAAAAATACACATTTATAGAACAACCACTATATGCTAAATCCCCTGCAGTAAATAGTGTCATCTCTGTTTTACATATATAGATACACCACACATGTATATGCATATGTACACACACACACACACACACACACACACACACACTCCACAAGGTTAAGTCACACAGCTGAGCAGTCAGAACACTTAGTTCTGAATGTACACAACTCAAACATGTTATACCCTGCTCGTATGCTATGAAATTAAATGAAGACTATTTCTGGGTCCAGTTCAAAATAATCGTCAAATGATAGATGTTGACCCAGTACAAACTTCAAGCTCTAAAATACAACTAGAATACTGGTCTAGATAGAACTAAAGCCTCAACTGGGACTTGAATAATAAATCCTTGGGCTGTCAGAAATGCAGACAGTACTATATATGATTCTGTAGGCCCAATGTTAACAATTTCCTAATTATAGAGATGAAAAGACTAATAAACTCTCAAACTCTAAAAAGGTAATGAAACTCTAAAAATAAAATGGCATTTTTTTCTTCCTAAAGCCATTTGCTGTTCCTGTTCCCTCCCCTCTTCCATATTTTGGATATGGCCACTGCCACAGGCTTCAGAACTTCTTACTCAGAGAACCAACTTCAGTACCCCCATGATTTTAAGGCTGGAACAAGCTACGTTACACTGCAATCAACAGGCAGTGACATGAATCTGAAGTACCCTCTTGCTTATCACCTGATGACTCAAATATCAGGCTCTCTGTATTTACAATTTCATTACATGTTTGAAAAGCAGAAAGCAAACCTACCATGATTAAAGAAGACTCTGGCAAGGATGATTCTGCTGGTGCAGAAGACACCAGAATTAGAGTCACGAGTGGTAAAAATATGACGCACTGATCTTTTTTGCTCTGTTGAGGAGATGGGAAGTGAAGCATCAAAGAGACTAAGAAAAGAATATCTGCTCAATAGAACTTTCTAAGATGACGTAAATGTTCTGTATCTGTATCCCACACCATTTCCAACACAATGGCCACTGGCCACATGTGGCTTTGAGAACTTGAAATGTGGCTATGTGACTGAGGGACTGAATTTATTTAATTTTTATTAATTTAAATTTAAGTTGAAATAGTCACATGTAGCTCATGGCTACTATATAGGCAGCACAGCTCTGTGAGACCAAGTCTAAAGTCTGTGGTTAGTCTTGGGATGATAAAACAGGGCAAAATACGAGAAATACATCAGAAGCGTTTAGAAACACGGCTTGGTCTAGGGCACTTATAGACAAGTTCCAACAGTACTGGGCATCGAAAAGATTTATCATCATCTATAATTGAGGATTTGCTAGAAGAGCAAACACTGCTTTGGAAGGCTTTGTGCTACATATGTGGATACCTCTTCCAATAAGATCTTAATCTCTGAATTGCACTTCATTTAGATACATACAAGATTATCCTCAATCTTCAACTACATTATAAACAAAGTGGGAGGATATCACAGTCTACATTTGTTATCAATTCTTCAGAAGTTTTAAAAAATTACTACCTTTATTCCTATACACCACTTATAAGTAACTGTTCAACATTTTGTCTGATATTATTCATTCTTTTATATACAATGCAATGAGCTACAAAGTAGATACATAAATGTTAAGGGAATGGAAGAAACAGAATGAAGTAAGACTGGGCCTACACTGCTTTCTTTCATGTTCATTTGGTTTATAATACTTCTTAACACTTTGGTTGAAGTTTATAACTAAACTATGTATTTAATACAAACTCCTTTGTATGGTGCACAGAAATCCTCAAATTTGGGAAGAGCACATTACTACCATAATTATTACCCTGATTCTAAACTTATGTTTACTACTCATTGTGGAAAAAAAAAACCCATTATTTAATTTTTAAAAATTGTGGCATCAAATAATCTTCATAATCCCACACCATTTCCAGCAATGCTCACATTGATCTTTAAATAAGAGTTCTGAAAAGGCAAAAAAAACAAAACAAGACCTTTATCTCAAGCTCCTCAACACTGAATTCTTCCACACAGAATTTAGTTTTACCTCTTACACAAATAATTCATTTTTCCAAAACTTTCCTAAATCTCACAAGGTCAATCCTGAGTCTTAAAATTTTAGATATACAACATGTATTTTTGTATTAATGATGTGCTTAATTTGGCCTTATGACTGAAAATTTTTTTAAAATGTAATTGATCAAATACTAGATGGTAACATTAAAACAGAATTGCTTTTTTGCAAGTGACAGAATTATTCATGATGCGTCCCTCTTTTTTTCCCCTAATGTTCTTTAATATAACTGCTTTCAATTTAAATGTTAAAGAATTACTGACTAGACTCTCTATTATTTTTTATTTGTAATTGGCTAATGAAATTTACCACAATATTAAGAACTTTGCATTTTAGATTTCTTTAGCAATTTAAAAACATAATGCATTTTCTCAATTAATTCTATATGACATACACAGTAACTTAATACTAAGGTGGGTCAATTTGTATTTGGGAAAAGAATTAAAACTAGAATCAGAAAAGAAGCTTTAAAAGATTTCTGTTACTGAAATTACTTAAACATTTTCTTTAAAAATGTTTCATATTAAACAATTATGTGTGTAGGCATACACAATCCTTAATAAAAAGAAAACTTAACTATATGCATAGATTACTAAATGAATCTTTATTGGCTTACTCATTATACAATCAAACCAAGCTACAGAAAACATCTTTAATATTCTTCACCTTATAGCACTCTGCTTTCTGTCCTCCCATTTTATGCAACAAACACGAAATACCTTTAGGTTATTCTTAACTGCTCAAAGGCAAACACACATACCAGATGATACTGCAGACATGCTTATACTGAGTCACAGGAACTACTGCAGTGTTCTGAAGTAAACTATCAAAACATTTTCAGTAAGATTACTTTAAGTTTTGCATTTATAAGCTTAAGGAAAAATATCAAAATGAGTATTTTATAACCTCTACAAAAAAAACACCCCCAAAACCCATAACCTCTTTATCTTGCCACAAGCACAAAGCGGCTTACCATTCATAGTTGTGGGAAACTGAGCCATCATGGTCCTGAATTTTCCTTGCTAGCTCTCAGCCATCTGCAACATAAAAACATTGTGCCATTAATAATACAACAAGGGCAGATCGGAGCGTTAGTGCACCAGCTTAGCAGTGGGAATGTCTGTCCCCTTCAGCTCACACTTCCAATGGAAGACAATGCAGAGTGCTGCCGCTGCTGAAGAGGCAGGATTTACATTTGGGGAAGGGTAGGAGACTTTGTTGGGTAATGGTGCTGCCTTTTAAAATAGGAACACTTATAAGAAAAAACAGTCACATATGTCATAGAAAATACTGAATAAAGAAGCTGTTGGCATGAGCCAACTTTGTAGAAATTAGCTTGGGAGAGAGGAAGGTTGTTCTAACAAGGCAAGATTTTATTTCAGAGATATCAATTGTATAAATTAAGTATATAAAATGACATGGAAACCAAGATATTCTTTTTTTCTTAATCCCCAAACAAGAAAAATATCCAAAATAAATGTAGCACAGCGTTCCACAGGTTTAAAAAAATTATCTAGAATTACTATAACATACATGTTTATCTAAACATAACTAAATGCACTAGGGAAAGAAGTAACTTTGGGAATTAACAGCTGTGATTTAAATCCCAACTCTGCTATTTTCCTAGCTGTGACCATGGGAGAGTTATTAACCTTTCTGAGTCTTAGATTCCTTATCTATAAAAAATACTTTGCATTAGAGTTGTTTTAAGTATTAAACATAATCCAGTACACTGCTTGAGATACAGTGAGTGTTTGATAAATGCCTGCTATTTTGCAAACATCCAGGAAGGAAGAGTGCAGTATAATTTTGAACCCTGAATTATTTTACTATGAATAAATTCAAATTTCAAAATTTATTCCACAAATCTTGAGGGTAGGACGGGCTAGGGCGAGTGAAGACATAGCAAATTTACAACAATGTACTTAGTAATTAAAACCATGGATTATAACATTGTAGGGGAACATCACTATATTAAAAGACCATTTAGTACCTCTCCAATTTACCCAAATCATTGAAATATTAACATTTTTAGAAGCCCAAAGAAAAAAGTTTGCACAAGCCATTGGAACAAAGAAGTCATAAACAGTTACACATCATGGCAAGGTGTCACTGGAGAAGCTGGCTAACCAGCTACCAAGAAGTGCTACAAGGTACTATATGTTACTCAATTCAGTGTGCTTGAAGAGATATATAACTGTATCAGTATAACCACCAAAAGTCACACTAACAAAAGATTGGTATATAAATTCAACATACTGGTTTACAAAGAGAAATTTAATAGCCAAGAAACTAACAGTAGTTTTTCTTCCTATAAAGCAAACTATGTCTACTAAATGTCGATCAGATCATTATGTGGTGAGCAAAGGGAGTCGACAGTGATTAGAATGCTTAATGCGATCAGGCACTAACAGGCCAACACATTTTATCTACACAAGAACATGCAAGGACTACCCAACAGGGATGGTTCAATCTCCAATAATACTTTGAACGGCACTACCAACTTTACTCTTCTGACTCCCACCTTTTCTGTATGCTACCAACCTCCCTCTTAAAGTGTACATTCTTTCTTTAGAATGTTAGTTCTTTCTTTAGTGCAGCTTCTACATAGCTAAGGAAACTGTCAATAAAACTGAAAGACAAGCTACTGAATGGGAGAAGGTATTTGGGAATGACATATCTGATAAAGGGTTAGTATCCAAACTATATAAAGAACATATAAAACCCAACACCCAAAAAACAAATGATCTAATTAAAAATGGGCAGATGAACAGACATTTTTCAAAGAAAGACATATAGACGGTCAACAGACACATGAAAAGATGCTCAATATCACTAATCATCAGGGAAATGCAAATCAAAATCACGAGATATCACCTCACACCTGTCAGAATAGCTAAAATGAAAAACACAAGAAACAAGCGTTGTTGAGGATGTGGAGAAAAAGGAACCCTCTTGCACTATTGGTAGGAATGTGAACTGGTACAGCCACTATGGAAGATAGTATGGAGGTTCCTCAAAAATTAAAAACAGCATTACCATATGATCCAGTACTTCCATTAATGGGTATTTAGCCAAAGAACATGAAAACACTAATTTGAAAAGGTATATGCACCCCTATGTTTACTGCAGCATTATTTACAATAGCCAAATCATGGAAGTAGTCCAGTTGTCCATCTACAGATAATGAATAAAGAAAATGTGGTATATATATAAAATAGAAAATTACTTAGCGATAAAAAAGAATGATCTTGCCATTTGCAACAACATAGATGGATCCAGAGAGTATAATGCTAAGTGAAATGAGTCAGAGAAACAAAAATAATTTCACTCATATGCAGAATTTAAGAAACAAAGAAAAAAAAGAGACAAACCAAAAAACAGACTCTTTTTTAAAAAAATTTTTAATGGGCACAGAGCCCAATGTGGGTCTTGAACTCACAAACCCTGAGATCATGACCTGAGCCGAAGTCGGACGCTTAACCGTCTGAGCCACCCAGGCGCCCCCCAGACTCTTATAGAGAACAGGTGGTTACCAGAGTGGACGTGGGGTGGGGCTGGGGGTGAATGTGTGCACTAGGTGAAGGGGATTAAGAGTACACTTAACATGATGAGCACTAAGTAATTTATATAAAGTCACTGAATCACTATGTTAACTTTACTGGAATGAAGGGGCGCCTGGGTGGCGCAGTCGGTTAAGCGTCCGACTTCAGTCAGGTCACGATCTCGCGGTCCGTGAGTTTGAGCCCCGCGTCAGGCTCTGGGCTGACGGCTCGGAGCCTGGAGCCTGTTTCCGATTCTGTGTCTCCCTCTGTCTCTGCCCCTCCCCCGTTCATGCTCTGTCTCTCTCTGTCCCAAAAGTAAATAAACGTTGAAAAAAAAATTAAAAAAAAAAAAAAACTTTACTGGAATGAAAAAAAAAATCTTTACTGCAATGGAGCTTTAAACCTGTTACCACACTTAGACTTCACCTGTAACTATACTCTTCTTAGGTAGGGAGGAAATTCTACCTATGTACAAGTTAGTTTTTTCTTCACTCCTTTCTCCAAAGGTAATATAAAGTTCAGCTTTTTGAGTTGTCTACTGCACAGAAAAGTAGTATCTAAACCATGGTGGAGTAGTCAAGAACTCACTTAAGGAGTAAGAATTAGTTACAATTGTAACATTAAGAACACTGAATTTGAACCCATAGCTCGCTAGGAGTTTTAAAAGGTTTTAAGGAGAGGGACACAGATTTCACTTAAGACAATCAATGGTGAAGAAAAGACCAAGACTACATCAAGGAGATCAGTTAGGTAAGAGATGAAAACAACAACTGGCACCTGATCTAAAATAGTGACAGACAGATGGGGCACCTGGGTGGCTCAGTCGGTTAAGTGGCCAACTTCAGCTCAGGTTGATCTCACGGTTCATGAGTTCGAGCCCCGCATCAGGCTCTGTGCTGACAGCTCAGAGCCTGGAGCCTGCTTTGAATTCTGTGTCTTCCTCTCTTTCTGCCCCTCTCCCACTCATGCACTGTCTCTCTCTTTCTCTCTCAAAAATAAACATTTAAAAAATAAAATAGTGACAGATGGAACAGAAGAGATAGGATGAACTAGAAAAACAATGAAGGGTTTAAAACAGGTAGAATTCAGTGACTCTTTATATACAAAGGACTATGAAGTCAAAGGAATCAAAGAGATGACTCCCAGAATTTGTCTGGGAGACTGGGTGAACTAGTTTAAAAAAAAGTGAACAGAGAGGAGGTCTCATAACTCAATTTATGACGAAAACTTCCTCAATATAGAAATTCTACAAAAAAGAATAACACTTTTACTTTCCCCATTTTAAATTATCATCAGTAATGTTAAACCAAAATAAGTTACATGCCTGCAAAGAAACTATTTACTTACAAATATGCAGTAGGTCTATTTATTAGGTCTCTGAGACTGAGATAGTTTTAAAATGTAGGAGAAAAATCCTCCAAAAGCATTACATGCAACACACTGTATAACTGCATAAAAGCATGTGAATTACCAAAGACAGTTTGAAGAGAAAGCATGCACTTACAAAGGACAAAGAAGAGGATCCCAGGATCACAAAGCCTTAATCAGTTAGATCTAGGTTTAAAACTTAAAGATTACCTATCTAGGACTTCTGGCTAGTCATTACATATTCTATGAATACATCAGAATGCCACATAACAGATGCTCAATAATCACAGGTATCATTCTGAAATAAAACCAAAGAATGAATCAAATAATATAAAGGGCAGGGAGGGCAAATCCCTTCAAACAAGCTGAAGGAACTGGTATTACAGAATCTTTTTTTTTTTTTTTTAACATTTATTTTTGAGAGACAGAGAGAGCATGAGTGGGGGAGGGGCAGAGAGAGAGGGAGATAGAATTTGAAGCAGGCTTCAGGGTCTGAGCTGTCAGCACAGAGCCCTATGTGGGGCTCAAACCCACTAACCGTGAGATCATGACCTGAGCCAAAGTCAGACACTTAACCGACTGAGCCACCCAGCAGCCCCCAGAATCTTCTTTACCTGGTACACGAGATCTAGCCTGCCATGCATACAGGTATCATATTCTTACTTGTATGTATGCATGTGACATTTGATTGACTGTGGTAACATCTGACTATGGTAGCACAATTTGTTGGAACCAGTAAGCTTTTAAACATGCTATTTCATACCTGTTGTCTTTGTATCAATTCTTTCTGCCCTGTCATTGAATTGCTTAACAATTCTACTAATCTACCTGGATAGTACCTATGCAAAAAAATAACAATTGGAATTTTGAAAAATTCAACAGGTACATTTTACGTTAAAAATATCAATTGTTTTACTCTATGTAATCATAATAGCTACCATTTAATAAGTGTCTAGTATTAATGCAATACACTTCTATTACTCACTTATGTGTCATGCTCAATACTGAGAATCTAATATGTTCCGGGAGCTTCAGAGGAGAAACAGAGGAGATTGGAGAATCGGCTTCCAGGTGCCAGATACTGCTGGACACCTTTAATAACACTAATAATCTTCACAATATCCCTGCAAGGCAGGTGATACTGTTTTCATTTCACAGATGAGGAAAGTGAAAGGTTAAATTACTTGCCTAAATTCACTAAGTGATGAAGCCAGCATGCAATCCCAAACCTAACTCTAAAGCCCATGGGGCTTCCCAGGGGCTTTATCTGCCTCCTCTTCTCTTAAATGGGCATAATAATTTTTTTTTAATTTTTTACATGTATTTATTTTTGAGAGAGACAGAGCACCAGTGGGGGAGGGGCAGAGATAGAAGGAGACAGATTTGTTTTTTTTCTTAATTTCTTTTTAATGTTTTATTTCTGAGACAGAAAGAGACAAGAGCATGAGTGGGGGAGGGGCAGAGAGAGAGGGAGACACAGAATCAGAAAGCAGGCTCCAGGCTCTGAGTGGTCAGCACAGAGCCCGATGTGGGACTCGAACTCACAAACCGTGAGATCATGACCTGAGCCGAAGTGGGTGGCTCAACCAACTGAACCATCCAGGCGCCCCAAGGAGACACAGAATTTGAAGCAGACTCCAGGCTCTGAGCTGTCAGCACAGAGCCCAACACAGGGCTCGAACTCACAAACCTCGAGATTATGACCGGATGCTTAACTGACTCAGGCACCCGGGTGCCCCAATGGGCATAAGAATTAATGATGAATGGGTCACAGCTTCCTGCAAGGAGCAGGTCAACTTAATGTTGGCACATTTGTAGGGGAGAAGGCAAACATACCAGAGATGTCTTCCAACACATAGGTCCACACATATAGGTCTATGATGTACACAAATTAGGGGACAGCTAATTCTTGGTCCTCTTGGTGTAACCCTCTCAGAGGAAGAAAGGAGTAATCAGCATCTCCCCAGCTACATGCCTGCTGCCAGTTTCAGGCATGTGTGATTGGAGTCAGCATCCAACACCTGTCCCTATTCCTTAAAAGGGGTAACATGTAATGATGGGCCATCTTGGCAGTTTGCAGTTATCATATATTTAAAACACTGTTATTAATTACCTATGGCTTTAGGATATTCATATGGAGACTTTCTTGCACATTATAAATAGAGGACTGCCAGTTACCTTTTTAGACACCACAAACACATGTGTGGTAAATGGCAGGCACAAGGCAAAGAAGAAAGCAGTGGATTAATACAATGCAAATACCACTTGTAGAAAATGCAGGAACTATGTTCATACTAAGGAGAGAAAAGTAGAAATGCTTCAACAGGAGCAGGAAATCCTTCTTTAAAATCCAAAGAGGGGAAAACTGTAGTCATTTTAAGTTAAAAATAGCTCGATTAAAGCTGGATTTTTTTTGTCTGTTTAGAAGAACAGAACTTTAGAAGGAAACAATCACAGTAATTAGTCCAAAACCTTCAATTTTCAGGACGGGAAAACTAAGAGACTTGTATAATCTCACAGGGCTAGTAAGCAGCAAAACTGGTTCTAGAAACCACATCTCTTCTGTCCAATGCTCAGGACATAGGAGTTTCCCAACTCACCTGACTATATCACTGGGGACACTTCATAATCTAGAGACTCCCAGGTACATCACTGGGAGATTGTGGGAATTAGGGCATGAACATCCTAAAATGGTCTTCCTGCCTTGAGACCCTTCTGGAAAGCTACTAGTTTTTTTTCTTCCACAATACCTACTAATGCCCTTCTCCTGATAAAATTATGTCACGATTGCAAGTTCAAGCCCAAATTTGTTAGTAAGAAACATGGTATGAAACATGATTCAAAACCTCACCTCAATCTATTTTACCACGTTCATCTCTAGACATGACCCCTTGACTCACATATTCTAAGAACATCACCTTTTGAGGGGAGGGGGAATCATGATGCTTTTCTCACTCCTCGATTTCTCTGTAAAGAACTGCTCTGTCACATTCACCACACCTCCTTCTCATTCTTCAACTCCCAACTCAAAGGTCACCTCTTCTCTGAGAGACGTGTGCGCGCCCAGTTAGTCATGGTCTCCTAGGTTGTCCACAATCTAGTGCATGCCACAGTAACCTCATTTATCATACTGTATTTCAATTTCACATGTTTCACTTGTTCTGGGCAGAGGCCATTTTTTGTTTAGGTCTAGTGCTAAAACAGATCTCCCAGAGAAAATGCTCAGTAAATATTTGCTGAACAAATGAATTGGGTAAATGAGTAGTATGGGTAAGATAAACAAAAACAAAGCAAGGGAAGCACGGAGAGAGGCACTGTGGAACTGAATACACAGAAAAGAAACTGGCTACACAAATGACTTCCTTGACACCCTGCAGGCCTCAGAGCTGTGGCTTTTAGAGCAAATTGTTCCTTGCAATATCCCTTTCATAATTTGTTTTTTCTTTTAAGTATGTTTTTAGAGAGTAAGTTTTATTGCCTATTGAATTCCAATTTTATATTGGGATAGGAAGGAAGGCCTGGATTTTTCAATTCTACTTTGAATCCTGCTGGTTAGCTTAAGTAAATTTGATTGAAGGCCTGCTATTCAAAAGCAAGATAATCGAGTTCGCGAAGGCATATCTTACAAAACTTTCGCCAGTGCCCCCTCCACTTCACGTGCTATGTACATAGAGCCAACTCTTCAAACTTACTGATTAGTTAGGAGAAAATGTTCCTTCCTCATCTGATTCCTAAGGAGATCAAGGTCAGTCCCATGAGAGAATGACTGAAACAAAATTACCTACTTCTTTATAGTTTCTACAGTAAGATGAAATTTACAGAGTACATATATTCTCTACAGCTGTTCCCTATCTATCCATACCTTCTTTCATTCATCCATTTATATATTTATCAAACATGAATAGTCACTATAATAATAAGGATTTGAAAAATGTTATGAGAACCCAGAGGACAGAGCTAACACTCCTTGAGAGGTAAATTAAACTAGGGCACATATTACAAAGGAGGTAATATTTGTGTAAGAATGACCTAACGTGAGGTTAGTGACAAATTAAGTGGGTCCCATGCATGTTCAGAGTGAAAGACACTGTATAGGTATGTGGACAGGCACTGATACAAAGAAAGGAAAAGTACCTGAATCTAACAGAAGGACTGGTTAAAAGGAAAGTACACAGTGGGTATCACAGTAAAGCCTTTCCTATTCAAAGACAGTGTGATGTGACAGCCATGTAATTTCAAAGAACTCACTTAATCTTAAGTGTTAAAAGGGACCTTAAGAAACCCAGTAGATATGGGGCACCAGGGTGTCTCAAGTCAGTTAAGCATCTGACTTTGGCTCATGTCATAAGCTCATGTCTGTGAGTTTGAGTCCCACGTCGGGTTCTGTGCTGACAGCTCAGAGTCTGGAGCCTGCTTCCGTTCTGTGTCTCCCTCTCTCTCTGCCCCTTCCCCGCTTGCACTCTATCTCTCTCTCTCTCAAAAATAAACATTAAAAAAAAAACAACAAACCCAGTAGTTTTAAATCTTGCTCTTCCCAGTTCTAGAAATTTCAAAAAGAGATACAACAGAGGTAACATAAGGAAGAGGGAAGGAGGCTGGAAGAGGATATCAAGTTCAATGAAAGTAGCTCTGTTTTTGTGTTTTACATACTGAGGCTTCTCTATAATATTTTATCTGATGATTTTTCTTTTTAAAAAAAGAGTTAAAAGCATACTGAATTCCATCCCCCTCATTTTAGAAACAAAGAGAAGCCAAATAGATTAAGTAACTTGCCAAGATCACACAATTTAAGGAACAAAGTATGTCATGCTAATGATTTTGAATTTCACTTTGCAAGTCATAGAGTGCAAGTATTTAAAACACAGTATATGTTCCAGCTAGAGGCCCAGATTTGGTAGTGACCAAGGACCAGGAAAAGGTGTCTCAATGTCAGTGAGTGACTTTATTCAGGGAAAGCATATATAAGAAACAAGAGAAGAACCTCATCTTTTAAGGGCAAAGGAAGAGAATTCTGAAAATACGGCAACTGAACCGGACAAGAGTATCTTGAGAAAGGGATACCAGTTATGAAGTGACGGACATAATTCAGATGGTGTGAATTTGAATGTAGACAATAGAGAAGAGGGATTTCCGAGGTAGAACGGATAGCATTTTCTGATCAGCTAAATGCTGATGAAAGAAGAACATCAAGATCAGTTTCTATCTTGGGTGACAGGAGAGTGGTAATATTAACCAAGAGAGAAGCTCTAAGAAAGTAGAAATCTGGATATAAGATTTGGGGGGTGGGCAACAAAATGTTCAATTTTTAACTTACCTAATCTGACATACCTATAAAGACACACAGGTGGGAACATCTAAGAGACAGTAAGGATTCTGTCCAGGCTGCGGACCCAGATTTGGTAGTTCTCATGGACTGGGAAGTGTTGTACACGTCAGTGAATGACATTATCCACAAAAAGCATGTACAGGAAACAGGAGAACAATCAGAAAAGAGGTTAAAAAAAAAAAAAAGGAGAAATCAGGATATAAAGAAAGTGTTTCAAGATAATGGTCATAATTGTCAATGTCACAGAAGTCAAGACTAAGCCATCAGTTTTGGCAATCTGCTTGAAAGTAGTTTCAGTGCAGGGAACTGGCTGTAAAAGTCAAACTGAAGTAAACCAGGCAGTAATTGGCAGGTGAAGTGTAGGTGACTCAAGAAGGACAGAGGAAAAAAGGGTAGGAGGAGAGATAACAGGCTTTAGAAAAGAGGCAAGGTTATAAGGCTCTCCTTTTAGATGGGAGAATAAAACTATTTTTAGAGGAAGAGGGAGAGATTTAATTTCCAAAAGGAGGAGGAAAGGAGGTTACCTAATAATGGAAGCTGGAGTCCAGAGAAAGGAGACAGCTCTACAGTATAAAGCAAGAACATGGGGCACACAGTTCTGGCTCTGGGAATATAGGACAAGAAAGATACATAAGGGTGAAAGATACATATAAGTTTGGAAGCAAAAGGAAAAGGAGTTGAGAAAGTACAGCTTTTCTTTGCAACCCTTTTTCCTCTCTTCTCTTTGGGCCCAGACAGTCTAAAGGGAAGGGCTGAAAACAAACTCTTGGATCTCCTGGGCCCCCAGGTGCCTACGCACAACTTTCTTTTCAAGCAACAAAAGAAGGTCATATGCAAATATGTTTGTTCCCATGAATCAACTAGATATATGCATTTCAGCTTGTGTTCAATTAGCTTATGCCTTACACATGGAAACATCTGTTACATGAAAGAATGTGGGAGAAAAACATCCTAGGCAGAGGTAATTGCATGTGCAAAAGCAGAGTGAAGATGGGGCGCCTGGGTGGCTCAATTGGTTAAGACTCTGACTTCAGCTCAGCCCAAAGCCTGCCTCAAATCCTGTCTCCCTCTCTCTTTGCCCCTTCCCCGTTCTCTCTCTCTCTCTCAAAAATAAAAATAAACATTAAAAAAAAAAAACTTTAAAAAAAAAAGGAGAGTGAAGAGCATGGCCTGGGAAAATAGGTGGCAGCTAATTCACATGAAATAGTGAAGAGCTTAACAATGCAAAGAACTCTAACAATAGCTGTAAAAAGAAGTATTATTATAATAATACCTAGCGGACATATATGAAAGGCCCACAGTTAATATCATCCTCAATGGGGACAAACTGAGAGCTTCCCCTTAAGGTCAGGAACACCCTAACCTCAGCTATCAGACACTTAAAAAGAAATGAAAGGCATACAAATTGGCAAAGAAGAAGTCAAACTTTCACTCTTCACAGATGACGTGATACTCTACATGGAAAACCCAAGACTCCACCAAAAAACTGCTACAACTGGTATGTGAATTCAGCAAAGTCTCAGGATATAAAATCAAAGTACAGAAATCAGGTGCATTTCTATACACCAATAATGAAACAGCAGAAAGAGAAATCAAGGCATCGATCCCATTTACAACTGCGCCAAAATTCATAAATACCTAGGAATAAATCTAACCAGAGGTAAAAGATCTGTATACTGAAAACTATAGAAAGCTTATGAAAGAAACTGAAGAAGACACAAAGAAATGGAAAAACATTCCATGCCCATGGATTAGAAGAACAAGTATTGTTAAAATGTCAACACTACCCAAAGCAATCTACACATTCGACGCAATCCCTATCAAAATAACACCAACATTCTTCACAGAGCTAGAACAATCCTAAAATTTGTATGCAAATAGAAAAGACCCTGAATAGCCAAAGCAATTCTGACAAAGAAAACCAAAGCTGGAGGCATCACAATTCCGGACTTTAAGCTGGATTACAAAGCTGTAATCATCAAGACAGCATGGTAGTGGCACAAAAACAGACACTCAGATCAATGGAACAGAACAGACAACCCAGAAATGGACCCACAAACGTATGGCCAACTAATTTTTGACAAAGCAGGAAAGAACATCCAATGGAATAAAGACAATCTCTTCGGCAAATGGTGCTGGGAAAAGTGGACAGCGACATGCAGAAAAATGAACCTGGACCACTTTCTTACACCACACACAAAAATAAACTCAAAATGGGTGAAAGACCTAAACATAAGCCAGGAAGCCATCAAAATCCTAGAGGAGAAAACAGGAAACAACCTCTTTGACGTCGGCCGCAGCAGCTTCTTACCTGACATGTCTCTGGAAGCAAGGGAAATAAAGGCAAAAATGAACTATTGAGACCTCACAAAAATAAAAAGCTTCTGCACAGTGAAGGGAATAACAAAACTAACAGGCAAATGACAGAATGGGAGAAGATATTTGCAAATGACATATCAGATAAAGGGTTAGTATCCAAAATCTATAAAGAACTTATTAAACTCAACACCCAAAAACAAATAATCCAGTGAAGAAATGGGCAGAAGACATGATTAGACACTTTTCCAAAGAAGACATCCAGATGGCTAACAGGCATAAGAAAAGATGCTGAACATCACTCATCATCAGAGAAATACAAATCAAAACCACAATGAGATACCACCTCACACCTGTCAGAATGGCTAACACTAACAACTCAGACAACAACAGATGTTGGTAAGGATGTGGAGAAAGGGGAACCCTTTTGCACTGTTGGTGGGAATGCAAACTGGTGCAGCCACTCTGGAAAACAGTTTGGAGGTTCCTCAAAAAATTAAAAAGGACACAGCAGTTGCACTACTGGGTATTTATCTAAAGGATACAAAAATGCTGATCTCAAGGGGCACATGCACCCCTACGTTTAACGCAGCACTATCAGCCAAATTATGGAAAGAGCCCAAATGTTCATCAACTAATGAATGGATAAAGAAGATATAGTGTGTGTATGTGTGTGTGTGTGTGTGTGTGTGTGTACAGAAGATATAGTGTATACACACACACACACGATGGAATACTACTCAGAGATCAAAAAGAATGAAATCTTGCATTTACAACAATGTGGATGGAACTAGAGTGTATTATGCTAAGCAAAATAAGTCAGAGACAGACAAACATCATATGATTTCACTCATATGATGAGTGAAAATTCTACAGAATTTTTTTTAATGTTTAATTTAGAGCAAGAAAGAGAGTACAAGTGGGAGAGGGGCACAGAGCGAGGGAGACACAGAATCTGAAGCAGGCTTCAGGCTGAGCTGTCAGCACAGCACCCAACAAGAGGCTCAAACTTATGAACCATGAGATCATGACCTGAGCTGAAGTCAGACACTTAACCGACTGAGCCACCCAGGTGCCCCCACTCATATGTAGAATTTAAGAAACTCAACAGATGAACATAGGGGAAGGGAAGGAAAAATAAGATAAAAACAGAGAAGGAGGCAAACCATAAGAGACTCTTAAATACAGAGGACAGAGTTGCTGGAGGGGAAGTGGGTGGGTAGATGGGCTAAATGGGTGATGAGCATTAAGGAGGGCACTTGTTGGGATGAGCACTGGGTGTTCTATGTAAGTGATGAGTCACTGGGTTCTACTCCTGAAACCAGGACTACACTGTATGTTTACTAACTTGAATTTAAATAAATACATTTTAAAAAGTAATAATAATACCTAGCTGAAAGAAATGTAAATTAGCACAACTATTTGGAAAGGAATTTGGAAATGTATTCATTTATAGCCTGCCCTTCTTCCAGAAATAAAGCTCCTGCAAAAATATAAAAAACATTAAAAAGTAGATGGGTAAATGAAGGTAAACAAAAAATAAGTGATCACTTATACTTTTAACTTTTGCATATGTCTGACAGTTTTCATAAATAAAATTTGAAAAAGAAAATTAGTTTTGGCCTTCATACATCTGACTTGACCACTAGCTCTCCTTCAGTGTTGTCCCCTACAATCACCAGGGCAATTCCTTGACTGCTTTCACATCCACTTCACTATCCCCCCTCCAACATTATTCCTATACTTCCTATATCCTATATCCAGAGGATCCTGCCCACATCCTGGCCTCTGAGTCTTTGACCCCCTGTATTCCAAACATCTTATCCTTCATCTTACCTCAGCCAGGCACTCCCAGGTCACACCGTGGGCCTTGTTATCACTGAAGACTGCGCTCCTCTGTAACCCACTTCAAGCCCCCCACTCTCCCTTCACCAGAACCTCACTCAAAAGCCCATTCTCTCTAGTTCTCAGACTCTGGCAATTCTTAACTCTACCAGGACCTACAAAATATTGGTCTCAGCAACTTTCCACCATCCCTCATTCTTCCTTATGCCCTAATATCCCCTCCCTTAGGTCCTAATATCCCTCTTTACCCAAATAATTACCACTATTATTACGTAACTCATTGTATACATCCTCAAGTTCACGTTCTTCTCTCCCTTTATACTATTCATCTGGTAAAATCTCACTGCTATTCCATGGCCATACAAATGAAGGTGCTGACTGGCGTCACTAAACTCCTGACCACTCTTGACTGCCTGACAAGTTCATGTTTCCCTAGCCTATCAATCTGCTCCCCTCTCTCCTTGATGACCATTTCACACTCCTCTCCCTCACTCTGCCAGACTCGTAACATGTGTCATAAAAACTTTTCATCCGGCTTGTTGCCTTTTGATTTGAAAGCATCTTTTACTATACCAACCTCTTTATTTTTATACCAAAATTTGTCAATCTTTTCCTTCATGACTACTGATTATTGTTATGCTAAGAAAGCCCTGTCTCATACCATACATACCAAATATGTATTTTTTTAATTTTTTAAATTTATTTTTGAGACAGAGAGACACAGAGACACAGAATCTGAGGCAGGCTCCAGGCTCTGAGCTGTTAGCACAGAGCCTGATGCGGGGCTCGAACCCACGAGCTGTGAGATCATGAGCTGAGCTGAAGTCAGACATTTAACAGACTGAGCCACCCAGGCACCCTCCAAATATGTATTTTTGAAATTACATATTTGATCTGGATTTTTATTTTGGAGTGGAAAGAACAGCTATGAATCTAAAGTGTTTACTCCTCTACCATCTTCACCACTTACAATGTCTAGTACTTTTTGTGAAACCATTTATGAAATAATTCAGCCTTCCCAACTGATCTAAAATCCACCTCTTTTCTCGTACACTAAGTGTACACACAAGGCTACACTTATTTCAGTTTGTGGGTTTTCCCATGGACTCTTGTATGAGACTTCTAACTACCACAGCACTAGAATATGCAAATCCCTATCTACCCACTATCATCTTTTTCTATAATTTTCCTATTTTCAGACATTTATTTTTATGTCTTTCAGTGGGATTTTACTCATCTAATTCTAGGCACTTTATGATTATGGTAATATTACATATTAATTTTATATATTTTTGGTATATGAGAAAACTTTTCATTTTGGTAAGTTATTACTTTTTTAAGTTTTATTTTTATTATTTATTTTGAGGGATGGGCAGAAAGAGGGAGAGAGAGAATCCCAAACAGGCTCCGTGCTATCAGTGCAGAGCCTGACGTGGGGCTCCTGAACCAAAATCAAGAGTTGGACATTTAATGAACTGAGCCATGCAGATGCCCCTTGTTAAATTTATATTACAATGAATGTGTCAGGTTAACTTGCCTGCCTGGCCCATGTTTATTTGTCTCACAAGAAACACATCAGACAAATTCCAACAGGAGAGCATCCTACAGTATAACCAGTACCCTTCAACACTGTCAAAGTCATCCAAAACAAGGAAAAGTCTGAGTAACTGTCACAACCAAGAGGAGCCTAAGGGTCCATGACAACTAAATGTATTGTGGTATCCTAGATGGGATTCTGGAACAGAAAGAAAAAGCACCAGATAAAAACTACAGAACAATGAATAAAGCATGGATGTTAGTTAATAATACACGCATCGATACTGGTTAATTGTAACATATATGCCATATTAATGTAAGTTATTAATAAATAGGTAAAACTGGGTGGAAGGGTAGATGGGAAATCCTGTACTATCTGCTCAGTTTTTCTGTAAATTTTAAGCCGTTCAATAAAGGTGTATACATTTTTCTTAAAAAGGCAAATACCATAGAAGTAGAAAGCTTCGGGCAGAGTAAAGGTAAAACATGTACCTCTAAATTTGACAACATTCATCTAAAAATACCTACTTAGCCCACTTATAGGAATTTATTTTAATAATCCAAAGAAGGAAAATAGAATGTAAGGATGCATATTACAGTGCCATCAATATTTTTAAAAAATACAAATAAGGTTACTTTATCCAACAGAGAAAGGAATAAGAAAATAAATTTCACTCAGAATACTACACATCTACTACAAATGATAATTTCAAGGCTATAGCAGATATGTAATGTCTGTGATATAAAGTTTTTAAAAAATACAAAATTCTGGGGCGCCTGGGTGGCTCAGTCAGTTAAACACCCGACTTCGGCTCAAGTCATGATCTCATGGTTCGTGGGTTCGAGCCCTGCATCAGGCTGTGCTGACAGCTCAGAGCCTGGAGCCTGCTTCAGATTCTGTGTCTCCCTCTCTCTCTGTGCCTCCCCTCTTCATGCTCTGTCTCTGTCTCTCTCTCAAAAATAAAAACACTTAAAAAAATTAAAAAAATACAAAATTCTAGAATATGGAGGTAAATACTCAAAATTACATACGCACATGTCAAGGATTAGAAGAAAACCTCTTAAAGGAAAGGACTTTATCCTTGTGAAACACCTAATAGAGTATGACAGACTAAATGTTTAATATATATTCACCAAATAACGTTTATCACGGTTTTGTTTGTAATAGCAAAAACTTGAACAAACCAAACATGTGAAAACAGGAGTATGGGTAGTAAACAGAGTCTATTTACTAAATAAAAACAACACAGCCATTAATACTTATGAAAATTATGGAGTAACACAGAGAAAATATCTTCCAGGTAATAAACAGACAAAAATCTATAGTGATTCTAATTATGTAAAAATTACATAGGTATATATATATATCTATATATATCTATATATGTATATATATATATTCTGATTCAAAAGCATTAATATGCTAAAAGTAGTTGACTTAGGCTGAAAGACTGTAAAGAATTTTCTTTTCTCTACTTTTCAAGTTTTGTTGTTGTTGCTCTTTTTTTTAATCTCATAGGAACCACATATACCAAAAGGTCAAGCAATTAAAAACAGACAAATATGACCTTAGTAATTCAAAGAAGTCATGGTAAATTTACAACTTGTCTTTCAAAAGTTAGCAATGCCTTCTAAGGAGTTTTTTTCTCTGACACCAACCAATTCTCCAATTCTCTGACACCAACTGGGTGTCCAACAATTCCATTCAATTCTGATACTATCTAGAGTTACGCAATCCTCACACGTTAAGGCCTCAGTCCTGCAAGACTGCCTCCACTTCAGACACTGGTCACAAGTCCTGGGCCATCTTCTGACCAGCTGGCTATAAACCAGGGGTTCCCACAATCCCCTCCCTGGATTTGACAATTTGCTAGAAAAGTTCACAGAACTCAGAAAGAGTTAATTTATGTTTACTTAAAAAAAAAAGTTGTGTTTACTGTTTTGATATAAAGGATTAAAATTCAGGAATAGCCAAATGGAAGAGACACATTGGGCAAGGTCTGGGGGGCAGGGCACGGAGCTTCCATGCCCTCTCTGGGCATGTCACCCTCCCAACACCTCAGTGCCTTTACAAACCTGGAAGCTCTCTGAAATCACTGTTCTCGAGTTTTTGTACAGCTCAATCTCCAGTGCCCACCTCCTCTTCCTAGAGGTCAGTGGGTAGGGGGAAAAGTTCCAACCCTCTAATCTCTTGGTCTTTCTGGTTGTCCAGCCTCATCCTAAGGCTATCTAGGGTTACCACTCTAAATTACCTCTGAGGTAGCATACCTCAGGTGTGATGAGAAGGGGTTTATTATGAATAAAAGACACTCATCACTCAGGAAATTCCAAAGGTTTTAGAAGCTCTGTGCCAGGCACCAAACATCAAATATACTTTTGCACGCTTTTTTAACACAGTAGCAAATATAACCCAGAGCCTTGCTCTTGTCTATATTTTAGTCTATTATAAACAATCTTACGCAACAAGTCTGTTTTACCAAAAACAATTAACTAAAATTACCAATCTCCTCTCAAACCCAGCCATGATACATCTAGTGCTAAAAACTACAAAGGAAAGTACACTCCTCCAGACACAGCCTACTGCAGAGGCCTAAAGAGACTGGCATCCAAAACCAATGCCACACCCCAGAAGGTCCTGTGTGGGAATAGCTTCTACCTGTGAATGGTAGTTTCCAATGTCAACCAAAACACAAACAGAACAAGAGAGCAGAGGAAAGAAAATGAAACTAGTAGCCAGTGGATACAAAAGCATTCATCCATTTTCCTAATTCTATCAGTTTAAAGTTTTTTTTTTTTTAATATCAATACGTTTCAATTACTGGAAAGTATGCTATGACTGCAGCAAAAAGAATACTCTAAAATAGAACGTCCTAATTTACTGAAAAAGCAAATATAAAATAATAAATGTGGAACAAGGATTTTAAAAGCAAACTCCAAGTTCTGACAGGGAGAAAAACTACCACAAAATAACAAAATAGAGATACTCTTACATGGAAATAGTTATACTAAAACCAACAGTGTATCCAGAAAATATCTCTGAGCAATAACACCTAAGCAAAACAAGGCCTTACTTCCCCCAAATACTTCAAAATCACAAATTTACAAATTCTCTTCACCAATCTCAATTCTGAAGTCATGGACTTAAAAAAAAAAAAATCTGGCAATGGGGCACCTAGGTGGCTCTGTCGGTTAAATGTCCAACTTCGGCTCAGGTCATGATCTCATGGTTCCTGATTTGGAGCCCCATGTCGGGCTCTGTGCTAAAGCCTGCTTCAGATTCTGTGTCTTCCTCTCTATCTGCCCCTCCACTGCTCACATACTCTCTCTCAAAAATAAATGAACATTAAAAAAAATTTTTTTTTAAACTGGCAAACCTATCGTTGCTCTTTCTGGAAAAAACACAAATGCACAAAATGTGGCATACAATTCCAAAAGTTTCAGACCTCCAAAGCCAAAGTGTGAACTTACAGAGGATTCGTGTATTTCATAGTTAAGCCCCTTAATTATAAATACATGAATTCCCATTTTAAAAAATGTATACAATATTAGACTGTGAAAGAATCCTTCTATTTTATATTCCATTCATTCTCTATTCTAACCATGGCCCACCTAAGTGGGACAAGAGACCCAATCTAACCCCCTGCTCCCATTTTTCAGTAGAAAAAAAACTTCATGATGAAGAATTATACAATGCAACAGTTACACAAGAGCAAAATGGACAACAAAATTGGGGTGCCTGGGTGGCTACGTTGGTTAAGCATCCAATTCTTGATTTCAGCTCAGGTCATGATCTCACAGGTTCGTGGGTTTGAGCCCCATGTGGGGCTCTGTGCTAACAGCACAGAGTCTACTTGGGATTTTCTCTCTCCTCTCTCTGCCCCTACCCTGCCCACGCTCTCAAAAACAAGTAAATAAATAAATAAGTAAATAAGAAACAAAACTAAATCTAACACTGATTCTATAATTGTTTTAACATTTATTTGAGAGAGTGCACGCGTGTGCACACATGAGCAGGGGAGGGGTGGGGGGGTCCCAAGCAGGATCTGCACTGCTAGCACAGAGCTGGACATGGGGCTTGATCCCATAACCTGAGCTGAAATCAAGAGTCAGACACTTAACCGACTGAGCCGTCTAGATGCCCCAATTCCATAATTAATTACAGTTAATTCAAGAATAGCAACTTAAACCACATCAAACTCAAGACAATACCCATGATGCACTGAAAATCTAAGTGTGGGTGTGCACAGTAGGAATTTTTCAATGCTGGCAAAGCATTGTATAGCTAAACTAAATTAGAGCCCTCAGTAAGCTCTACAAATTGGTTAATTGTAGTTTATGAACACTAAATTTCAGTAATCGTTACTAACTCAGATTATCAGTAAGTAGTCCATACTGATATACAAAAATCGAAGACAATGGACATGAAAAAACAATAGCTCCTAAGAAATGAGGAACTAACTTGCATGTTAGTTTCATTTATCAGGAAAAGCCTTCTGCCCCAGCATGTGTCTTGAACCATACTGGAGAAGCAGCAATCTGATCCAAACATTTTCAGCCATTTTCCCACTGTGATTCTGTAGCATAACTCATCAGTAGCATAAAATATAATCTCCTAAATTGGATCCTTCACACATTGCTGGTGGGAATGTAAAATGATTCAGCTGCTTTGGAAAACAATTTGGCATTTCCTCAAAATGTTAAGCATAGACTACCACATAACTTAGCAATTCCACCCCTAGGTATGAACCCAAGAGAAATGAAAACATAAACCTATGTCCACACAAAAGTCTGTATACAGATGCTCACAGCAATATTATTCATAGTAGCCAAAAAGTGGAAACAACCCAAGTGTCCAACCACTGACGAATGGATAAACAAAATGTGGTATATCCATACAATGGAATATTTGGTCATAAAAAGGAATGAACTATTCATATATGCCATAACAAAGATGCACCTTAAAAACATTATGGTTGTAAAAGGAACCAATCACAAAAGACCATGCATATTTTATGTTCCCATTTATATAAAATACCTAGCAGTGCAATTGCTAGGTAGTAGGGTAATTCTATTTTTCATTTTTTGAGGAGCCTCCATATTGTTTTCCAGAGTAGTTGCACCAGTTTGCATTCCCACCAACAGTGCAAAAGTGTTCCCCTTTCTCTGAATCCTCTCCAACATGTTATGTACCACAGTTTCTTTATCCATTTATCCACTCATGGCCACTGGCTTGCTTCCATTTCTTGGCTATTGTAAATAATGCTACAATAAACATAGGGTATGTATATCTTTTCGAGTTAGTGGCTTCATTTCCTTTTTTTTAGGTCAATTTATTTATTTATTTATTTATTTTAAATCCAAGTTAGTTAACATATAGCGTAATAATTATTTCAGGAGAATTTAGCAATTCTTACATATCACACCCAGTGCTCATCCCAACAAGTGTCCTCCTTAACGCCCTTTCACCCCTTTAGCCCTTCCCTCCACCCAACACCCTTTCAGCAACCCCGAGTTTGTTCTCTGTAACACAGTATTTACCTTTTTTTTTTTTTTTTTAATTTTAGGACAGTTTTAGATTTTTTTTTTTATTAACCTGTTTTATTTTTTATTTTTTTAAATTTACACCAAATTAGTTACCATATAGTGCAAAATGAT
The DNA here is from genome assembly GCF_016509475.1 of Prionailurus bengalensis. Lineage (NCBI taxonomy): Eukaryota > Metazoa > Chordata > Mammalia > Carnivora > Felidae > Prionailurus > Prionailurus bengalensis. Next base: position 121,376,976 of record NC_057354.1, on the reverse strand, counting down.
TTCAGGAGTAGATTCCTTAGTGCCCCTTACCCATTTAGCCCATACCCCCTTACACAACCCCTCCCATAATCCCCTGTTCTCCATATTTATGAGTCTCTTCTGTTTTGTCCCCCTCCCTGTTTTTACATTATTTTTGTTTCCCTTCCCTTATGTTCATCTGTTTTGTCTCTTAAAGTCCTCATATGAGTGAAGTCATATGAATTTTGTCTTTCTCTAATTTCACTTAGCATAATACCCTCCAGTTACATCCACGTAGTTGCAAATGGCAAGATTTCATTCTTTTTGATTGCCAAGTAATACTCTATCATATATATACCACATCTTCCTTATCCATTTATCCATTGATGGACATTTGGGCTCTTTCCATACTTTGGCTATTGTTGATAGTGCTGCTATAAAACATGGGGACGCATGTGGTCCTTTTGAAATAGCACACCTGTATCCCTCAGATAAATGCCTAGTAGTGCAATTGCTGGGTCATAGGGTAGTTCTATTTTTGTTTTTTTGAGGAACCTCCATACTGTTTTCCAGAGTGGCTGCACCAGCTTGCATTCCTACACAGTATTTATCTTAATTTCACTGAACAGGTACAACAAACTAAAGTCACCAATTACTAATAAGAAGGACATATTTTTCTCACTTTAATCAATATCTGAGAAAAAGGTTACTATTATTTTTACCTAAAGGCTTAGGGCCCTAAATTCACAAAGCATGTTGAGACTTAAAAGCTTCAAAGATTAACTTTTCTATAAAAACTTATTACTAGTTCTAGTTCTGCAACTTGGCAACCTCAGTTTAAGATGTTTAAATATAAATTATAAGTCTGACCTTTTACAAATGTTAAGTTTAGCCTACAAAGAATCAACCATTAAACCGAGCAGGTATAAAAGAACAGAAATGGTAAAGTAATACTGAAGTAGTTACTATTCCAATAATATTGCAGATTTAAATTAAATCAATTCTAGAAGAACTAGTCAACAACTTTGAACAAGATAATTCACCCACACAGAGGGGAAAAAAAACACCTAAGATTAGCTTGTGACTCAGCCTGCATTGCTATGAGGGGAAGGTGGGGGAGCTGGCTATTAGGTCTGTTCTCTTCAGTCTCCTATCAGGACTAAATATGAAAACAAAACTATTTACTTGTCTTGAATAAGAAGTATAGAGGGAAAACATTCATATAGATGCTTCACCTTCAAGTAAAATATTACCTCTCTGAAACAAAGAAAACTTTCTAAGTTCTGAAGCCATTCACATCTATATAAATATTTTAAATGTTTGCTGAAAACAAAATTAAAAGGTAAATGGGGAAAATGAGGAAAAACCACAAGTATAGTCAATATTTAAAAACCCTTTTTTTTAACGTTTATTTATTTTTGAAAGAGAGAGAGTGTGAGCAGGGGAGAGGCAGAGAGAGAGGGAATCACAGAATCTGAACCAGGCTCCAGGCTCTGAGCTGTCAGCACAGAGCCTGACACGGGGCTCGAACCCAGGAACTGTGAGATCATGACCTGAGCCGAAGTCGGACGTTTAGCCAACTGAGCCACCCAGGTGTTCCAAGTCAATATTTTTAATGTACAGAGAACTATTAAAGCAGATAAAGAAAACATTAAGACCTCAAAAAGACAGTTTTCCATCAACACCCAAAAAACAAATAATCCAGTGAAGAAATGGGCAAAAGACATGAATAGACTTCTCCAAAGAAGACATCCAGATGGCCAACTGACACATGAAAAAATGCTCAACATTACTCATCATGAGGGAAATACAAATCAAAACCACAATGAGGTACCACCTCACACCTGCCAGAATGGTTAACATTAACAACTCAGGCAACAACAGATGTTGGCGAGGATGCGGAGAAAGGGGAACCCTCTTGCACTGCTGGAGGGAATGCAAACTGGTGCAGCCACCCTGGAAAGCATTATGGAGGTTCCTCAAACAAAAATAGAACTACCCTAAAACCCAGCAACTGCACTGCTAGGTATTTATGCAAGGGATACAGGTATGCTGTTTCGAAGGGACACATGTACCCCAATGTTTATAGCAGCGGTATCAACAATAGTCGAAGTGTATGGAAAGAGCCCAAATATCCATCAACGGATGAATGGAAAAGAAGATGTGGTAAGGCACACCTGGATGGCTCAGTCGGTTGAGCGTCCGACTTCAGCTCAGGTCGTGACCTCACAGTTGGTGAGTTAGACCCCTGTGTCGGGTTCCGTGATGACAGCTCAGAGCCTGCAGCCTGCTTTGGATTCTGTGCCTCTCTCTCTGCACCCCCCCCACTCACATTGTGTGTGTCTCTCCCTCAAAAATGAATAAACAGGGGCGCCTGGGTGGCTCAGTCGGTTAAGCCGTCTGACTTCGGCTCAGGTCACGATCTCGCGGTCCGCGAGTTCGAGGCCCGCGTCGGGCTCTGGGCTGATGGATCAGAGCCTGGAGCCTGCTTCTGATTCTGTGTTTCCCTCTCTCTCTGCCCCTCCCCCGTTCATGCTGTGTCTCTCTCTGTCTCAAAAATAAATAAACGTTAAAAAAAAAATGAATAAACAAAACAAAGATGTGGTATACATATACATACATAGTATGTACATGTATGTATGTATATATATACATACTGTGTGTGTACACATATATACACAGTATGTATATATACACATACATACACAGTATACATATATATATACACACACACATACACACACACACAATGGAATATTACTCGGCAATCAAAAGGAATGAAATCTTGCCATTTGCAACTACGTGGATGGAACTAGAGGGTATTCTGCTAAGCAAAATTAGTCAGAGAAAGACAAATGTCATATGACTTCACTCATATGAGGACTTTAAGAGACAAAACAGATGAACATAAGGAAAGGGAAGCAAAAATAATATAAAAACAGGGAGGGGGACAAAACATAAAGAGACTATTAAATACAGAGAACAAACAGAGTGTTGCTGGAGGGGTTGTGGGAGGAGGGATGGGCTAAATGGGTAAGGGCCATTAAGGAATCTACTCCTGAAATCACTGCTGCACCATGTGCTAACTTGGATGTAAATTATAAAAAATAAATATATTACAGAAAGTTAAAAAAAAAAGAGTTTTCAAAAGGGGAAATGAAACTAATGAATGTCAATGTCACAAATAATCAAGGAAATGCAAATTAAGTTGCTTCTTCCAATAAACTTATTTATTTATTTATTTATTTATTTATTTTTTAATGTTTATTTATTTCTGAGAGAGAGACACAGAATCCAAAGCAGGCTCCAGGCTCTGAGCTGTCAGTACAGAGCCCGATACAGGGCTCGAACTCACAAACCCACAAACCCTGAGATCATAACCTGAGCTGAAGCCGGAAGCCCAGCCGACTGAGCCACCCAGGAGCCCCCTAAACATTTTTTTTTTTTTTAAAGAAACATGGCTAATACTCGAGGCCAGCAAAGGTGAGGGGAATGAGTGCTGCAGACATAACTCATGGGGGTGCAAACTGGTATTGCTCTTCAGAAGGCACTTTGAGAACATACAGCAAGAACCCTACCACTGTTCATATTCAATAAACCAGTAATTTCACTTCTGGGAATCTGTCATAAGAAAACGATGATAAATGCGGTAAATGTGAAGATGTTCACTGCAATTATTAGTTATTATAGAAAAAAACCTGGAAATAACCTGAGTGCCCCACAGTGGGGCAAATCAAGTATTATGCTGCTACTTAAATCAAATTCATTGTGACCTGTAAATTATATCTCAATAAACCGATTGTTTTAAGTTTATTTATTTATTTTGAGAGACAGCAAGAATGGAAGAGGGGCAGAGAGAGAGAATTCCAAGCAGGCTCTGTGCTATGAGCTCAGAACCTGCTATGGGGCTTAAACTCATGAACTATGAGATCATGACCTGAGCTGAAATCAAGAGTGAAGACACTCAACCGACGGAGCCACCCAAGCACCCCTCAATAAACCTATTTTTAAAAACACAAGTTTGGCTAGACCATATGATAACCTGGAAACGGCTTACATTCTTATAATTAAAATTTATGATATAAATGTGTATCATTATGAAAATAATAGCAGCCAACAATCACTGCATACTTCCCCAAATTCCAAGCCTGACACTCAGGTTTCTATGTGTTATCACTGACATCATCATTATCAGGGCCATCCTAGAAGGGTCTGAGGCTCAAGGCCACTCACCAATTATGGGGCTGGCCCAGATAAATTACACTTTAAAGAAGGCCTTATTGTAAACATTTTCATAGGTCCCTTGAGAATGTTAAAAAAAAAAAAAAAGAATTTTGAAATTGAATTTTAATTATTTCAGAAAAGAGAGGTACAGTGCCCCTAACATGCCCCCTTCCCTCCAAGCATAGCCAAGGGCAGCAGTCCTGGCTGACCTAAGCAAAAGACAGGCTTGATTATTATTGTTACCATATAGAAAGAATTTATTAGGAGATGGTCACACTAAACATACATTATCTCTTCATCCTCATAACAATGCTATGGATAAGTATTATTATTAAATCTCCACTTTTTTTAAGGAAGAGAAAACCAAGTCTTTTCAAAACTTACATTCACAAAGTTAGTAAAAAGCCAAGCCGGAACTAAAACTCACTCAGCAAAAGCCATGTTATACTCAACTACCAGGCTGTATTATAAAACATGCACAATAATATATATCTAAAAACACAAAAAAGAAAAGATACGGTGCATAGGAAACACCAAAATGTGGTTGTTATTGGTTGCTGGACTTGGAATGACTTTTTCTCCTACTTCTTTTTTTTCCTATTCTACAAAGTTTCTTCAATCAGTACATATTATTTCCACAGTAAATATATGTTTAAGTTACATAATGAGAAATAATGTTGAGGTGAAAAAGTAAAAGAATTTGGAAAAATATTTTCATTAAATGGCAGGTTACATTGTTAATATAACTCAGAGACAAGCAGTCAGTATACTTCAAAATTAAACTAGTAAATTTAGAGAAAAATGCCTCTTAACAAAACTAGAACAAAAACATAATGAATGCTGGAGAGAAAAGGAAGTGAGATCTAATCAAATGCACCAATAGCCAGAGAGAGGTGTAACTAGAACCCCAAGTCTTCAAGGTTTGCTCTTTCTCCTAAGGCTCTGACTTCCGGCAGAGGCTGCCAGTGGGCCTACCCCACCAGTTCACCAAACTTCCCAGGGCATTTCAAAATCTTACCAAGATTACATCAGGACCCTCCAACTTCCCCCATTACACTGGAAAAAAAGGGGGAAGTCAGAAGAAAAACTGAGCCTTGTTTTAGAGAAGAGATCTAGAAGGAAGATTCAAATACTCTGAACACCAGAAAAGGTACACTGGGGTGAAAGAGTTATTTATTTTATCAGGCTTTCCCAGAGGCAAGGTTAATAATCCTGTAAGTAACTTGCTGTTCCCAGAATGGGAAACTTCCAAGCCTGTTTTCATTCAATTTGTCTCTGGGCCCCTCCCTCTCTTTCCCCCCTTTCTCACTGAAAGCCCAGTTCCAATGCTACTTTCTCCATGTAAGTTTCTCTATTTTATATACTTGGAAGGTTGATTCCCTTCCTGATATCAACAACATCACCATAAGCACCTTTAATCCAAATTGACAAATATTTACCAAGTCATCAGATGTATAGCACTTGGATAAGATGTACAACAGCAGGGAATAGAGGTGCTTGGGTGGCTCAGTCAGTTAAGCCCCCAATTCTTGATTCTGGCTCAGGTCATGATCTCCCGGCCACAAGACTGAGCCCCACATCAGGCTCTGTGCAGAGTGTGGAGCCTGCTTGGGATCCTCTCTTTCCCTCTCTCTCTCTGCCCCTCCCCTACACGTACATGTGCACTCTCTCAAAATAATTAAATAAACGTTAAAAAAAGAAAAAAAAAGAGCAGGGTATACACAAAAGGAAAAGGCCAAAACTAAGAATTCCATATAGGTACTAAAGAAAGGACAAAAGATGAGCACCTAACTTTGCTTTAGGGAACCAGAAAATTGTTAGATGAGTAATCTCAGAGGAAATGACTCCTCAACTGAGTAATGTGAACTAATCAATAGGTATTACCCAGTAGGCTAGAAACAGAGATTTTTTATGAATTAGGAACAGAAACAGGCAAAGACACACAGGGAAAAAAGCTGAGAATTAAAAGACAATGTCATAGGACTTCATACATGAGGCTAATAATAGCACCTACCCCATAGGAATGCTGTAAAAATTAAATAAGGGAGTAAATATAATGAAATTAGAATAGTGTTATATATGAGAAGTCCTATGTAAACGTTAGCTATTATCGTTGATAAAAATCCATAAACAAAACTAAGAAAGAAACTTGGAAAAAAAAACTATAACTATATGGCAAAGAGTTACTATTCTTAAAATATAAAGAATCCTTAAAAATAACCAAGCGATGAAAATGCCAAAGAAGTGAGAAAGAGCAGAGGTAAATATTTCTAAAAGTAAAATCTTTAAAAATATGCCTTCAAAAATAGAGAAAGAAAAACAAGGTGGTCTTTATCAAATTAGGAGATTAAAAAAAAGAAGCCAATGTTTCTGACGATATGGGAAACAGGATCAGTTTCACTGGTAGGAGAACACTTCGGTACTGACAAGTTTTTCTAGAAGACAACTTGGCAATGCTTTTACATGGGCCATAGGAAGTGTCCATACCTTTTGATCCATGACTACGACTACTACAACTACTAGCAATTTATTCTAAGGAAATAATCATAGATGTGAACACAGATATGGTTACAAAGATGTTAACTGTGGCACAATTTAAAAATATAGGGTTGCCTGACTGGCTCAGTCAGTAGAGCCTGCAACTCTGTTTGTTTTTTTTTTTTAAAGTTTATTTATTTTGAGAGAGAAAGAGAGAGAGAAAAAGCATGAGTGGGGGGAGGGGCGGAGAGAGAGGAGCAAGTGAGATCCTAAGCAGGCTCTGCACCGTCAGCTCAGAGTCCCATGCAAGGCTCAAACCCACAAACTGTGGGATCAGGACCTGAGCTGAAGTCGGATGCTCAACCAACTGAGCCACCCAGGCACCCACCCCACCTTTTTTTTTTTTAATGTTTAAGAGAGAGCATGAGCAGGGGAGGGGCAGAGAGAGGGGGAAACCCAGAATCTGAAGCAGGCTCCAGGCTCTGAGCTGCTAGCACAGAGCCCAAAGCAGGGCTCCAACTCACAAGCCATGAGATCATGACCTGAGCCATGACCTGACCGACTAAGCCACCCAGGCACCTCCCCGCCTTTTTTTTATGGGGAGCCTGCAACTCTTGATCTCAGGGTCATGAGTTTAAGCCCCACATTGGGTGTGGAGCCTACTTAAGTAAATTTTTACAAACGAATAATAAAACTTAAATTTAAAAAATACAAACTACTTTAAAGTTACAGAACCAATATGAGAGGATAATATGAGCACATTAGCTGTGAGATCTTGGTAAAAGTACTAAACCTGTCCTTGTTCAATCTTCTCAACTGCAAAATAAGTAATAATAGAATAGCTTTTATGGAGAGGCTGAAGACTAAGTGAATAAAAAAATACATCAAGTGTCTCAAAAGTAACTAGAAAACAGTAAATGCTCAGTAAATGTCAGACGTTGTTAACATTCTATAGTAGCAAAGCAGTATTATTTAGTCAAGAAAACTATGCTGTAGGTAAGTATGCAATAAAATAGAACTATTTTTTGATAAATGTTAGTAAGCGAAAAAGCAGGTAACACACCACAGTATATAATTCCATTTTTTGCAAAGACAAATTTCTAGAAGGATATCTACCAAAGTATTAAGAGAGACCATTTCTCTGGGTAATATGATTCTCAGTGACTATTTTCTTCTTTCAATTTCCCCTGTTGCTTTCAAATTTTCCAAAAGAACATATATTACTCATCACAATAAAAATGGTATAAACAGAAAGCCTATAGGGTTTAAAAACAAACACAATATAGTGCTTTTAGGAAAAGTAAAATTAAGGTATCTATTCCAAACCATTTGATAAATCTCTGCTCTAGTCATGTTGTATCTGAGGTTTGTTTGTCTGCCTTTAAGTTATTAGAACATAGAAATATTCAGGGATCTGCTGGGTGCAAACCCAATAGTTATATTAAAATGACAGGGGTACCTGGGTGGCTCAGTTGGTTAAGCGTTCAACTTCAGCTCAGGTCATGATGTCGCAGTCCGTGGGTTCAAGCCCTGTGACGAGGTTTGTGCTGACAGCTCAGAGCCTGGAGCCTGCTTGGGATTCTGTGTCTCCCTCTCTTTCTGCCCCTCCCCCACTCATTTCTCCATCTCTCAAAAATGAATAAACGTTAAAAAAGCCTTAAATAATAAATTTTGCTAAATACAATACGTGAAATATAAGTTAACACATAAAGCACAAACAATAATCTTTTCCCAGGTCTTTCATTTTTTAATAATAACCTTGAAAAAGGCAAATTTACTTCTCTCAATTACCCCCCACCCAACTACCTACACATTCCCTACTCCCATTTCCTGCCTTACTTTTTCTCCACAGCACCTGGCAAATTCTAACTTCTAGACAGTTGATTGTCTCTCCTCTTTCTTCTTGAATATAAGCAGCATAAGGGCAGGGATTTTTGTATATTCTGTCAACTGCTTACATGCTCAATGCTTGGGGCAGTTCCTGGCCTGTACGCACATAATATTTGTTAGAGGAATTTGGTACCATGAATGAGCAGTAACTTCTGTTGGGTTTAATTTTTAGAATGAAAGATGGTTGTTAAGAACAAAGAAAAAGTTAAAGCAGATGACAGAAAACAGAGGGAAAAGGCATTTTTCCCCCACCGAAGCCCCCAGAAAGACAAAGATGAGGTAAAGTCAACCTAATGTAGAAAGCGATAACAAAGATGTATTTAAGAGGGAGCTACAGCATGTACTTTATCAAGATGAGATTACCACCATGCTACAAAGACTATAAACCCAGGTACGGGAGAGTAACGTTCAGAAAAAGGTTGGGGTTATCTGTATCTAGTCTAAACGGCTCTTAACATCTCAATCATACAAGTGATTCTGTTCTCTAGATCCTGAAGGAGCCAAAAACTCCAAGTCAGAATCACAGAATGAGGACCACACATTAGAAGGAAGGAGAGGTGGACAGGGAAAGCCTTCCAATACAGGCTGTCTCTGCAGCAGGACAACATCAATTTATAAGCATTTCACTGGAACATTAGCAGAGGAGAAGCCTAAAATGCTCACAGTGAAAGAAGGTTAAGTGGAAATTAAACCATGACTTCTCTTCTACCATTCAGGTTTTTAGGACTTACCACAAAGTTAGAAAATGCGCGTTACACGTGCATCTCAGTCCACATCATTCTCTGCAAATTTCATGAGTCTTGAATTTCTCACTTATACTTACCAAAATGTATTTCATGTCCACCAAAAAGTAAAATCACCAAACGCTACACATGTGAAATTCATGCCAATGTGTTTAAGCAAAAAGAAAATGATAAAGCACCAGTTAACAGTGTCCTCCTGTCAGAGAAAACCCTGCTAGGGTTCATCTACATGGACTCTATAGTTTGCCACTGCCCACCATTCTTTTTTATTAATATTTTTATTTTTAATGTTTTATTTATTTTTGAGAGACAGAGAGCATGAGTGGGAGAGGGGTAGAGAGAGGGAGACACAGAAAGCAGGTTCCGAGCTGTCAGCACAGAGCCTGACGTGGGGCTTGAACCCACAAACCATTGAGATCATAACCTGAGCCAAAGTCGGACGCTTAACCTATGGAGCCACAAAGGCACCCCAACTGCCCACCATTCTTGACTATTCTTTCCCATTGTCAATCTCATACTAGACAAGCGCTCCTCATGCTGAAAAGCATAAGTTGTTTAACCACCTGGATTCAAAGACTTGGAAGTGATAATCCAAAGCAGTAGTCTCTTTTGCAGATACAGACACTTTCCTCCTTTAGGCTACATCCCACCTAATTTAAGGGGGGCGGGGGAGGCAGATTCTTTAGGGGGAGATGAGATTGTGGGTCAGTTCTTCTGTTTTCCAGACTTCTTACATGGATTGTTTTGATGATAAGATTAAAAATTAAGGTGCCAAAAAGGGAATTTCTTTTCCAGTCATTTAGGTAAAAAGACCAAAAAAGAAACAAAAAAAGGATTAAGCTAGTTTGAAATTTCTCACTAAAGCTAGTTGGAATAATGGTAATGTTTATTGAGCACCCATACTAATTAGTCACTGTGCTAAATACTTTCTATTACATACAATACCACTATGAGACAGGTACGTTTTGTAAATGAGAAACAGAAGCTTAGAGAATTAAAATCAGTTGCTCAAGACCATACAGGTATTTCATGTTGGGAGTTAGGAGCAGGAGGTTTCATCTTGAAAGCCTATATCTTATCTACTATAGTTAAAATGAAAATAAATGAAATTTTTATTAACCACATATACTTTTTCTAAAATGAATATGCATTAGTGAAGAAACTAATCTAGAAAACATAGAAGAGTTGCTTAAATCAAACAAGTTAAATGTCTACTGTCTGGTAATAGATCTCCTAAATGTCTCCCATAACTACTGCTGAATAGCTTCCCAAGTAACTAAATCATTCAGTGTCCTGATATAGCTGTGAAATGATTTTTCAAGTGACTCGCTTAAAATAATACTATTTGCAAATGAAATATGCTGCCCTCTTACAGTTGTATAAATACCTTATTTCGTGATGTATTCACTGCCCTATTTCTGCTCAGTTTCCTCCTCTCCTCCCCCACTTCCTCTCTGCCTTAAGATCCTTTAAAACCAGTTCAGTTCCCCCTTTTCAAAGAATACCTACAAATATGCACCATCTACATCTACCCAACAGGACTCTAACATCAGTGACTATGTTCAATAGTTACAGGAGGATACAAAGCAAAAAATGAACTCAAGAAAAAAACAACAGCATTTCTGATGCACCTTCATCTTTAGATCTACTCGTTTACAGATTCTAAACATTCTTATTTTCCTATTTCACACGTGGAATCCTGACTTTAACAACTAATACGCCAAAAAAAAAAAGCCTGCCTTTTCTTAGTCTTTTTTTTAAATTTTTTTTTCAACGTTTTTTATTTATTTTTGGGACAGAGAGAGACAGACAGAGACAGAGACAGAACAGGGGAGGGGCAGAGAGAGAGGGAGACACAGAATTGGAAACAGGCTCCAGGCTCCGAGCCATCAGCCCAGAGCCTGATGCGGGGCTCGAACTCCCGGACCGCGAGATCGTGACCTGGCTGAAGTCGGACGCTTAACCGACTGCGCCACCCAGGCGCCCCTTTTCTTAGTCTTTCTTTAAAAACAGTTGTTCCACAAATTTTTCCATAAATAAGGTATTGAAAAGATCAGCATACCAAAAAAAAAAAAAAAAAACAACCAAAAACCAATGCACTGTTATAAATATACCACATTTTTAGTAATACAAGTTTTAGTGATATAATTTAGTAACATAATTAGTTTATTCTGAATCATTTCTGGAACTTGTTCACAAATTGCTTTACAAGTAAATATAGTACATACAAATGCTAGTTACTTACCAGTGGATTAACATGTACTTTCATTCATTTACTCAACAAATATTTACTGAGTGCCCAAACGACTTTTTTTTTTTTTTTTTTTAAATTTCTGAATCAAGAGGAGTGATAAAGGCACAGGGGCTGAAGTTAAAAGGTCTTGGTTTGAAACCTGGCTCTTGTACTTACTAGCTCAGAGACTAAGGGTGGTCAGTTAACCTCCAGGTTAGCATTTCACCTATCTACTTGATAGGAGAAAAAGTAACTCAGGAGAAAAAGTAACCCTACTCATAGGATCTTTGTTGATTATGCTTTAACTGATTATGCAAAACAGCACAGGGCCTAGCAGTAATAAGTGTTCAATTAATGATAACCGCAGTAAATATATTTTAATACTGAGGAAAGTAGTTGAAGGAGATGACCAATAAATGTTCTTTTTGTCTTTCTAGAAGGATTGAAATTTGTGAAACTTCATATTAAAGACACATTAAAAATAGAAATCTTAAGGTTATGGAAAAAAACTTCCACTTTTTTTAAAAAAAAAGATGTGTTAAGTATGTAGGATGAAATAACAACAACAACAAAAATTAAGGTATGAAAGAAAAAGAGATGGATAAAGAAAATCCTGAAAGCTCCTGTGTGGGTGATAGGTGTATAGAGGTTCCTTATACTACTCTATTTTTGCAAAAATGCAATTTTTTATAACTATAATTGCAATCCCAGAACATGCCTAACACATTTCCTCATATTCAGAAGAGACTAGGATTTTAGCCTTGAGATCTGCTGAACTAATAATAGTACCTCCCTGCTCAATAATTCAGTACAGGTCAAGTTTTGTCAGACAATTCTACCTTTCACTATAAAGGTGAGTGGAGGGAATAAATGTATTAAAGCATTAAAAATGCAAGCTCTTCTGCTGCTCATTAATATTACAATAGCAATAATGCACATTTTCCCATGCCTTCCAAAAATACAAAATTGCTTGTTCTTAAATTAACAACTTGCACCTTCTACACTTTTGAAATTACAAGGGATATATGTCAATCATATTTCAATAAAGCTGGACAGGAGAGAGACATTACTAGAGAATCATAGGCACAGCCAAAGAAACCTAAAGATATGCAGAACAGAGTTGCTACTATCTTTAAAATTTGAGGGATATTATTATCAATTCATGTAAAGGTTTTAGGTGATGTTTATAGACTGCGTTTAGGTTTTATCACTGATTAACAATATAGCAAACAAGCAGAGGGAAAGAGGCAATTTTCTTAAGAGGCTTAAGAAGCTTAACCTACAGAGTCTATGCCACCTAAATTAAGCTGACTAAAACAACACAAAATTTCAAGTCACACGTCGCCTATCTCTGGGTAAGCAAGTAAACACTAGTAAAAAACAAACTAGAGCATTTAAGAAAGCAATCATGTTTGTGTAACCCTTAATTCCTAAAATAAACTGGTTGGCTCTATCAAACATATTCCTAATTCATAATTAATTCAAGTCTCAAATGAAGCATACTTGCCATCGGCAATCATTCAACGACAAAGCGCATGATTAATCACCCAAATACAGCATCTTTTTAAAGAATGCAAAGCCATCTGCAGTTTCCGCCTGGGTTTACACATTCACTAAGCACAGGCAGGCATCTTTAAAAACAACAACAACAACACAGCAACAACAATAATTAGGAATAAACTACGATGGCCTGAGAGATTACATCTCTCCGCGCTTTTGTATACCCTGGAAATCAATAACGCTAAAGTCAAATTGTAACATTCCCCAACTTTGGTTTAACGCGAGCGGTGGACGCCGAGCATCCGCCCACTGGCCTCTCGTGACTGGGACTACTTTGACGCACCGGGATGCGGCTCACCTGACATTCCGAACCAGCCATTACCAAGAAAAGCCAATTCTGCGGGGGGGAAAAAAAGGGGGGGGGTGCTCCCTTAGGGTGCCCCTAAGGGCCCCCTTCTGCCGGCACCCTGAAAGCGAGGGGCCACGCCACCCCCGGCCCTGAGCGGCGTCCGCACCTGCCAGGAGAGGCTGGGGGCCGGGGTTCGGCCGCATGGGAAGGGGCGGCCCAGCCCCGGCCCCTCGGCGTCCGCCCTGGCCCCGCCGCTGGGGCAGGAACCGGGGCCGGAGGTTTCCGCCCGGCGCCGCCAAGCCCGCCAGGGGCCTAGCTCGGGCTCCCAAGGGCCCGTCCGCGGCGGCGGGGACGCGCAGCCGCCTTCCAGCCCGGCCCGCCGAGCCTCCCCGCGGCGAGCGCGGTGGCGCCCGCACCTGCCCCGCGCCCTGCCGCAGCCCCGGCCAGTCGCTTCACCCACCTGGCGCCCCCGCCGCGCCTCCCGTACGTCACAGCGCGACCCCGTGCCCCTCGGCACCCGCAGCGCGGGAGCGAGCGGACGCCGGGAGACCCTGCTCGGCAGTCGCCGCCGCCGCCCGGTTCGTCGCCAGGCCGCCGACAGCGAACCTGTTGCGCAGCGTGTCACGGCCGCTCGGGCTTCGCGGCGCCGCCTCAGCCCCACAACAACATGGCGGCCGCGGCCTCCGCAGGAAGCCGGGGGGCGGGGAGGTAGGCGACGGGCCGGGCGGCTGACGGCCCGCCCGCCAGCCCGCGGCCGGCACCGACTCCCCCACCGTCGGGAACCCGAAGTTGGCCCGGGCGCGGCTCCTCACCCCCAAGAGTCCCGGGGCACCGAACCCCGCGGGCCTGGTGCCAGAGTTCCGCTCTCCCCTCGGGGAGGCCCCGAAGCCCCGGGACCCGGCAGCCCTTCCTGGAGCAGCGACGGCCCACCTGGCTCCTCCTCCCCGAGGTGACATGTTGAGGTTGGGTGGTGCGTTTCCTGCCTCTGCAGAACCCCCAGGGTTTCAGGGAAGGCCTAGACGAGTCTGACACATGCCTGTTGCACCCCACATGGGGTGCTCTCCGGCGTCTTCTTCCTCTCTCGGGTTAATGCGCTGATCTGAGCTGGGATTCTCCTAGAATGGGAATCTGGGGCAGGAGAAGGAGGCTGTTCCTGCGCTTGTTTATGGGTCTGTTACAGCCCGCAGAAGAACTGACCATACCCAATGGTCATCCATTCAGCATTCCTCACTCCTCTGTAACACATGACAAAGACCGACAAGGTAGGGACCTCCCCACCTGCCTCCACTTGGGAGAGCAACTACCCCGTATACTCTCATGAGCAGTAAGAAGACGTTCATCTCTGCCCAAACTCCACTACCTGCAGGTCTGAACATTCTTCCCCACGCTATAGTTGCCTGACAACTGAAGATCAGAGTATCACCTTTTTCTCAACCCTTCTGGTCCCTGGTCTCCCCACAAAACACCAGACTTCAAGTTACTACCATATACCTTTCCCCTTAACACAGCATTCTTTCTTTTTTTTTTTTTTTTTTTTTAAATTTTTTTTTTCAACATTTATTTATTTTTGGGACAGAGAGAGACAGAGCATGAACGGGGGAGGGGCAGAGAGAGAGGGAGACACAGAATTGGAAACAGGCTCCAGGCTCTGAGCTGTCAGCACAGAGCCCGACGCGGGGCTCGAACTCACAGACCGTGAGATCGTGACCTGGCTGAAGTCGGATGCTTAACCGACTGCGCCACCCAGGCGCCCCAACACAGCATTCTTTCAAGAGAAAGGGTTTCTGTTAGCTGGGGTTAGAGGAGGAGTCACTGTTCCTATGGGTGTAACAAAATGGGGTTACAAGACCCAATAATTCTCTTGGCTTTTTGAGGCAGAGTGGGGCTGGTCCCAGGTACAAAACTCATATTCCGCCCCCCCCCCCCCAGGACTTAAGCAGATAAAGGAGAAATTTGTGCAGATCAAATGATCCCATGGCTTCATTACTTACCTGTTAGGGCAGGTGAAGATGGCAAGGCTGCCTGAGAGGGATGGCTCCAAAGCTTAGGCCTATCTGGCCAACCAACCCATGTGAGGGACTTAGCAAACATCAGTGATGATAAACAGGCTTTTCCCGCTCTCACACTCGGTGTTTTTCCTAACTCTTCGGATTAGGACCTGACCAAGACCTGACAGACAGGTCCTGTGCTTCAGTGACATAGTGAGGCCTGACTCCTTTGTGTTAGTCCAGGAAGTCTCTTATCTACTGGGGACCAGTCAATCTGCAAATAAGCCACCCAAGCTAAGGACAACACTCTTGAGCATATGGTCTCATTCTCATGGCAGACCTCACCAATTAATTGTGGTACTCCCTTTCAGAGCCCATATTTAAGGGTCTAAACCTCTGAATCCTTCTCAACATAATGCTCCAGAGACTTGGCCTAGTGTGAAACCTGTTTTTTTTAATTCTTGATAGGCAGATTGCCAGTCTCTATATCCCTCCCTCCATTTGGTCAATGCCATTTGTGTTTTCTGGGTTCTGGACCTGGGGAAATTCACCGAGTCCTTTTTCTTTCTGAAGAAGGTGCTGAATCCATGGCTGGATAAAAATGAAGTTTGTAAAAAGGAATATTTATAAACAAATAAAAAATATTTCAACATCTCCCTAAAATAAGTAAAAAATTTAGCAACCTGTCGTGGAAATTGGTGTCCTGTATACAACTGGGAACCTGTAGTATCCCGACTGCTAAAACATTATATCTCAGGGTTCCGTAAGGAATCTTGAAGCCAATTTGTCCATCCTATCCTACTCATTCGGTATTTATCATTTACATAGGTGACATATCCACCATCCTACTTCTTTGACATCCTCTTCTGCTCACAGATCATACCTTGGAACTGTATCTGTAATTTCTCTCCTTGGTATTTCCCAGATCCCACCACTCTTGTTTACCTGCAGCCTAATGGGTGATCAGATACTTGAAGGAACTAAGTCCTACCTTAGACATATGGGCATACCTGTTAAATCTAAAGAAGATTAGGAATTACTATAGTATGAGAAGGCTGAGAGGTCAAGAAGGGGACTAGGTATATTTTTCTTCCCCAACTTCTTCCACAATTTAGGATAGATTCTTGGGTCTATTCCTGGTAATCTAGCTTTTACCATGGGAGCATTTAATCTCAATCTGTTTTCCTTACCTGCACTGATTCTTCCCACCCCAACCATATATATGCTATGTTCTATCAATCTCTCTTTGTTTTAATTAATTAGATTCCATCCTTAACCCCATTCCTACTCCGTCTGCCCTCAGAACAAACCCACAATGGTGGGAAGAGGCTATAATAGAGACCATAAGCAATTTCAGAGTCTAAGCATCCCATGAGATAAATAAATTATCTATCCTATAGAGTAGGAAGGCTATGAGAATCTAGAGCTCATATGTAATGCCTCCAGTAGTAGTAAATCTCCAAGACAATGCAATAAATAAATAATTTAGAACTTCCCTTATTGTTTCTTGTAGCACAGGTCTGTTGGGTACAAGTCTTCTTTGTTTTATCCAAAAATGTTATTTTACTTTCATATGAGAATTGTATGTCCCCTGAATATGGAATTCCAGATTGACAGGGTTTTTTTCTCTTTCAGCATTTTAAAGATGTTTTTCCATTCTCTTCTGGGCTTCTTGGTTTCTGCTGAAAGTCAGGTGTTGATCAGATCATTTTCTTCTCTGTGTAATATGCTATTTTCTCTTGCTGCTTTCAATGTTTGCTCTTTATCTTTGACTTTCAATAACTTGACCCTGATGTGCACCAGTGTTTTGTTTGTTTGTTTGTTCTGTGTGGCATTCATTTACAATCCTGTATCTATCTTTAATCAATTAGGAAAAATTTTAGACATTATTTCTTTAAATTTTTTTTAATGTTTATTTATTTTTGAGAGAGAGAGAGAGAGAAAGCAAGAGAGCATGAGCAGGGGAGGGGCAGAGAGAGAGGGAGACACAGAATCTGAAGCAGACTCTTCACAGAATCTGCGCTGTCATCACACAGCCCGACATGGGGCTCAAACCCACAAACCTTGAGATCATGACCTCATCCAGAGTTGGGCACTTAACCGACTGAGCCATCCAGGCATCCCAGACATTATTTCTTCAAATACTTTTTTTCTGCCCCATTCTCTCTCTCATCTCCTTCTGGCATTACACGTATATTTGATTGTTTGCTATCACCTGGGTTCATATAGATGTAGCAGTATTAAACTACTATTGAACACCAGAAAAACCTGCTCTACCTTCCTGATCCTTAGGGCATCTGAAGATAGGAGCATTGTGCAGTGGGAATCTAAAGCTGTGCCCCTTTTACCTTCTGTCTTTGGTGGGAATAATCTGCCTCTATTGTTAGCAACTGAGATTTTTAGCCAGGGTGTCTCTTTTATTCTGTAGGAAAAAAAACCCTTAAAATATCTCTATACTACTCTTGAACACACACACACACGCACACACACACACACACACACACACACACACACAGATACAGACATACCCACACACATTCTATCAGAATGATTCTATTTCTTCTGAGAAATAGCTGGAAAGTGAGGTTTGTCTCTTTTTTAGTCTCTTTTTTCTTTCAAAACCCACACAAAAGAATAGATGTGCTGACAGTCATTCTTTGTGCATATAGAACATAAAGTCAAAGTCAATCTGGGAAACCAAGCTGAGGCTGCCCTAGTATTTTGACCATAAGAGCAGTTGAAAAGCAGGTCAGGGATATGGGAAGTCAGGGTCCTGGAAAAGGCCTAGGGTTTCATCTGGTATGTATTTGCCGATTCATTAATTTGATATTTGTTTTCATTCAACAAATAGTTATTGAGAACCTATCATGTTTTAGCTACTGGAAACAAGGAGTTAGCAAGGAATTAGCACTAGTGGAAGCAGCTGACCCAATTCAGAGGCATGGTTAATGGGCCAAACTGGTTCCTTTGCCCTGTTACCGGCTTGGTAACCTCCTGCATCCTTATTTGGAGCCCTGGCGTAGATGAGAAATATGGAAGAAGCGGAAATACGAATGATTTAAGGGGAAAGAGGAGGGAAGGGAAATTCCCGAGCACGCAGGAAGGAGTGTTCTCATTATTGGGCCGCTTGTGTCATGCAAAACTTGAGATGCTGGCTTAAGGCCTGATGGTACTGGAAGAGGTAGTACCAGGCATATTAGAGGGGAAGTCAGCCCAGACTTGGCTCTGGGCCAGCACAGCAGGGTGGAGCCAAAGGCCAGACTGGGGCAAGGCCCTAGAGCTCTGGACAGGACGTGCCCATTCATGACTGAAGCACTAGGGGCTTCCAGTCTGGCAGGTGTAGCTCAGGGAAAGGGAATCAAGCCTGTATTCAGAAGTCAGACGTGCTTCCTGTCTGGCACATTTGCCCAGCTGTCTGTTCAGTTCATTGCTGCCGTCTCCAGCACAAACTTGGAGCGATTCCAGTTCCCTTCTTGTAATAACCTCACTAGTATTTATGTGGCATTTTGCACTTGATGGATTAATTTTGTTATTTCATTTAATCCTCACAACAATTCTGGGAAGCAGGGTAAGGATCTGTTTGTGATCATCTAACCTTGGTTGGTATGAAAGGAAAGAGGTAAAATCAGGCCTCAGTCTTGTGTGGGTAGTTTTCCCATGCCCGGTTGTTGTGATTTTTCTTTTTTCCCTTTTAAATAGAGAAACACAGGCTATGCTATTCTGGGTTCAGATAGCAACAATGTTTTTGTTTAAAACCTACAGTGGATCAGATCATTTTGTACTATGTGGCCCAGTCTAGCTGGACAAACATTTTTATTTCTAGAATTACCATTTTCTTCTTTCTAAGTAAGATAATATCTTGAGCCAATGAAATACAAGAAAGACAACTGCCCCTACACTGGCCCACACCCCCACTCACAGGAGAGAGAGAGATGGAGTTCTGTATTTGCTGTGGTGCAAGGGTAGATCCCTGGCAAACGGGAGGCCACATTTTGTTCATTTAGATGATACCCTTATAACTTGCCCTGTCTTGATTTACCCCAAGAACAAGATGAACATCTAAACATTAGGGCAATTAAATCACTGCCCAAAATGGTGTCAGCAACCTCAGCTTGGTTGCCATTCTCATCCACCCGAGGGCAGAATGACCAGAATTCTCCACCCAGGAGAACCTCTGCACTGGGACTCAGATGGAGATTAGGATTGGGTGCTTAGAGCTATTTGCCATTTCTTTTGTTTTCCCCTTTGTGTTGCATGTATCCAATAAATAGGCCTTGTTCTTTTTCGAGTACCTATAGTTTAAAAATGTTTAACTCGGTAGAATCACATAGGAGGGCAAAGAAGCACAAAAATAGACTTGCTCGCAAATTAATTGAACCTTAGAAGCCATTCCTCAACAGGTGGATGTTTGTGCCTTTTTTGCATAACTTGAGTGTCAAAAAAAGTACAGCATTTGAATGAAGTCATTCAGCCATAAGTGATGAGAATGGCTACTATCCAGTTTTCCTAACATTTAACCACCACGACCATTGCTTGCCTGGTGTGCCTGGCACATATAAATATAAATACAAATATAGTCTCTAACAAAAGGTAACAGTGCATGCCAGGTATTTTATAAACCGCACTTCACAGGTGAAGAAACTATCATTTAGAGAAATTGGATCATTTTTCCACAATCACATATTTAGAAAGTGGAAGAGCTAGAATTTGAATCCTTATTTTTATAACTACCAAGACCATGGTCTTTCTACCCTACAATACTTCCTCTCACTATATTACAGCATTAACAGTTTCTCTGTATTAAATATACATGAGTAGGAAATTCCAAAGTAATTTATCTTGGAAGAACAGTTCCCCAAAATATGAAGATGCAAATAGTAGGTCAGGTTCCACTGTGCAGTCAGACACATGGTGTCATGCTCCTGGAGCATGTGATTCCTGCCACTGCAGTCAGGAATTCATGCCACAGTGCACTCCTCTTCTCTGTGTTGGCCATGGATTTGGAGGGTGTGACTTAGATGGTCTTATTCCTTATTTTCCTTTAAGAGTCTGTCATGTAAATACTTTTTTTTTAAATTTTTTTTCAACATTTATTTATTTTTGGGACAGAGAGAGACAGAGCATGAACGGGGGAGGGGCAGAGAGAGAGGGAGACACAGAATCGGAAACAGGCTCCAGGCTCTGAGCCATCAGCCCAGAGCCTGAAGCGGGGCTCGAACTCACGGACCGCAAGATCGTGACCTGGCCGAAGTCGGACGCTTCACCGACTGCGCCACCCAGGCGCCCCAGTCATGTAAATACTTTTTAAGGAGAATCCCACCTGATCATTTGAAGAGGAGTAGAAGCAGTGGCCTTAAAGATGTACACTCAGTCTGGCCAGTGTGAGCCATAGCAGTTAATTAAATGAACATCTTGCCATTCGCGACCACCCACATTGACCCAAGGTAATTTAGTAAGGTCAGATTACTCAAAATACTTAGAAGAGCTTCATTACATTCCAAATAAACAGCTGAAGGAAAATAAAATCTTAATGTCTGTGTCTGATTTTCAATTCTGTGAAACGATCTGACTACAGAACATTTTTTTTCTTCTTTATTGAGGTATAACTTGCAGATCGTAAAGTATACACACTGTAAATGTGCCAGTGCCTAGATTTTACGTAAGTGAAACACAGTATGTACCTACCTGTGCCTGGCTTCTGCCCAATGTTATAGACAGTCCATTTGAAGCAACAGAATTTTTACCCCACTTTGAAATGCTTCCCACAATTCACTCATTTGTAGGAGGAGAAATTTTTTTAAAAGATTTCAGACGAGGGGCGCGTGGGTGGCTCAGCTGGTTGAGTGTCTGACTCTTAATTTTGGCTCAAGTCATGATCCCAGGGTTGTGGAATCCAGCTACCACATCAGGCTCTGTGCTGAGTGCGGAGCCTGCTTGAGATTCTCTCCCTCTATTTTCCTCTGCCCGTCTCCCCCACTTACATGTGCTTTCTCCCTCTCTTAAATAAATAAATAAATAAATAAATAAATTAATTAATAGGTAGATAGATAGATTCCAGACTAAGTCATCTTTAAGAGATTGCCTATTATTTTCATCAAGAAGTAATTAGTGAAAATCTTTGTGTAAATGTTTTGCATCCATTTATCTCTCCATCTCTCATTTTGTTCTAAAAAATAATTGCAAGAGAATTGAAAACTCCTTGTTTTCAATTCTCTGTTCTGGAAAATGCCAGCATTGTGTTGGTATTTAAGAAAGTTGTTGACCAACCTCTCCATATCCAGCAATGTTTTTATTTTCTAAAATTCACTTTTTTCTTGAGAAAAAAAGGGGTTTTATTCCATTTTATTTTTATTTTCCAAACAGCATTATTTTAATAATTCTATAGTTTTGAAGTACAGGTAGATTTTAAATAATGCAGTTGCATCATAACAACAACTCAAACCTCTTTCATTTTCCTCCTAGGATTTGTGTATTTAAAAAAATACTTATTATTTGACTGATTCATCGCATAATTTTCAGCTTTTCTTCACTTAAGGTAAAGTCATAAATACTTTTCCATGATAGCATATCTTCTGTATTTTCCACATTTATCTTTAGAAACTGCATACTTTCTCTTGACTAAAGTACTGTAATTTACTTAATGATTCTCCTGGTATTGGCTGATTTTAATTTTTCATTATTATAAATTACATTTTCTTTCTAAACACCTAAATGTATATAAAAAACATTTCACAATAAATGTTTTCATAGGTACCATTTTTCCTTCTTTTGGCGTTCATCGTTAAAATTAATTCTCAGAACTGTAATTGCTGCATTAAAATAATTATTGATAGTTTCTATAAGACTATTATTAATTTACCGTCATAGCAGCGTAGGAGTGTACCAGTTCCACTACACCCTCCTCAAAATGATATTTCATCTACATTTAAAAATTGTAATTACGAGGCAAAATAATTTTTCAATTTAACTTGTTTTTCTTAGGTCATTATGATCTAACTTGATGGTCAACATTTTTATACTTTTATGAATTAATAAAAAGTCATCTTTCGGGGCGCCTGGGTGGCTCAGTCGGTTGGGTGTCTGACTTCCGCTCAGGTCATGAGCTCGCGGTCCGTGAGTTCGAGCCCCGCGTTGGGCTCTGTGCTGACAGCTCAGAGCCTGGAGCCTGTTTCGGATTCTGTATCTCCCTCTCTCTCTGACCTTCCCCCATTCATGCTCTCTCTCTCTCGGTCTCAAAAATAAATAAATGTTAAAAAAATTTTTTAAAAAGTAATCTTTCTTCTGTGAATTATTCACATTCTCTGTTCATTTACATATTATGGTATTCCAATTTTACCAATTCATGTACAGTAAATTCTTTTAAAACATTGAGATATAATGGGCATATAACCTTGTATACAAACACATACAAACTCGATATTTGCATGTGTTGCCAAATGATCACCACAATAAGTCTTGTTAGCAACTGTCACCACACATAGTTACAATTTTTTTTTCTTGTGATAAGAACAAAGATTTACTGTCTAAGCAAATCTAAAAAAAGATTTCATAGATAAGTGAGATCATAGTGGTATTTATCTTTCTCTGTCTGTCTTATTTAACTTAGCATAATGACCTCAGGGTCCATCCATGTTGCCACAAATGGCAAGATATCATTCTTTTTATAGATGAATAATATTCCATTGTATATAAACATATTTATACCACATTTTTAAATTTATTCATCCATTTATGGATACTTAAAAAAATTTTTTTAATGTTTATTTTTGAGAGACAGAGAGAGACAGAGCATGAGTCGGGGAGGAGCAGAGAGAGAGGGAGACACAGAATCCAAAGCAGGCCCCAGGCCCTGAGCTGTCAGCACAGAGCCCGACACGGGGCTTCAACCCATGGACCGTGAGATCATGACCTGAGCCTAAGTTGGCGCTTAACCAACTGAGCCACCCAGGTGCCCCCATTTATGGATACTTTGATTGTTTCTATGTCTTGGCTATTATAAATGTTTATATTTATTTTGAGAGAGTGAGGGAGCATGCACATGTGCGCTCCAGTGAACAGGGGAGGGGCAGAGAGAAGGGGAGAGAATCCCAAGCAGATTGCACGCTGAGAGCACAGAGCCCAACGTGGGCCTTGATCTCACGAACAATGAGATCATGACCCGAGTGGATATCAAGAGTTGGACACTTAACCAACTGAGGCACCCAGGTGCCCCTATATCTTGGCTATTATAAATTATGCTGTAATGAACATGGGGGTGATATATCTTTTTGAGTTAATATTTTCATTTTCTATGAATAAATACCCAGAAGTAGAAATGCTGGATCATATGGCAGTTCTATTTTTAATTTTTTGGGGAACCTCCATTCTGTTTTCCATAGTGGCTGCACCAGTTTACATTCCACCAACAATACACAAGGATTCCCTTTTCTCTACGTCCTTGCCAATACTGGTCATTTCTTCTTTATAATTCCCATTCTAACAGATGTGAGGTGGTGTCTCATTGGTTTGCATTTCCCTGATTATTGGTGGTGTTGAACATCTTTTCATGTACCTGTCGGCCCTCAGTATGTCGTCTTTGGAAAAATGACCGTTCATATCCTCTGTTCATTTTTTAATTTGATTTTTTTCTTTTTAAAAAAAAAAATTTTTTTTAACGTTTATTTATTTTTGAGACAGAGAGAGACAGAGCATGAACGGGGGAGGGTCACAGAGAGAGGGAGACACAGAATCTGAAACAGGCTCCAGGCTCTGAGCGGTCAGCACAGAGCCCGACGCGGGGCTCGAACCCACGGACCGTGAGATCGTGACCTGAGCCGAAGTCGGACGCTTAACCGACCGAGCCACCCAGGCACCCCTAATTGGATTTTTTTCTATTGAGTTATATGAATAATTGATATATTTTGGATATTAACTCCTAGTTAGATCCATAATTTGCAATTTTTCCTCCCATTCATTATGTTGCCTTTTCATTTTGTTGATGGTTTCCTTTGCTATGTAGAAGCTTTTTAGTTTGATGTAGTCCCACCTGTTTATTTTTGCTTTTGTTCCCTTTGCTTTTGGTGTCAAATCCAAAAAATCATTACCAAGAGCAATGTCAAGGAGCTTACTGTCAATGTTGTCTTCTCAGAGTTTAGGTCTTACATTCAGGTCTTTAATCCATTTTATGTTAATTTTTGTGTATGGTGTAAAAAAGTGATCCAGTTTTATTCTTTTGCATTTGGCTGTCCAGTTTTCCCAGCACCACTGACTGAAGAGGCTGTCCTTTCCCCATTGTATATTCTTGGCTCCTTTGTCATTAAATTAATTGACCATATATGTGTGGGTTTATATCAGGGCTCTCTGTTATGTTCCATTGATCTATGGGTCTGTTTTTATGCCAGTACCATATTGTTTTGATTACTATAGCTTTGTAGTATAGTTTGAAATCAGGCATTGTGATGCCTCCAGCTTTGTTCTTTCTCAAGGTTGCTTTGGCTATTTGGGTTTTTTTATATTTTGTGGTGCCATATAAATTTTAGGTTTGTTTGTTTTATTTCTATGAAAAATGCCATTGGAATTTTGATAAAGATTGCATTGAATCTGTAGATTGGTTTGGGTAGAATGGATTGTTTAACAATATTAATTCTTTCAATCCATGAGGATAGAATATATTTCCATTTATTTGTGTCTCCTTCAATTTCTTTCATCAGTGCAGGTCTTTCACCTTCTTGGTTAAGTTTTGTTTTGTTTTTTTTCAGCATAAGAAAACATAAACAGATGCTTTAGTTATAAAGCTTACATAAAACTTAGGAATTTTGCTTTCATTATTTTTTTCCACTGAGAACTTATATTTGGGACCTTCTTGGTTAAGTTTATTCCTAGGTATCTAATTCATTTTTGATGCAGTTGTAAATAGGATCATTTTCTTAATGTCTGTTTCTGATAGTTCCTCATTAGCATATAGAAACACAGCAGATTTTTGTATATTGATTTTGTATCCTGCAACTTTACCTAATCCATTTACTCTAAAAGTTTTTTGGTGGAGTCTTTAGGTTTTCCGATATAATATGTCATCTGCAAATAGTGACAGTTTTACTTCTTCCTTTCCAGTTTGGATGCCTTTTATTTCTTCTTCATACATAATTGCTCTGACCAGGACTTCCAATGTTATGTTGAGCAAAGGTGAGAGTAAACGTCCTTGTCTTGTTCCGTAGACAATGTTGCTGTGGGCTTGTCACATAAAGCCTTTATTATGTTGACATACATTCCCTCTACACCCACTTTGTTGAGAGTTTTTATCATAAATGAATGTTGAATTTTGTATAATGCTTTTCTACATCTATTGAGATGATCATATGATTTTTCTCTTTCATTTTGCTATTGTGGTGTATCATATTGATTGATTTGTGAATGTTGAGCCATCCCTGCTTTCTGGAATAAATCCCACTTGATCATGGTATATCATCCTTTTAATCTATTATTGAATTTGGTTTGCTAGTATTTTGTTGAGGATTTTTTGCATCTGTGTTCAAAATATTGGGCTACAATTTTCTTTTCTTGTGGTGTCCTTCTCTGGTTTTAGTGTCAAGGCAATACCAGCCTTGGAAAATGAATTTGGAAATGTTTTCTCCTCTTATTATTAATATTTTTTTGAAGAGTTTGAGAAGGATTAATTCTTCTTTAAATGTATGGTAGAATTCACCAGTGAAGACATCTGATCCTAAACTTTAGTTTGTTGGGAGGTTTTTAACTACTGATTGTATCTCCTTACTAGTAATCAATCTATTCAGATTTTCTATTCCTTCATGATTCAGTTTTGGTAGGTTGTGTGTTTCTAAGATTTATCCATTTCTTCTTTTTAAAAAATGTTTCTTAATGTTTATTTTTTGAGAGAGAGAGAGAGAGAGAATTCAAGCAGGGCAAGGACAGAGTGAGGGGGACTTAGGATCCAAAGCGGGCTCTACATTGACAGCAGCGAGCCTGATGTGGGGCTCAAACCCACAAACTGCAAGATCATGACCTGAGCCAAAGTCAGACTTTCAACCGACTGAGCCACCCAGGTGCCCCTATCCATTTCTTCCGTGTTGCCAAATTTGTTGGCATAACTGTTGATAGTAGTCTCATGTCCTTTGTATTTCTGTGGTATCAGTTGTAATGTCTCCTCTTTCATTTATTTTATTTATTTCATTCTAATTTTATTTATTTGAGTGTTCTCTCTTCTTTTCTTGGTGAATGTAGCTAAAGGTTTTTCAATTTATCTTTCCAAAGAACCAGCTCTTAGTTTCATTTACCTTTTCTTTATTTTATTATTTTTTATTTTAGAAAGAGAGTGTGAGTGGCGGAAAAGGGGCATAGGGAGAGAGAGAGAGAGAGAGAGAGAGAGAGAGAGAGAGGGAGGGAGAGAGGGTGAGGGAGAGAGAGAGAGAGAATTTTAAGCAGGCGCTATGCTCAGCATGGAGCTTGATGCAAGGCTTGATCCCACAACCCTGGGATCATGACCTTAGCCGAAAGCAAGAGTCAGCTGCTCAACCAACTGAGCCACCCAAGCACCCCTCATTTACCTTTTCTATTGTCTTTTTACTACTTATTTCTGCTCTGATCTTTGTTATTTCCCACTTTCTACTAACTTTGGGCTTCATGTTGTCTTCTTTTCCTAGTTCTTTGAGGTGCAAATATTATAGATCTAGCAACCTAAAATAAGGTTGAATCCTTCAGTTCTAATTCCAAATTGCTTGGGATGAAACTCTGATGGTCCAACTTAGGAACACTCCTGTTCCAATCAACTGCAGTCAGGGAGATAGAATCAAAGTGTGTAAACATGTCTGACTGGATCTACTCTTGTGATTTTGGTATTTAATGTCTGGAGGAAAAAAGGAAAGGAGGAACAATATAAACCTGACAGATATGACAAAAGATTTCTCCTGTAATATTTTTGTCAGGCAGACATTGGCACTGATGGCAATTTTCTTATGAAAGAAAAAAAATAAATATCAAAATGTCTCTGCAATATGCTAAGAGTCTTTGGGACTTTTGTTATGGTGGCCACGATATATTTTAGTTTTTTCAGATGCTTAAGGAGAAGCTGTTTGATTTATCATTTGGGACAAGAGAGAGTCACTGAAATTATATTACAACTCTAGCATTCTCTTTTTAAGTTCAGTGTTCTTTCCCAGAGCAGTGACAGTGACACTGTTAGAAGTTAAAACAAAAAATATAAAGTTCTAGGGGTGCCTGGGTTGCTCAATCTGTTAATTGTCTGACTCTTGACTTTGGCTCAGGTAGTGATCTCATGGTTTGCAGGATCGAGCCCTACATCGGGCTTCTTGCTGGCAGTGCAGAGCCTGTTTGGGATTTTCTCTCTACCCCTTCCCCTCCCACCCCCCCTCCCCCTGCTCTCTCTCTCAAAATAAATAAATATATACATGTATACAAACAATAAAATAAAAATAAAATTCTATCCTCCAACCAACAAATTTTAGTTAGAATTATGATAACTTCTGGGCACCTGAGTTGGTTGAGCATCCAACTCTTGATTTTGGCTCAGGTCATGATCTCAGGGTCATGGGATCAAGCCCTGCATCGGGCTCCATGCTGAGCATGGAGCCTACTTGAGATTCTCTCTCTCTCCCTTTGCCCCTCTCCCCAGCTAATGCTCTCTCTCTTTTTCTCTAAGAAAGAAAGAAAGAGAGAAAGAAAGAAAAGAAAGAAAGGAAGGAAGGAAGGAAGGAAGGAAGGAAGGAAGGAAGGAAGAAAAAGTTATGGTAACTTCTTAGGGATTTACAAAAATGTCCTTGAACTTTGTGTCCTTCAAATTTAGCATTGCTTTTAATTTGATGTAGTGCACAGTCTGAATTGATTTGGTTTGTCATTCATATAGTAAGTCTCAGCACAGGGAGCAGGTTTTGACATGTACTAGAAGCTCACACTGAACTCTCAATACTTAGAAAATAATAATTAATGGTTAGGTACTGGGTATTTGGCCCAAAACTCTAATTAACTTTAAGAGCTATTTTGGTGTATGATGAAAGTGAGATGTGAAAAACTTTTCATGGCTTCTTAGAAGGAGTCAGGAATGTATCCACTGGCTGAGAAATGTTGAAATTTGGAATACATAAATATAGTTGCTTGATGAATGTGAACATCAGGTGGTTCTCATGTTAGGAGTTGTAAAAACATTTATACTAGAATAAATGTCATCAAGATTGGATTAAGAGTTTAGAGGCCCTAAAATTAAAGTACCCATGTGTGAAATTAAAACAAAACACCAGTATACACTAAACTTTAAAATCAGGAAGTCCAATTCTATGATTTGTTTATCTTGTCATTTTGCATGGTGATTATTGCAATGCTTTTTTTTTTTTTAACTCTTGAATGTTGAAGTATTTCCAAGTAATTGTGTGTGTGTGTACCCGCGCATGCATGCATGAATACAGTGTGTGCATGTTTGCACACATGCAGATATGCATGATCAAGGCATGCCTTTGCTTCAAGCACACTAAGATATGCTTAGTCTGCTTTTTGGATAATCCACAATGGCTACACCATGTTCTTCAGAACTCGGAACATTAAGTGGATTGTATGGATTTTGGTTCCAATTACAGAAAATTTGAATAGATAAGTTGGCAAGCAAGGACACTACACCAAGGGGCAACTCCTTTACGACTCCTCAAAAGACAGCTGTGCCTGGTGTCTTCTACCCAATGTGGAAGGGGCTCAGATTCATATTGGAGCATAAGAATTTTGCTCCGATATGATCCTGATTGAGGAGCAAGTGAGCAGCTGGTGAAGGCCTTTTCGTGTGATGGTTCCTAACTTCTTCAACAAAAACTCTTTTCATTATTTCCCCTCCTGATTTGAAATATCTTTTAAAAATGCATTTAATATTTAAAAGTTTGTTGTATATAAATGCATATTAAAATGCCCTTTACAAGGGGCGCCTGGGTGTCTCGGTCGGTTGAGCGTCCGACTTTGGCTCGGGTCATGATCTCACAGTTCGTGGGTTTGAGCCCCACCTCGGGTTCTGTGCTGATAGCTCAGAGCCTGGAGCCTGCTTCAGATTCTGTCTCCTTCTCTTTCTGCCCCTCCCCCGCTCACGCTTTGTCTCACTCTGTTTCTCAAAAATAAATGTAAAAAAATAATAAAAAAAATAAAATGCCCTTTATGAAAGGAAATTAAGAAAATAAGAACCTTCAGACTTAAACTGTCAGAATACAACATAGCATAAGAAAAAATAGTTAGAAATTACTTTAAAGAAATGGAATGGCTCCGGTTCTGAGCAATATGACTGTAGATGTTACGGGTGCAATCTGAAGGAAACGGAGGTTTGTTAGTCTGGGGAGATTTTTATTAAAGGAGAATCTCTGAGATAATATTTGGCAGTGCCCATCCATCTACTATTGTCCTAGGAAGAGAGAATCTCAGACTTGTGTTTATAGTTCATGGCAAGGCCATGTTTATTGAGAAGGTTACTGCCTGCCTGCTTGAGTCAGTTCCCATTAAACTTTCAGTTACTGCCTGCCCCTACTTTGATTCCAGGCCTAGCAAGCAGCATTCTAATCACAGTCTGGTTCCCTATGTCACCACACAAGGAAAAACTGTGCTGGTCATGCTTGGAGTGCTGTTCTGGCCTATGTGACTATGATCATTCTCAGCACAAATTAATACATCATCCTAGTTTGTTCATCAGTGAATTTGAATCATGAGAGATGATCACAGATGGGCTGACAAATGGGATTTCAGAGCCAGCAAGGCCGAGAGCCAAGGAACTTCACCAAGGAATGTGGCCTTTAGACTCTTGGAGGGCCAAGAGTGTGTCCAATTCATCTCTATCCCCAGCTTGCAGCACAGGGCCTGGGACCCAGCAGAAACTCAGTGCTCACTTATCTAGGCTAGACATTCATTAATATTAAAGCCCATTTTATAACTGCAATCTCATTTTATAGTTACTCAAAAGCGTATGTTCATCAATGAGAGACTTACACAATACTTTTAAAAAGTTACCTAGGTAATATACATTTTTAAGAAAATTATAAAATATAAATAAAACGAAAAAGTAGTTATCCACATTTCAATTACTTAGAGAAAACCATTGTTAAGTCTTTGGTACATACCCTTTGAGACTTTTTTAATGCATAAAATATTATATATATATATATATATATGGATACGTATATGGATACGTATATGGATATATACATATGTATATGTGTATATGTATCCATATACGTATCCATATATATATATATATATATATATATATATATATATGTTTTACAAAGTGCAAAATACCATTAAGCAGTTTTGTAGCTTATAGGCTTTCTACAACTTAATATCATGTGACATGATAGGAGCTTAGGGCTATACTATAACCCACAGGATTCTTAGCAACTAATTGGTATACCAGATGCAGCTTTTCTGGTCAGCTCCACCATGCTTTTCAGTCCCAACTATTGTCCCTCCACACCTAAGCTCTAGCTTCTCCCTGACTTCCTGCCTTCCTTCCTTCCTTCCTGCCTGCCTGCCTTCCTGGTCTTGAAGTTCCTTCAGGGAACCTCTGAGTAGGTTGTATGATTGCCAGACAAAATGCAGGATGCTCTGTTAAATTCAAATACTAAACAATGAATATTGCATGAGCCAATAGTGTAAAAAATTATTCTTTCTCTGAAATTCAAGTTTAACTGCATATCTTGTATTTTTATTTGCTAAATCCGACAGTCTTCCCTGGGTACTCTTTAATACCATCTGCCCTAAATCTAGTAAAATTCCTCAAAGTGTCTGTTATTTATTTGTATGTTTCTCTTCTGTATCATTAGTGCTGACACAGAATTTTTCTTACTCTATATTTCTTTGGCCATTTTGCGGGGGGAAGGGAGTGTATGAAATAGGGAAAGGAATCAACCATGTCTTCTCAAGCTGCCATCTTTTTTCCAGAATTATGAAAGTTTTATGGAAACAACAACAGCAACAACAACAACAACAACAACAGTGAATTTGAAGGCTATGAAGTAGGAGATCATTCATGGCATATCATTTGGAAAAAATAGGTTACAATGCATGTGTACGATCCCATTTCAATTTAGAATATTCTACTTCAAAACGATAGAAATCATTTTTAAATGAGATTCTAAACCCAGACCTCAATTAAACTTCTGGTTATGCCTTTCCACCAGTTTTACCTTGGAGTGGTTATATATAGTCTTTCTGAGTCTTTTCCTCATCTTTAAGGGGACATATAATCTCTTTTGTAAGTTTATTTCAAGTGATAAGGTAACAAGTATATTGCCTGGCACATTCTAGGCCTTCTCTACTTCTCCACTGAATGGAAGAGCACACACAGAACTGTCTTAATGATTGGATTATTCTATAGTTCATTCAATTTTTGTTTTTTATGACACATTCTAGGGAGTCTTAGATTAAGTTTGGGAATATGATTCAATCTATTTTCTAGGTCTATAAAGATAAAGGGGCTTTGGTATTTAGATATGTATTTTCTAAATCAGATTGGATGTTCACATGTGGTATATGTATTTTCTGTATATTCAGTTATATATCATCAAGGTTAGTTGTGTGTGTAAAAGAGAGATTTTGGATTTTGGATTCCCAAATACTCCACCAGCCATCCAGATGGACAGGACACCCCACTAGATCTCTGAGAAAAAATGCCTGAATAGAGGATAAGGACATTATTTACTCTTTTACAGGCTGGGAATTTGGTCCAATTGCTATTCTAAGTTTCTGTTAAGCCAGGCAGGACTTCAAGATCCAAGGCTAAGTAAAAAACAGGACTTACAGGTCCTTTGCCCTCGGGGGCCATACTTTGATCTTATCCTGGGAAGGGCAAGGAAAAGGATGGAAAAGGAAACCTAGGAGAAAAAGGACCCTCTCTCCATAAACCCCAACAAAGACTCTCTCCTTGACCAAGCTTTAGTTGGATTCCTCTGTGCCCTCTTCCTGACTGGACCTCAACTTTGGCCTCCCTCTCAAGGCCCCTTGCCTGTCTGCACAGCCCATTTTTAGCAAGAATCCCACAAAGTCAGTTGAGAGAGAATCCCCCACCTGTGATATCTGATCAGCCTCTATATCTGATCAAGTTCTTCATTCCCTACCTTTGAGTCTTAAGTCCTTGGCCTGCCTTAGAATCCTGCTAAGTCAGTTTAGCAAGAAACCCCTTCTGTCTTCTCTAGTAATTTTCCAACCAGTGACCCATTCTCTCTGTTCCTTGGCCATCGATACCCACTTGTCCTTATCATATTCAGAGTTCAGCCTGATGTTTCCCCCCATTTGATAGTATTGATACTATTACAACATTTGTGAATAAAGTCTTTCTTACCATTTTAACAAGGGTCAGAATAATTTTTCATTTTTTCTCACATTTATTGAGATATAATTGGCATAAAACATTGTGTAGATTTAAGGTGTACAATGTGATGCTTTTTATACACGTTTATATTGTGAAATGAATAACATCTCACATGGTACTTTTTTTTTGGTGTGCTGAGAACTTTTAAGATTTATTCTCTTAGCAACTTTGGAGTCTACAATATTTTTAGAATAATTTTTTCTTTAGCTACTGTGGCAAATCCAGCCTGGGCTACCTCAGAAAACCACTTTTTTTTTTTTTTTAAGATGCAAAGATTTAAAGAGGAGCCAGAAAGAAAAGACATTCCATGTGTAATGAAATGCTTTTAACCTTTAGCTCCTACTATATTTTGCTCCACCTTAGCAATAAAGCCCCCCAAAGACTTTGACCCTGTGTTAAATTTCTCCTTGCTAGGGAATGGGGTTTGTGTGTGGAAATCCTTGGGCTCCCTCTAGTGGTTAGAATGCGCATCCAGCACTGACTGGTAAATTACCTGCGTTGGCGGGGGGGGGGAGGGGGGGGTGTTGTTGCTGGTGTTTTAGTGTTAAAGTAAAGAAACTTAGAGTGTTGCTTTCCCTCTCCAGGGAGCTTAGCAGAGTATCAGAAATGTCCTGTCTGTAGCATCATGCCGCTGTTTCTTTAACCCTTTCTAGCTCTCCCCTTGGGACTCATGAAGTGGATAGGTAGTTCAGCCCTTTTACAAAGGTTCCTTTGATGTTCTATCCAGGGAGCCAGAGTTAGGTAAAGACAGTCTCTCAAATGTAGCCCAACTGTTTTTCCAAGTGTGCTCTGTGGACCACGTGCACGAAAATATGCTAGAGTGTTTCTTTAAAATGAAGATTTCTGGGTCCCGCCCCAAACCTCTGAATCATAATTTTCAGGGGGTGGGATGGGGGTGGTGAGGCAATTCTTGTGCACAATATTGAAAACCAGTGCTATATGCTTCTTGAGAAGGCGTTTCTCCACTTGATGTCTCATTTAGTTATGGCACTTGATGCTGTAATCAGACTCCTCAGACAAAGTTACATTCACAATGAGCACACTATAATAATGTAGCATGCCAGCCTTTCCCTCTGAAAACAGAACACAGTATACACCCTTCCCTTATTTAATCCCTGAATCTAAATCCTCAATTACATAGAAAACGCTTTCCTTCTCCCTTAAAAAAAAATCTTACTCTGTTTAGTCTTTTTAAAACATTTTTTTAATGTTTATTTATTTTGAGAGAGAGAGAGAGAGAGAGAGAGAGAGACCGATCGTGAGCAGGGGAGGGGCAGAGAGAGAGGGAGACACAGAATCCGAAGCAGGCTCCAGGCTCTGAGCCGTCAGCATAGAGCCTGATACGGGGCACGAACCCACGAGACAGATCATGGCCTGAGCTGAAGTCGGACGCTCAACTGAGCCACCCAGGTGCTCCATTCAGTCTTAATAGAGGGGTCTTATTTACTCCTTCAGCTACTCCAAAGTTGGGTTAATTTAGCCCAAGTCTCTCAAATATCCTCACCTTTCCATAGTTCTAGGGAGCCATCAGAAACAGGCCTTTTGCACCAAATTTAGAAAACCTGACCAAGTGTGCATCAATATGATTGCCCAAGATCTAAGCATAATTTTTCTTTGGAAGCATGTTTAAAATGCACATTCATAGGCTTTATTCGCAAATTTTCTGGTTTGCTAGGAATCTACTTTTTATCAAGCATCCTAAGGTGGCTCTGATGCAGGTGATCCTCAGAACACATTTTAAGAAACTTTGCCTTGTATGCCAGAGTTTCCCAAGCAGATATATTCTTAGAATATTTTACAACCAAGCCCCTTATAAATCGTATAAACTACAGTTGTAAGCAAATATTTAATGTTCATCTGCAGAAAGGAAGTAGACTTGAGATAATAAATAGTGGCATAGAAGCTATAATTTCACCGTTTTTTTTGTCTATTTTCCATAGCTTTAACCTTTATTGTGGTAAAATACACATAACGTAAAATTTGCCACTTTAATCATTTTAAGTATAAAATTCAGTGGCATGAATTATTCTCACAATGTCGTGTAGTTACCACCACTATCTATTTTCCGAACTTTTTATTGCCTCCAACAAAAACTCTGTATTCATTAAGCAGTAATTCCTTGTTCTCCCCATTCCCCCAGCCCCTAGTAATTTTTTAAGTAGGCTCTACACCCAATATGGGACTTGAACTCATGACCCTGAAATCAAGAGGCACATGCCCTACTGACTGAGCCAGCCAGGCATCCTATCACTTGGTAATTTCTAACCTACTTTCTGTCTCTATGAATTTGCTTATTCTAGATATTTCATGTAGGTTGCATCAATCATTTTTCCTTTGTGTCTGGCTTATTTCATTTAGTATGTTTTCAAAGTTCCTCCGTATTGCAGCATGTATCAGAACTTCATTCTTTTTTTGGCTAAATAATATTACATTGTGTGTATATACCACAATTTGTTTATCCTTTCGTCTATTGATGGATATGTAGGTTGTGTCTACCTGTTGACTATTGTGAATAATGCTGCAGTGGACACTGGCATACAATTATTTGTTTGAGTTCCTGTTTTCAGTTCTTTTGGGTGTATCCCTTAAGGTGGAATTGCAGGGTCATACAGTAAATCTGTGTTTAACTTTTTTAAGGCCACCAAACTGGTTTCCACAACTGGACCATTTTGCAATCCCACCAGCAATGTTTCAACTTCTCCACAACATCGCCGACACTTGTTATTTTCTCTTTTTTTGATAGTTGCCAACCTAAAGGATGTGAGATGGTATCTCATTGTAGTTTTGGTTTGCATTATCCTTTTTTAAAAATTTAAATCCAAGTTAGTTAACATATACTGTATTAATAATTTCAGGAATAGAATTTAGTGATTCATCACTTCATAAAACACCCAGTGCTCATCCCAACAAGTGTCCTCCTTAATGCCCCTTGCCCATTTAGTCTTTCCTCCCACCCAACACCCTGCCAGCAACCCAGTTTGTTCTCTGTGTTTAAGAGGCTCTTATAATTTGTCTCCCTCTCTGTTTTTATATTATTTTTGCTTCTCTTCTCTTATGTTCATCTGTTTTGTATCCTAAATTCCACATATGAGTGGAAATCATATATTTGTCTTTCTCTGACTTATTTTACTTAGCATGATATACAATAGTTCCATCCACTTTGTGCAAATGGTAAGATTTCATTTTTTTTAATCATCAAGTAATATTCCATTGTATATATATATCACATTTTCTTTATCCATATATCAGTCAAGGGACATTGGGGCTCTTTCCATACTTTGGCTATTGTTGATAGTGCTGCTATAAGGATTGGGGTGCATGTACCCCTTTGAATCAGCACTCCTGTATCCTTTATTTAGTTATCCTTTGGATGAATACCCAGTAGTGCAATTGCTGTGTCCTAGGGTAGTTCTATTTTTAATTTTTTGAGGAAACTCCATACTGTTTTCCAGAGTGGCTGCACCAGTTTGCATTCCCACCAACCGTGCAAAAGTGTTCCTCTTTCTCTGCATCCTTGCCAACATCTGTTGTTGTCTGAGTTGTTAATTTCAGCCATTCTGACAGGTGTGAGGTGGTATCTCATTGTGGTTTTGATTTGTATTTCTCTGATGATGAGTGATGTTGAGCACCTTTTCATGTGTCTATTAGCCATCTAGATGTCTTCTTTGGAAAAGTGTCCAGTCATGTCTTTTGCCCATTTCTTCACTAGATTATTTGCTTTTTGGGTGTTGAGTTTGATAAGTTCTTTATAGATTTTGGATACTAACCCTTTATCTGATATGTCATTTGCAAATACCTTCTCCCATTCCTTCAACCAAAGGAATGTTAGTTTTGTTGATTGTTTCCTTTGCTGTGCAGAGCTTTTATCTTGATGAGGTCCCAATAATTCATTTTTGCTTTTGTTTCTCTTGCCTGTGGAGATATGTCAGGTAAGAAGTTACTGCAGCCAAGGTCAAAGAGGTTGTTTCCTGTTTTCTCCTCTAGGATTTTGATGGCTTCCTGGCTTACGTTTAGGTCTTTCATCCATTTTGAGTTTATCTTTGTGTATGGTGTAAGAAAGTGGTCCAGGTTCATTCTTCTGCATGTCGCTGTCCAGCTTTCCCAACACCATTTGCTAAAGAGACTGTCTTTTTTACATTGGATATTCTTTCCTGCTTTGTCAAAAATCAGTTGGCTATACATTTGTGGGTCCATTTCTGGATTCTCTATTCTGTTCCATGATCTATTGTCTGTTCTTGTGCCAGTACTATACTGTCTTGATGACTACAGCTTAAAGTCCAGAGTTGTGGTGCCTCCAGCTTTGGTTTTCTTTTTCAGGATTGCTTTGGCTATTCAGGGGCTTTTGTATTCCATACAAATATTAGGATTGTTTGTTCTAGCTCTGTGAAGAATGTGGGTGTTATTTTGATATGGATTGCATTAAATGTGCAGATTGCTTTGGGTAGTATTGACATTTTAACAATATTTGTTCTTCCAATCAATGAGCATGGAATATTTTTCCATTTTTTGTGTCATCATTTTCTTTCATAAGCTCTTTATAGTTTTAAGTGTATGTATTTTCACCTCTTTTGTTAGGTTTATTCCTAGGTATTTTATGGTTTTTGGTGCAATTGCAAATGGGATCAATTCCTTGATTTCTCTTTCTGCTGCTTTATTATTGGTGTATAGAAATGCAACCAATTTCTGTACATTGATTTTATATCTTGCAACTTTGCTCAATTCATGTATCAGTTCTAGTAGTTTTTTGGTAGAGTCTTTCGGTTTTCTACGTAGTGTATCATGTTATCTGTGAGAAGTGAAAATCTGACTTCCTACTTGCCGATTTGGATGCCTTTTATTTCTTTGTGTTTGTTGTCTGATTGCTGAGGCTAGGACTTCCAAAATGATGTTGAATAACAGTGGTGAGAATGGACATCCCTGTCATGTTCCTGGCTTTAGAGGGAAAGCTCTCAGTTTTTTCCCATTGGGGATGATATTAGCGGTGGGTCTTTCATATATGGCCTTTATGATCTTGAGATATTATCCTCCTATCCCTACTTTCTTGAGTTTTTTTTTTTTTTTATCGAGAAAGGATGATGTATTTTGTCAAATGCTTCTTCAGCCTGTATTGAGTGGATCATGTGGTTCTTATCCTTTCTTTTATTAATGTGATGTATCACACTGATTGATTTGCAGATACTGAACCAGCCCTGCATCCGAGGAATAAATCCCACTTGATCGTGGTGAATAATTCTTAATGTGTTGTTGGATCTGGTTTGCTAGTGTCTTGTTGAGAATTTTTGCATCCATGTTCAGGGAAATTGGTCTGTAGTCAGTTTCATTGATCTGTTCTACTTTTTTTTAATTTTGATATCATTGATTTCTGCTCTAATGTTTATTATTTCCCTTCTTCTGCTGGTTTTGGGCTTTATTTGCTGTTCTTTTTCCAGCTCTTTTAGGTGTAAGGTTAGGCTATGTATTTGAGAACTTTCTTCTTTAGGAAGGCTTGGATTGCTATATACTTCTCTCTTATGACTGCCCTTGGTATCCCAGAGGTTTTGGGATGTGTTCATTTTCATTGGCTTCCATGAACTTTTTAATTTCCTATTTAATTTCTTGGTTGATCCATTCATCTTTGGTAGGATGTTCTTTAATCTCCAAGTATTCATGGCCTTTCCAGATTTTTTCTTGTGGTTGTTTTTGAGTTTCATAGTGTTGTCATCTGAAAATATGCGAGGTATGATCTTGATCTTTTCATACTTGTTGAGGGATGATTTGTGACCCTGTATGTGATCTGTTCTGGAGAATGTTCCATGTGCACTTGAGAAGAATGTGCATTCTTCTGCTTTAGGATGAAATGTTCTGAATATATCTATTAAGTCCATCTGGTCCAGTGTGTCATTCAAAGCCATTTTTTTCCTTGTTGATTTTCTGCTTAGATTATCTGACCATTGTTGTAAATGGGGTGTTGAAGTCCCCTACTGTTATGGTATTATTATCAATGAGTTTATGTATGTTTGTGATTAATTGATTTATATATTTGGGTTCTTTCACATTGGGGACATGGTATTTACAATTGTTAGATCTTCTTAGTGGATAGACCCCTTAATTATGAAATAATGCCCTTTTTCATCTCTTGTTAGTCTTTATTTTAAAATCTTGTTTGTCTGATAGAAGTATGGCTGCTCCAGCTTTCTTTTGACAACCATTAGCATGGTAGACAGTTCTCTATCCCCTTACTTTCAATATGCAGGTGTCTTTAGGTCTAAAATGAGTCTCTTGTAAGCAGCATATAAACAGTGGCTTGTTTTCTTATCAATTCTGATACCCTATGTCTTTTGATGGAGCGTTTAGTCCATTGACATTTAGAGTGAGTACTGAAAGATGTGAATTTAGTGCTATTGTGTTGGCTGTTGAGTTGGTGTTTCTGATGATGTTCTCTGGTCCTTACTAGTCTTTGTTGCTTTTGGTCTTTTTTGTTTTGTTTGGTCTTTTCTCCACTCAAAGAATCCCCCTTAAAATTTCTTGCAAGGCTGGTTTAGTGGTCATGAACTCCTTTAGTTTTTGTTTGTCTGGGAAACTCGTTCTCTCTCCTTTTATTTTGAAAAAAAAAAGTTAATGTTTATTTTTGAGAGGGAGAGAGAGAGAGAGATAGAGTGAGTGGGGGGAGGGGCAGAGAGAGAAGGAGACACAGAATCTGAAGCAGGCTCCAGGCTCCAAGCTGTCAGCATACAGCCTGACGCAGGGCTCAGACCCACAAACCATGAGATCATGGCCTGAGCCAAAGTCGGACGCTTACCCAACTGAGCCACCAGGCGCCCTTCTCCTTCTATTTTGAATGACAGTCTTGCTGGATAAAGAATTCTTGGCTGCATATTTTTCCAATTCAGCATGTTGAATATATCCTGCCACTCCTTTCTGGTCTGCCAAGTTTCTGTGGGTAGGTCTGCTGTGAACCTGATCTATCTTCCCTTATAGGTTAAGACTTTTTTCCATTGCTGCTTTCATAAGTCTTTCCTTATCTCTGTATTTTGTGAATTTGACTATGATATGCCTTGGTCAGTTTTTGTTGAATCTAATGGGAGTTCTCTGTGCTTCTTGGATTTTGATGTCTGTGTCCTTCCTCAGATTAGAAAAGTTTTCCCCTATAATTTGCTCATATAAACCTTCTGCCCCTTTTTCTCTCTCTTCATCTTCTGGGACTCCTATGATTCGGATGTTATTCCTTTTTAATAAGTCACTGAGTTCTCTAAGTCTTGTATTGTGCTCTTTTACCTTAATTTCACTCTTTTTTTCTGCTTCATTATTCTTCATAATTTTGTCTTCTATATCACAGATTCTCTGCTGTGCTTTGTCCATAGCATCCATTTGAGATTGCATCTCGGTTATAGCATTTTTAATTTTGTCCTGACTAGATTTTACTTCATTTATATCCAAATAAAGGGATTCTATGCTTTTTTCAACCCCAGCTTGTATCGTTTAAAAAAAATTTCTTTTTACTGTTTATTTTTCAGAGACAGAGAGACAGAGAGATAGAGTGTGAGTGGGGGAGGGGCAGGTAGAGAGGGAGACACAGAATCTGAAAACGGCTCCAGGCTCTGAGCTGTCAGCACAGAGCCTGACGCAGGGCTCGAACTCCCAAGCCGTGAGATCATGACCTGAGCTGAAATCAGATGCTCACTGACTGAGCCACCCAGGTGCCCCCCAGCTAGTATTCTTATTATCGTGGTTCTAAATTCTAGTTCAGACATCTTGCTTACATCTATGTTGATTAAGTCACTGGTTGTCATCTCTTCCTGGTTTTTTTTTTGGGGGGGGGGGTAAATTCCTTCATTTTGTCATTTTGGAGGAAGAAAATAATTAATAAAACAAAAAATTAAAATTAAAAAATTAAAAACAATGCAAAAAGTCAAATAAAGGAAGCTAGATTCTAAGTGTATTTTGGTCTGCTTGTTGAAAGAAGCTTGATAGAATAGGGAAAAAAGAGAAAGGAAAAAAAAAGTAAGAAAATTTTAAAATAAAAAAAATATATAGAATAGAATGAAATAAAGAAAATACAATAAAAATTTAAAAGAAATAAAAAATAAAGTAAAAAAAATAAAATTTTCTCTTTCTGTATCCAAGAATGAGGAAGAAAAGAAAGAAAAAAAGAAAACAATTTAAGCAAAAACAGAAGCAAAGAAAATGAACAAATAAACAAACCAGCAAACAATGAAACCGGAATGGCATTACATCCATTTGCCCCTAGAACTGAAACTATGAAACTTTTTATAGTCCCTACACTAAGCAGGTGGAGTAACTTGTGCTAGTCTTCTAAGGGATGTGCTGGAGGGTGCAGTTGGGTTCTCCACTAGGTGGCACTGCTTAGCTTACTGGGGTGGATCAGTGTGGCATGCTTGCTCCTGTGTGTGTGCATGTGCATGGGAGAGGAGGAAATGGCTTCACCCAGTTCCCTAGTCTCTGGCAGGGGAACTTTGTGCTCTCACCGACCCATGATCAAGTATCCCTCCTTTGTCTCAGGCCTCCATTCACTCCCCACCTCTACCCTGTCTGTGTCCAAGTTGTCCACCTGAGATACCCTCCAAGAGTTTTATCTCAGATGGGGTTGTGTTTCAAAACCCCATGCTTCAGAGACCCCTGTAGCTTGGACCCGCCGACTCTCTGGGGGAGGGTCTCGCTGAGCAATGACTGGGTGCCAGCTTGTCCCAGAAAACATTCATGTGATCGTGCAGCGGCAGAGGTTCAGAGATTATGGCAAACCATAACACACAGCCAGCACTAGGTCTTACCACACTCTGGAGTCTTTGTCTCAATACCAGCAAACGGGGCTGCTCTCTGGGGTCCGCTGGGACCTTTGCCTGTGGGGATGCTGTATGGCCTGTTCCAGATGCACTCCAAGCAAGGGAACCGCTTCTCTCCGTGTGGCACTTGGACACCTCAGACCCTGCTGCCTGCTCCTGCACACTTCTCTACCAGAACACTGCCAGGCACTGAACTCTAGAACTTCAGACTATGCACTCCACTGTTTACAGAATCCTGGTGGTATTTAAACCCTCTCCTTTCTTCCCATCGATGGTTTTGGGGAACAGATTTCTTGTTCAGTCCCCTGTGAGTGTTTTCACTCTTTCTTTCTCTTCAGCTACTTTCAGAGGAGTGTTTTTCTTGCATCAATCCTGATGCACCATACTCTCCTCCTTTCTCTCTGTCCTCTTTCTGCAAAAATAGCTCCCTACCCTCTGCAGCTTTTCTCTCCCCCAGTTCACCTCTTCACACTGTGTACCTCCTGAGTTCTGTGGCTCAAGTTATGCAGATTGTTGTGTTAATCCTCAGATCAATTTCCTAGGTGTTCAAAATAGTTTGGTGCTGATCTAGCTGTGTTTCCAGGATGAGACAACCTCCAGGTCTCCATGTTGCTCTGCCATCTGAACTCCCTCTTGATTTGCATTATCCTAATGATTAGTGATGTTGAACATCTTTTTGTGTGCTTGTTGGCCATTTGTATATCTTCTCAGGACAAATGTTTATTTAAGTCCTTTGTCATATTTTTTTCCTTTGTCCAGATTTGAATTGGGTTATTTAGTTTTTGTTGTTGTTGTTGAGTTATAGGAGTTCTCTGTATATTCTGGGTGCTAATCCCTTAGCAGGTGTAGTTTTTTTTTTTTTTAAGTTTATTTATTTATTTTGAGAGAGAGAGAGAGAACATACATGACCAGGGGAGGGGCAGAGAGAGATGGAGAGGGAGAGAATCATAAGCAGGCTCCATACTGCCAGCGCGGAGCTGATGTAGGGCTTGAAGTCATGAGCTGTGAGGTCATGCATGACCTGAGCCGAAATCAAGAGTCGGATGCTTAACTGACTGAAACATCCAGGCTCCCCAGCAGGTATAGTTCTGAAAATATTTTCCCTCATTCTGGGGGTTGCCTTTTAATTCTCTTGATATTGTCTTTTGATACACACAATTTTTAAAGTTTCATGAAGTCCAACTTGTCTAGTTTTTATTTTGTTGTTTGTGCCTTTGTTGTCATAGCCAAGGAATCACTGCCAATCCCATACTGTGATGATTTTGCCCTATGTTTTCCTCTAAGAATATTGTAGTTTTAAGTCTTACATTTAGGTCTTTCACTAATTTTGAGTTAATTTTTGTACATGGTATTAGGTAAGGGCCCAACTTCTTTCTTTTGCGTGTGAGTATCCAGTTTTCCCAGCACCATTTGTAGAAAAGACTGTCTTTTTCTCCATCGAATGATCTTGGTACCCCTGTCAAAAATCATTTGACCATATATATAAGGTTTATTTCTTGGCTCTGTATTTAATTTCATTGGTCTGTATGGTTGTCTTTATACCAGAACCACATTGTTTTGAGTACTCTAGTTTTGTAATATGTCTTGAAATCAGAAAGTGTGTTTCAGCTTTATTCCTCTTTTTCAAGATTGTTTTGGTTGTTTAGGGTCCTTTGAGATTCTGTATAAATTTTAGGATGGGTTTTTCTATTTTTGCAAAAAGCTGTGGGATTTTGATAGGGATTGCATTGAATCTGTAGATTGCTTTGGGTATTATTGACATTTTAATAATATTAAATCTGGCAATCCATGAACATGGGTTGTTTCCCTTTATTTATATCTTCTTTAATTTCTTTCAGCAATGTTTTATAGTTTTCATTGTACAAATCTTTCACCCCCTTGGATAAGTTAGTTTCTGAGTATTTTATTCTTTTTGATTCTGTTATAAATGGAATGGTTTTTGTAATTTTTTTCAGATTATTCATTGTAAGTATATAGAAATGTGGCTGATTTTTGTGTGTTGACTCGTATCCTGCTACTTCGCTGAATTCATTTATTAGTTATAACTGGGTTTTTTTCTTTGTATGTGTATGGAGTCTTTGGGGTTTCTACATATAAGATCATAACACCTGCAAACAGACATATTTTACTTCTTCCTTTCTAATACAAATGCCTTTTATTTCTTTTTCTGGCTAGAAATTCCAGTGTGGTGTTCAACAGAAGTGGTGAAAGCAGGCATCCTTGTCTTGTTCCTAATCTTAGAAGAAAAGCTATCAGTCTTTCACTACTCAGTATGATTTTCACTATGAAGTTTTCACATGTGGCTCTTATTGTATGGAGGTACTTCTTTTCCTAGTTTGTTGAATGTTTTTATCATGAAAGGGTATTGGAATTTTGTCAAGTGCTTTTTCTGCATCAATTGAGATGCTCATGTGGCTTTTCTCTTTTATTCTGTTAATGTGGTGCATTACATTGATTATTTTTTCATATTTTGAACCATCCTTGCATTTCAGAAGTAAATCCCACTTGGTCATGGTGTATAATCCTTTTAATATACTGCTGAATTTGCTTTGCTACTATTTTGTTGAAGGTATTTCCATCAATGTTCATAAGAGATATTGCTCTGTAGTATTATTTTCTTGCAGTGTCTTTGTCTGGCTTTGGTAGCAGGGTAATGCTGGCCTCAAATAATGAGTCATGAAGTATTCACTTGTCTTCAGGTTTTTGGAAAAGTTTGAGAAGGATTTGTATTAGTTCTTTAAATATTTGATAGAATTTGCCAGTAAAGCCATCAGGTCCAGTGCTCTTCTTTTTAGAAGATTTTTGATTACTGACTCAACATCCATACTAGTTACATGTCTATTCAGATTTTCTATTCTTTGTGATTTAGTCTTTGCAGATTTTGTGTTTCTAGGAAATTGTACACTTCATTTAGTTATCCAAATTGTTGGTGTACAATTGTTTAGAGTATTCTCCTATAGTCCTTTTTGTTTCTGTAGAATTGGTAATGTTACCATTTTTATTTCTGATTTTAGTACTTTGAGTCATCTCTCTTTTTTTCTTAGTCTGTCTAGCTAAAGTTTTATCAATTTTGTTGTTCTTTTGAAAAAAGCACCTTTGGTTTTTATTGATTTTCTCTAATGTTTTTCTATTCTTCATTTCATTTATCTTTTCTCTCATCTTTGTTAGTTTTTTCTTTCTGCTAGCTTAGGGTTTAGTTTGTTCTTACTTTTCTAGTTTCTTAAGATGTAAAGTTAGGTTGTTGATTTGAAATCTTTCTTGTCCCCCTCCCCCCACTCAGTAATGCTTTCATGGTGTCCCATAAGTTTTGCCATGTTGTGTTTTCATTTTCATTCTTCTTTAAGTATTTTCTATTTTTCCCTTGTGATTTCTTCTTTGATCTCTTAGTTGTTTAAGAGAGTGTTATTTAACTTC
Source organism: Prionailurus bengalensis (assembly GCF_016509475.1). NCBI lineage: Eukaryota > Metazoa > Chordata > Mammalia > Carnivora > Felidae > Prionailurus > Prionailurus bengalensis. Next base: position 121,332,081 of record NC_057354.1, on the reverse strand, counting down.
CACAAATTTGTGACTTTTTCAGTTTTACTCCTGATAATCCTATTGTAGCTGGAGAAGATACTTTGTATGATATCAGTTTTTTAAAAAAATTCTATTGAGACTTGGGGCGCCTGGGTGGCTCAGTCGGTTAAGTGTCCGACTTCAGCCCGGGTCACACGATCTCACGGTCCGTGAGTTCGAGCCCCGCGTCAGGCTCTGGGCTGATGGCTCAGAGCCTGGAGCCTGCTCCCTATTCTGTGTCTCCCTCTCTCTCTCTGCCCCTCCCCTGTTTATGCTCTGTCTCTCTCTGTCTCAAAAATAAATAAACGTTTAAAAAAATTAAAAAAAATTCTATTGAGACTTAATTTGTGATCTAACATATAATCTATCCTGCAAAATGTATCATGTGCACTTGAGAAGAATGTGTATGCTATTGTTGGGTAGAATGTTCTGTATTTGTCTGCTAGATCTACTTGGTTTATTTTGTTTTTTAAGTCTTCTGTCTCCTTATTTATCTTCTGCCTGGTTGTTGTATCCATTATTGAGAATGGGGTTGTTCTACAACTATTATTATAAAACTGTCTATTTCTCCCTTCAATTTTCTAGTTTTTGCTTCATATATGTTGACGGTCTGTCATTAGGTGTGTAAACACTTATAATTGTTGTATTTTCTTGATGTATTGACTTACAGTCTATTTTGTCTAATATTAGTATAGTCACCCTTGCTCTCTTTTGGTTAATATTTTCATGGAATATCTTTTTCAAACCTTGCATTTTCTTTTTTAAAATTTTTTTCTTTAATTTTTTTTTAATGTTTGTTTATTATTTTGAGAGAGAGAGAGAGAGACAGAGCATTAGTGGGGGAGGGGCAGAGAGAGAGAGGGAGACACAGAATATGAAGCAGGCTCCAGGCTCTGAGCCGTCAGTACAGAGCCCAACATGGGGCTTGAACCCATAAACCATGAAATCATGACCTGAGCCAAAGTTGGACACTTAACCACCTGAATCACCAAGGCACCCCTCCAACCTTTCATTTTCAACCTATTTGTGTCTTTGGATCTAATGTGAGTCTCTTGTACATAACATATATTTGGATCATGTGTTCTTATACATTTGAACAATCTCTGTCTTTTGATTGGAGTGTTTAATCTACTTACATTTAAAGTAATTACTGATAAAGAGGGACTTCTTTTGTATATAGGTGATTTTCTTTGGTAGTGAAATGTTTAAATTCCTTTCTCATTTCCTTTCGTGTATATTTTATAGCTATTTTTTGGTGGTTACCATGGGATTGCATTTAATATCCTAAATTTAAAACACTCCAATTTGAATTTATACCAAATTAACTTCAATAGCCTATAAAACTTTGAACCTTTAAAGTTCCATTCCCACGCCTTTCAACTGTTGATGTCCCAAAACATAAAGTAAAAATTCTTTTAAATACATTACTCTCTTAAATTATGTAGGAAATAAAATGTAGAGTTATAAACCAAAGTTACAATAATACTAGCTTGTAGACTAATATATTTAAAAAAAAATTTTTTTTCAATGTTTATTTATTTTTGGGACAGAGAGAGACAGAGCCTGAACAGGGGAGGGGCAGAGAGAGAGGGAGACACAGAATCGGAAACAGGCTCCAGGCTCCGAGCCATCAGCCCAGAGCCTGACGCGGGGCTCGAACTCACGGACCGCGAGATCGTGACCTGGCTGAAGTCAGTCGCTTAACCAACTGCGCCACCCAGGCGCCCCTAGACTAATATATTTTTAATGTATTAGTCTCATGAATCACGTAGAAAACAAAACATGGGAGTTACAAACTATTGTTACAATAATACTAGCTCTTATAATTGCTATATATTTATCTTTATTGAGGGAAGTTTCTATTTCTTTATAGGGCTTCAAGTTACTATCTAGTGTCCTTTCATTTCACCCTGCAGGATTCCCTTGAGCATTTCTTTTTTTTTCCTCTTTCTTTCTTTCTTTCTTTCTTTCTTTCTGTTTTGAGAGAGAGAGAGAAAGACAGCATGCAAGCAGAGGGAGAGAGAGAGAATCTTAAGCAGGCTCCAGGCTGAGCCAATGCAGGGCTCCATCCCATGACCTCAGGATCATGATCTGAATCGAAATCAAGAGTCAGATGCTCAACCAATTGAGCATTTCTTGAAGGTAGGTCTAATGGTCACAAATTCTCTCAACTTTTGTTTGCCAGTAATGTAGCAATTTCTCCTTAACTTTTAAAAGAAGTTTTGCTGGATATAGGACTCTTGGTTGGCAGTTTTTTTTTTCTTTTAGCACTTTGAATATATTGGCTTCCAAAATTTCTGAGGAGAAATCTGCTGACAATCATCTCCCTTGCATGCAGTGAATTGCTTCACTCTTGCTGTTTTTAAGATTCTTTTTTCATCTTTTAAAAGTTTGATTATAACATGTTTTGATGTGGGTCCATTTCAGTTCTTCTTACTTATAGTTCACTGAGCTGCTTGGATGTTTCTATTCATGTATTTCATCAAATTTGATAAGTTTTCAGCCACTATTTCTTCAAATATTCTCTCTATCCTTTTCTCTCTTTTCCTTCTGGGACTCCCACAATGTGTATGCTGGTCTGTTTAGTGGTGTCTTTCAGCTGTTCTGTTTGTCTTTTTCAGTCTTTTTCTTTCTGTTCCTCACACCCAATACTTTTCATTCTTATCTTTATGTTTACTGATTCTCTCTTTTGTTTGCTCAAATCTGCCTCTGAATCCCTCCAGTGATTTTTTTTTCAATTTTTTAATTTTAAATCTGAATTCTGAGGGATTTGATGAGATCCAGTATGTCCTCTACCACATGTCTTTCCCCTTAGGCATTTTTTTTTTTCCTCCAAGTCCTGAGTAAACCTTACTATTTTAATGGCAACACATACATCTTTTCTTCCTTTGTTTAAAAGTTACTTTAGCTTTTATGAAAGTGAAATACATACATTATTTGAAAAAGTCTAATATGATGATAAGGTTTATAATAATAGTAGAACCCTGAACCACCATTCCCATCCTTGAAATGTGCTCCCTATAAGCAAAATTTTGAATTATTTTAGCTGTTTCTTCTGTTTTTAATTCTATATTTCCAAAAATATTCTTAAAAAAATTTTTTTTAATGTTTATTTTTTTGAGAGCGAGACAGAGTGTGCACAGGGGAGGGGCAGAGAGAGAGGGAGACACAGAAGCTGAAACAGGCTCCAAGTTCTGAGCTGTCAGCACAGAGCCTGATGTGGGGCTTGAACTCACAGACTGTGAGATCATGACCTGAACCGAAGTTCAGTAGTATAACAACACAAGCATATTATAAATATTGATTTAAACAAAAAATGTGAAACAAATATTTTGGGAGTATGAAGGGAAGGAAGGAGGTGTTAAGTGTACTAAATCCCACTATTCTATAATATGAAGTCAATAGATAGCATATCAAGAGCAATATAAGGGGGCGCCTGGGTGGCGCAGTCGGTTAAGCGTCCGACTTCAGCCAGGTCACGATCTCACGGTCCGTGAGTTCGAGCCCCGCGTCAGGCTCTGGGCTGATGGCTCAGAGCCTGGAGCCTGTTTCCGATTCTGTGTCTCCCTCTCTCTCTGCCCCTCCCCCGTTCATGCTCTGTCTCTCTCTGTCCCAAAAATAAATAAACGTTGAAAAAAAAAACAAAAACAAACAAACAAAAAAAGAGCAATATAAGAATGTTTTGGGGGGGCACCTGGATGGCTCCATCATTAAGTATCCGACTTCAGTTCAGGTCATGATCTTACAGTCTGTGAGTTCAAGCCCCATGTCAGGCTCTGTGATGACAGCTCAGAGCCTGGAGCCTGTTTCAGAATTTGTGTCTCCCTCTCTCTCTGCTCCTCCCTTGCTCACACTCTCTCTCTCTTTCTCAAAAAAAAAAAATAAATAAAAAATAAAAATTAAAAAAAAATTATCTTCTAAAAATTGGTTGACATCTCTTGTCTGTGCTTGTGTTATTTATCTGTGTTGCTCTTCCAAATCCATTCTCCATCTCTTTTTGCCCTGCTCTGTGTGCAGAGAAATGGACATAGGCTCCCTTGACTTTTGGCTTCCAGTTGGATTCAGCTAATTGGAGATGCTGGCAGAAGACTGGAGAGTAGGAGGAGATAGAATTGTAGATGTAGGAGTATTTATTCCCATTGCTGCCTTCTCCCTGCATGCTTGCTCCCTGGAAGGCCACTGTCTTTTTGGTTGTGGCATAATACTTCTACCTAATTCTGTGGCTCCTATAGGGTTCTTCTCTCCTATGTCTAGGGCTTTTACCACGTTCAGCAGTCATTCTTTCCATTTGCCTCTAAAGGCTTAGAGATGGTGATAGTTTCCAAATGCTGTTAGACCCCATGTACTTCGCCATCCCTTGTTGGTTCTCTTGACCCTGCCCACACCTCTGTAAATAGTTTTCTTATTAAATTCTATTCAATTCTCATTTGAGTGTGCCAATCTGTTTTCTGCCAGAACCCTGACTGCTACATCGCTGTTCGTGTTCTCTCTTTACTGTGTTTATTCATTTCAAAAATTTTATTCCCATTTTAGCAGAGTTTCTAGAGGCAACAGAAATAAGTGCCATATGTTCAATCTGCTATGTTTAACTGTTAGATATCCTTTTTCCAGGATCTTTTCCTATGCAGAATATCTGACTATTTTCTTTGATATAACATACTGATTTCTCTCCTATGCCCAAAGCAGAAAATTGGAGGTTTAATATCTGAGTAAATTGTAAAGACAGGCCCCAATTCAGGGACAAGCACAGTGGTGGGCAAAGCAGTAGCATGGTACCATAAAGAGTGAGACTAAGACAAAGTCCCTATAGTAAAGGATGACTCTCCACCCACTCTTTTGAATCTCTTTGTGGCAAGAGAGGTGAAAACCAGAATGTTTATAGCTCTATCCCCATGTACCCACCACCAGCCAGAAAATTCAGCTTTCTTCCCCCAGAAGAGCCCTCTTGAATGGACAACAAAAGATAAGTCAATATTTGAAAAAGACTCAAACAAAAAAGACAAAGACAACCAATGCGAAAGAAAGAAAGAAAGAAAGAAAGAAAGAAAGAAAGAAAGAAAAGAAAGAAAGAAGCCATAGTAAGAATTCAAGGGAAGGAAAGGCAATTCAGGACTCAGAAAAAGGAAAAAAAAAACAACAAAGAGAAATAAAAAAGAACAATAGATTAGTCTGAGGGAAAAAATGGAGCCAGTGGCTTAGAATTCTGAGGGCAAATCCTATCCAATCTAAAATTCTATACCCAGGAAAATTATCACTCAGATAAACAAGTAAAATCCTGACACTTTTATTCAGAAATACTAAATGGTGTAAAAAAGGAAGGCAAGAAAGAGAAAGACACAGCACATAAGTAAGGGGAAAAAAAATACCCTGGATTTTAGCGATGGGAAGTTTCAGGATAACAGCTGGGCAACAGGCTTAGTGAGCAACCAGTACCAATTAGAGAATGAAGACAGAGGGCTCCATGAGAGATTCTTCCAGAGAGAAAACTAAACTTATAGAGTATCCAATGTATTTTAATATATTCAAAAATTATTTTTAGTTTTGTTGGACCCATTGGAGTTGAATTAGTGATTTTGACATGGAAAATTAAGCAAACAAATAACAAAAACCAAAGCAATTATTTATACTGGAAAAAATATAAAGTTGTTCAAAAAGGAAATGTTATCATAGTATATACTATCACAGCTATGAATAGTAGAAACTATAATATATATTTAATATATATTATATATATTTAAATAATAAATATTTATTTAAACAAAATTGCCAATATAACAAATTTGGGAAAATGGGAATGAAGAATATTAAGTGAACATATAGACGCACTTTAGATATATTTAGTTCGGGACCATGGCAATAAAGCAAGCATCGTAATAAAGTGAGTCAAATGAATTTTTTGGTTTCCTGGGGCTTATAAAAGTTATGTTTACACTATGAAGTAGTCTCTTAAATGTGTCATATCATTGTGTCTAAAAAAACTACATACCTTAATTTAAATATACTTTACTGCTAAAAATTGCTAGGCATTATCTGAGCTCTCAGTGAATCATAATTACTAATCACTGATCACAATAACAAATGTAATAATAATGAAAAAGTTTGAAATATTGCAAAATTGCCAAGATATGACACTGGGACATGAAGTGAGCAAATGCTCTTGGAAAAGTGGTGCCAATAGACTTGCATGACACAGGGTCACCACAGACCTTCAATTCATAAAAAAATGCACTATTTGTGAAGTGCAATAACATGAAGCACAGTAAAACAAGGTGTGCCTGTACTTGAGGGAGATAATTTGAGCGAGCTAAATTTCCATTTACCATAATAGCAAGTCAACAGATGATAGCTAAAGTAAAAAATGAAAAAAAAAAAGTCTATATAAGCACACAGTTTAGATACATGGAGATAAAACCAGAATAAACAGCCAAGAAAGTTCAGAGAAGTTGCTTAAGAGGAGTGGGAATTTGGGAATGAGGGTCAAAGGGGCAGAATTCCACTATTTTCTTCTGTAAGCTAACTGTTCCACTTAAGTTTTTAAAAAAGAGATATACTCATTGGTTTCATAAAAACAAAACAAACAGACAAAAAAAAAAAACCCTGAAAAGAAACACATATCCCATGTGTGGACCCAAATAGTAGTCACACAGCAGTTTCTCTCTCTCTTCCCCCACCTATTCTAAGAACGCCTCTGTTTCCTCGTAAAGAGTTCTTGGAATCTCTATGTGGTATCTCGCAAGTGTTCTGTGAATTTATTCTCTTGGCTGCCTTGAAGTTTCTGTTCTTGCTCTTCTCCCTTCAGAGGCCAGCTGAAGGCCACACCCCTGCCGGCTGCAGACTCTCACTGATCTCTGTTCCCAAGGCTGCCAATACCTGGTGTCAAATTGTTGTGTTCGTGCCAGGGATGCTACTTCTTGTCACTGCCGAAGCTCCTGGCTCCAAGGCTGATGACATTTAACGCCCTCACTGCCCCTCCCTCAGTTGTCTTTTTCCTAAATGGGAGAAATTTCTGTCAGTTCACAGAATCAGGAAGTCATATTCTTTCTTGAGCATATGCTTTTGTCTCTTATACTGCAAAATTGACTGTACAAATCAGTGTATATGGACGGTACAAATACTTTTATCAACACAGAAAGAAACCGCATTCCCATTAGAAGTCATAATCCCATCTATTGAAGGCCTTAGCAAGAAAAGCCTGAGGTCCCTGGAAAAAGAGGGACTTGAGCCTTCCATACCAACTCTTCCCTGAATGTCCAGCCTGCTGGTCGATTTTAACTTGCCAGTCTACACAATCATGTGAGCCAGTTTCTTCTCTGGAGAACCCTAATACAGATTTTGAAATCATACAATATGTGCCTTTTCTCTCTGTTTTTTTTTTTTTTTTTTTTCAGTTAGCATTACGTTTTCAGGGTCCATCCATGTTCCAGCATGAATCCATTCTTCATTCCTTTTTACAGCCAAATATTGTGCAGATATACCATATTTTGTTTCTCCATTCATTAGTTGATGGACATTTGTGTTGTTCCTACTTCTAAATATTACAAATAAGACTGCTACAAACATCTTTGTGCAAAGTTTTGTATGGACAAGTTTCAGTTCTCTCAGGGTTCTCTTCAATATGTGGCTGTGGCTGTACTGTGTTATATTTCTACCAGCATTGTATGTGGGCTCCAATTTCCCCACATCCTTACCAACACTTGTTAGTGCCTCTTTTTGATTATTGCCATTCTAGAGGGTGTAAAGTGGTATTGTTCATTGCAGCTTTAGTTTGTATTTCCTTGATGGCTAATGAGAAACTTTTCCTGTTTATGTTTAGGTTATCCAAGAGCTGCTCCATGCATTCTGTCCAAGTTTTGTAGCTGTGTTCAGTGGGAGAGAGAGGAGGGAATAGCTTACTCCCTCTTACCTGGAAACAGAAATGTGTTACTTTTTGATACTTACAAAAATAGTATCTTTGCATTTTCTAATTACTATTGCTGGTGAATGAATGTAAATGCATTTGATTTTTTTTTTTAATTGTTTTTTTCAACGTTTATTTATTTTTGGGACAGAGAGAGACAGAGCATGAACGGGGGAGGGGCAGAGAGAGAGGGAGACACAGAATCGGAAACAGGCTCCAGGCTCTGAGCCATCAGCCCAGAGCCTGACGCGGGGCTCGAACTCCCGGACCGCGAGATCGTGACCTGGCTGAAGTCGGACGCTTAACCGACTGCGCCACCCAGGCGCCCCTGATTTTTTAATCTTGATTTGATTTCCTAAAAATTTGCTAAACTCTCTTATTCTAATAGTTTTATCATCTGCAGACAATGAAGATTTTGTTTCTATTTTTCTGATTATTTGTTTATTTATTTTACATTATTGTGTGAGCTAACTACTCCAGAACAATAAGGTAAATTAGAAATGGTGATGATAAAAGACACACTTGTTTTCTTTCAGGTCTTGCAGGGAATATTTTCAATATTTCAGTGTAACATTTGGAGTGGGTTATTTGGCGTAGATACAGGTTACCAGGCTAAGAAAATCCTTTTGGTGTTTTTGTTTAAATCTTTAATGGGTATTGGATTTTACTAAATGCATTTTCTGCACATATTGAAGAGAAGGATCTATGTGTATATATATATATGTGTGTGTGTGTGTATGTCTGTGTGTGTATATATATGTTTGTGTATACATATGTGTATGTATGCACATATGTGTACATATGTGTGTATATATGTATGTGTGTATGTGTGTATGTGTGTGTGTGTGTGTGCGTGTATGTATTGCTTTTTGGCTCTTAACATGGTATAGTTGATTTTCTAATATTAAACCAATGTTTAGATTGTTTACAAAGGTGGCCACAACACTCCTCTCTTCCCATTCTTTATATTCTTTTGCCATGTGACTTTGGTATTCATCCCCCTCAAGAGGTGGAGTCCCTTCCTCTTGAATCTGCTTTGGCCTGTGTTTTGTTTAATTAGAATGTGGCAGGAGAAACACTGAGTGATTTCTGACCCTTGGGCTCAAGTGATTTTGTTCTTTTGCTCTCTCCTTCTTAGAATGCTTCTCTCAATATGGAAAAAGCCCAGGATTGCCCTCATGGAGAGAGAGGCCACAAATCCCAGCCTTTCCAGACATCCCAAATGAAGTCCCAGATATGTGAGTAAGGTCATCTTAGGCCGTCCAAACCCAGCTGACTGCAGCCACGAAAGTAACCCGGGCAAGACCAGCCCAGCCAACCCATAGTATTGTGAGAAATAATAAACTTTTGCAAGCCACTGTTTCTAAGTGTTGTCATTTTGGTTTTGGTGTTTTGTTTTGCTTTTAACGCAGCATAGGTAACTGATACACTCATCTTGCATTCTTGAGTGAAACCCAACTTGGATGTGGCATATTATCATTTCATATATTGCTAGATTCCTTTTCCTAACATTTTGTTTAGGATATTTGCTTCTATGTTTGAATGAGTTTGGTTTGTAATTTTCCTTTCATGTAGTGTCACTAAGTTCTTGATGTTGAAAGAGTTGGGTGTGGTTCTCTTTTTCAGTCTCTGGAATAGTTTATATAAGGCTGAAATCATTTGCTTCTTGAATTATTGAGAGACCTCACTACTAAAATTGTCTGGGTCTATTGTTTTCTTTTGTGGGAATAATTTAAGCTGATTCAGTTTAAAAAATGCTACAGGTTTTCTATTTTTTCCTGAGTCAGTTTTAGTAAGCTATATTATTCTGTTTTCAAATTCATTAGCAAAAAGTTGCTCCAACTATTTCTTTTAAAGTGTTGTTAAAAAAGTATCTTCCTATGTTTAAAGTCTCTTCAGCATCTATGGTTATATCCTATAGTTTTATTTCTAATATTATTTATACGTTCCCTTTTTGCCTTGATTGATCTTTAAAGAGGTTTGTCTTTTCAATGACTAATCTTTTGGTTTGGATGCTCCTCCATTTTCTACTTAATTTTATATATTTATAAGTGTATTATGCATATATAAATGTATTTATATGTAAATATATATATTCTATATTATTTAATATACTTACAAGTTTATATTATATAATATATATTTAATATATAATACACATATAAATATATTATATTTTAGTATTTCTTTTTACTTTCTCAGTAATATTTTATTGTATTCTTGTGCCACAATTTATTTATCCATTCATTTGTTGATGGATATTTGTGTTGTTCCCATTTCTATCATAAGCAATGTTACTATGTACATTCTTGATTATATGTCTTGATGCCCATGCACATGAGTTTCTCCAGGACGTATAACATAGAGTCGAATTTCTGCATCCTAGGGGGATGTGTCTGAAAATTTGGTAATATAAATACCACACTCTAATCATCCCATTTGTTCCATATGCCCACCAGCATTTGGCATTGTCAGATTTTATTTTATTTTTTATTATTTTTAAATATGAAATTTATTGTCAAATTGGTTTCCATACAACACCCAGTGCTCATCCCAACAGGTACCCTCCTCAATACCCATCACCCACCCTCCCCTCTCTCCCACCCCCCATCAACCCTCAGTTCTTGGTTTTTAAGAGTCTCTTATGTTTTGGGTCCCACCCTCTCTAACCCCTTTTTTTTTTTTCCTTCCCCTCCACCATGGTCTTCTGTTAAGTTTCTCAGGATCCATGTAAGAGTGAAAGCATATGGTATCTGTCTTTCTCTGTATGACTTACTTCACTTAGCATAACACTCTCCAGTTTCATCCACATTGCTACAAAAGGCCATATTTCATTCTTTCTCATTGCCACATAGTATTCCATTGTGTATATAAACCACAATTTCTTCATCCATTTGTCAGTTGATGGACATTTAGGCTCTTTCCATAATTTGGCTATTGTTGAAAGTGCTTCTGTAAACATTGGGGTACAAGTGCCTCTATGCATCAGTACTCCTGTATCCCTTGGGTAAATTCCTAGCAGTGCTATTGCTGGGGCATTGTCAGATTTTAAAGTTTTGGCAATCTTGTAGATGTATAATGGTATCTCATGGTGGGTTTTTTTTTGTTGTTGTTGTTTGGTTTTTGGGTTTTTTTCCTGCTGCATATGTTCATTTTTTATTATTTGTTATTGCAAAGTAAATCAATGAATACAGAATTATTCATAGATCACATACACATATGCAAATAATTTATAATGTAGAAAGTAAAAATCTCTAACCACTTACGATATCTCTCTACCTCTTTCAACACCCATCCCCAAGAAGTAAACACAGTCAAACTTTTAGTATCTTTCCAGACTTTTTTGAAGAATATTCAGGCATACACTTTATTTTCACAAAATGATATCATACTTTACCTATTGGTTAAAAAATTTTTTTTAATGTTTTACTTATTTTTGAGAGAGAGAGAGAGAGAGAGAGACAGAGCATGACTGGGGAGGGGCAGAGAGAGAGAGGGAAACACAGAATCCGAAGCAGGCTCCAGGCTCTGAGCTGTCAGCACAGAGCCCGACGTGGGGCTCAAACCCACAGACCGTGAGATCATGACCTGAGCCAAAGTTGGATGCTCAACCGACTGAACCACCCAGGCACCCTTTACCTATTGTTACATTATCGTTTCACTTCATAATTAATAATAATTCAGACTTACCTCTAGTTAAAAAAATTTTTTTTAACATTTATTCATTTTTGAGAGACAGAGAGAGACAGAGCCTAAGTGGGGGAGAGGCAGCGAGAGAGGGAGACACAGAATCTGAAGCAGGCTCCAGGCTCTGAGCTGTCAGCACAGTCTGACGTGGGGCTCAATCTCGCAGACTGCAAGATCATGACCTGAACTGAAGTCGGATGCTTAACTGACTGAGCCACCCAGGCACTTCCAGACTTACCTCTAATTTTTAAATGGCCACTGAGGTTTCCATTTTACAACTATTTTGGCATCCAAATTTTAACCATTCTCCTACTGTTGACATAGATGTCTCATAGTTTGAGCTATTATAAATAATATTCCATATAAATATATCCTTGCACATGCTTGTGCAAGTATCTCTATAGAATGTAAATCTAAAACTGTAAGTTAAAAGTATTTTAAATTTTGGGGCATCTGGGTGGCCCAGTTGGTTAAGCATCTGACTCTTGATTTTGGCTCAGGTCGTGATCTCACGGTTTGTGGGTTTGAGCCCCACCTCCGGCTCTGCACTGACATTGCAGAGCCTGCTTGAGATTCCCATTCGCTCGCTCTCTCTCTCTGCCCCTCCCCCACTTGTGCATGTGCCCTCTCTTCTCTTTCAAATAAATAAATATTTGGGGCGCCTGGGTGGTGCAGTCGGTTAAGCGTCCGACTTCAGCCAGGTCACGATCTCGCGGTCTGTGAGTTCGAGCCCCGCCTCCGGCCTGGAGCCTGGAGCCTGTTTCCGATACTGTGTCTCCCTCTCTCTCTGCCCCTCCCCCGTTCATGCTCTGTCTCTCTCTGTCCCAAAAATAAATAAACGTTGAAAAAAAATTCAAATAAATAAATATTTAAAAAATTTTTTTAAATATTTAAAATTTTGATAGTTATTATCACACTGTGATGATATTTATTATTTGACAGTTATTCGTTGCTCTGAATAGGTTGTCACAATTCACACTTGCACCAGGAGTATATGAGTTTTCTTTCCCCATATGCTAGGCAAACCTGGACTTCATATGTTTTAACTTTTTGTAATTTGGTGGGCACCAATAGGACCTCATTTTTTACAGTTTTTTAAAAATGTTTATTTATTTTTGAGACAGAGAAACAGAGCTTGAGCAGGGGTGGGGTAGAGAGAGAGGGAGACACAGAATCCGAAGCAGGCCCCAGGCTCTGAGCTGTCAGCACAGAGCCAATGTGGGGCTCAAACTCACACTGTGACATCATGACTTGCGCGGAAGTCAGCCACTCAGCCAACTGAGCCACCCAGGCGCTCCATTACCTCATTTTTAATTTGCATTTACCTAATTGCTAACAAAACTGAATATCTTTTCATATGTTTATTAGGTATTAGCATTTTGGGTTTTTGTGGACTACTTGTTCATATTTTTTGCCCTTTTTTTTATTGGGTGTTGTCATTTATTTATTTATTTATTTATTTATTTATAGGAGTTGTTCTGTTTTAATTTACATTACCTTGATTATTAATCAAGTTTAACATCTTTTCATACGTTTGTTAACCATTATGTTTCCTGTTTGTGAGGAGGCTTGTCAAGTGTTTGACCATTTTCCTACTGGATCCTCAGCTTTTTCTTTTTAACTCTCTAGGACTTCTTTATAGATTATCAATGTAAACCTTTTGTTAGTTTTATGTATTGCAAAGATCTTTTCCTATTTTGTAGTTTGTTTTTTCTCACCTTCTTATGGTGTGTTTTGATAAACAAAAGTTCTTCATTTTAATTTGGTCAAATGTATCAAACTTTTTCTCCTTTATGGTCAGTGTGCTGTTTCTATGTCTTGGTAGGAAATATTTGCACCTTTTTGAAGAAACTGATTTCTACCTCAAGTTCATGAAATTATTATCCTAAATTGCCTTCTTAAAGCTTTATCATTTTGCCTTCACAGTTAGATCTGTAATCTATCTGGAATTAGTGAAAGAGGTATGTTAAAATCCATCACAATGATTTTTGTTCTGTTTCCTTCTTTTAGTTCTTTTTGTTTTGTTTTATATATTTCCAGGTTATGTTATTAAGTGCATATAAATTTAAAATTGTTATATCTCCCTGGTGAAAAAATCTTTTATATTATAAAGTTACCCTCTTTAGTCTTAGTAATAGTTTTGCCTTAAAGTCTATTTGTCTGATAATAATTATATCTAATCCTGCTCTTAGGGGATTAGCATTTTCATATTTACTTATTCCTACTAAATTCATTGACATGCAATCTATCTTTAAAGATAGTTTATTTTCATGGAAAATATTGAATGTTAAATCATCTATTTTGTAAATTTAACATGATACATAATTTTTGATCTCTGTCTTTGATAAACAAAATCGTATAGGTCATGCTGGTTGTTACTGTTTTGCTCCTCATTCTTTCATCTCCAAAATTGTTAATACCTTTTGGGATTTACAGACTATGGCCCACTACTTGTAATCACTACACGTGATTAGAAAGAGCTCATTTATACAGCAGCCAAGTAGAATAACAGGGAATTTGTTAAAGATCTGCTCCGTGTATCACTTCTAAAAAGAAGGTTGCCTTTTTGTTGTTGTTTTTGTATATTTTTACAATACCATTTCCCTCATCAAACAAGAATTTTATGTTGCTTCACTTTATCTCATTGACTTTGAAAAAAAATTTTAATGGTATATAAGAGGGGCACCTGGGTGGCTCAGTTGGTTAAGTGGCCAACTTCAGCTCTGGTCATGATCTCATGGTTCATAAGCTTGAGCCCCACATTGGGCTCTGTGCTGACAGAATCCGTTTGGGATTCTCTCTCTCTCCCTCTCTCTGCCCCTCCCCTACTTGTACTCTCTCTCTCTCAAAAAAAATAAATTAATTTAAAAAAATAAAATGGTATATAATATGCCCTATTCAGTCTCTGTGCATAAAAAGAATAAGGTAAAAGTAATAAATCCTTCTTAAAATTTAAAGTTTTCTGTTTTAGTGCTATCCAGTAGTAAATTTTTCAGGACAAGTATGAGTGTGGTTATTACATCTTATAGTCTCCCTTTTTTTTTTTTTGAGCATGAGGAGGCGCAACTGAATGAGGGGCAGAGGGGGGGTGCGCAAGTTAGTGAGGGGCAGAGAGAGAGAGAATCCCAGGGGCTGAGAGGGAGAGAGAGAGAGAGAAAGAGAGAGAGAGAGAGAGAGAAGTGGGGTCACTCGAAGTGGGGCTCATACTCACCAGAAGCGGGACAAAAGCTCACCCGATGTGGGACTTGAACCCACCAACCATGAGATCATGACCTGAGCTAAAGTCAAATCCTTAACGACTGAGCCACCCAGGTGCCCCTATAGTCTCCATTTTTGACCAGGTGTTTTTCATAGTAGTCGGTGTTAATTTTGTTTCCAAGTAGGAAAAGTTTCACTGCTCTCAAGATGACTTTCAGAGTTAATTTTTTTTCTTTGTCATTATTTCTTTGTTTTTTTAAAAATCCTGAATTCATCATGCTTCACTGGATCCTGGATTGAAAAACCCAATAGCTATGATAAACATTACTTGAGGGGCACCTGGGTGGCTTAGTCGGTTAAGCGTCCAACTTGGGCTCAGGTCATGATCTTGTGGTTTGTGAATTGGAGCCCCGCATCGGGTTCTGTGCTGACAGCTCAGAGCCTGGAGCCTGCTTCAGATTCTGTGTCTCCCTCTCTCTCTGCCTCTCCCCTGCTCATTCTCTCTCTCCCTCTCTCTCTCTCTCTCTCTCTCTCTCTCTCATTCTCTCTCCCTCTCAAAAATAAACATAAAAATATTAAACATTACTTGAATAATTAAGGAAATTTAATATGGGCTATGTATTAGATAATGGTATTGTATCAATGCTCAATCTCCTCAAATGTGATAATAGTATAGTGATTGTAGGAATTTGTCCTTGTTCTTAAAAGAAACATCTGTGAGACTTAGGGGTGAAGGGTCATGACAGTCTGTAACTAACTCTAAAGTAAATGATCCAGTAGAAGGAGGGAAGGGAAAAAGGAAAAAAAGGAAAGAAAGAGTGTATAGAGAGGGTAAGATAAAGCAAACCTGACATAATGTCAACTATTCCTGAATCTAGATGAATTGTGTGTATGGAGTGTTTGTTGTTCTAGGCTTGTCACTTTCTGTAAGCTTGAAATTTTTCAAAATAACAGGCTGGGAAAATGAACTCATGTCCGCTAAAAAGAATTCCTGATTTCAATATGTTTGTGACTCTGACTTAGTATCAGTATGGTGCAGGTAGAAAGGCTCTAGCTCATCATTTGTCATGGGATCTGAGGCAGGTTCCCCTTGTATTTTAGGAATTCCTGGATTTTTCTCTGACCTAACATCCTTAGGATTTTTTTTCTTGCCTTCTTTAGGGATTAAAGACTTACTACCTTTTGATCTTAACTACTGATTTTTATCTGTGTTTCAAAAAACAGTCTAATTAGTATTAGTCTAGCCTGGATAAACTGAAGGTATCCATTGTGTTTAGAAGTTTCTCTGGACAAAGTGGGAGAGAGGAAGAGGATTGTGGTTTCCAGGACATTGGAAAACCAGGGAGAGCAGGTTGGGGGGGGTGGGGTAGGGGGGGGGTAGGAGGGGTGGGAGGAACGTCACATTCTCCTGTCTTAGAAAGGTTCTCTGATTCAGCAGAATTAGATTTTCTTCCAGATTTCAAGGTCATTGCCATTGGCTGTCAGCTCACTGTGGGAGGCCAGACAGGAGCTCTCTCCACCTGAACTGGCTCATGTGGCTCCAGTATCCCCTTATCTGATAATGTATAATTGCCTTTTCTGTACAGAACAAAAACAATATCAGGCTCCGATCTAGAGCTGCTTTTCCCTAAAACAATGAAAACAGAAATATTTGTCTTTTTATAGTGAAATAGAATTGACAAGCAGTTAAAAATAAGGTAAGATAAGGCAAGCTCAGAAATAACCAAGTAAATCACCTCCCTTTATGTTGATGAGTCTTTAAAAACTAATGTGACTTTGAATGAATACTCAGCCACAGCCATGTGGAAGCACTGATAATATGTTTCAAAGTATTTCCCCACAGCATACTTCTTCACTGAAATAGATTACCGCCCCCCTAACACCCCTACCTCTACTATATACGGACTAAATTTAGAACTTTTGAGTAACGAATTTGAAGAGAAGAGGGAAATGATCAAATTATCTGAAGCTCCTGGGGCACCTGGGTGGCTCAGTCGGTTGAGTAACTGACTTTTGATTTCAGCTCAGGTCATGATTTCATGGTTTGTGGGATCAAGCCCCGTGTCAGGCTCTGTGCTGACAGCACGGATCCTGCTTGGGATTCTCTCTCCCCCTCTCTCTCTGCCTCTCTGCTGCTCATGCATGAACATATACTCTCTCTGACTCTCTCTCTCTCTCTCTCAAAATACATAAATAAACATTAAAAAAACTGTACAAATTATCTGAAACTCCTTAGAATATACTGAATTATAACATTTTGGGGAAAGACATAATATTTTATTTAAAAAATACCAATAGGGTTGGGGCTTGCTGGGTGAGAGAACTGGAGGGTTAGCAGGACAAAGGAGTTGACCTTTATGCCAGGGAATGGTTATAAGGATGGGGTGGAATCCAAACTGGGGAAGGAGCCCAGTAGTTCTGTTGTTACAGATGTGATTACCGGGATTAATTTATTATGGGTATGACCCAGTAGGGTGAGTCTTCCACCCTTAATGTTTCAGCTATACTACTGAAGTCATTGTTATTTGCATTGTGATACTTTCCCCCCCCTCATTTGTGCTACTCATTTGTCTACCTTTACTGTCATCTTCTGTCAGGAAAGAAGACGCATAGAGAAAACTCCATTTGACAAGCTACTCTCCAACCATATCTTCATATTCCCCCACAATATTTGATTTTGTCAAAAGTTTTTCTTCTCTGTCTAGGTTTCTGTCCTGCAGTAAACACAGGGCGTTGCATAGATATGATCTCACTATGAGATCTTCCTAGAAAAACGTCACTCAGTACTAAGGGAGATTTGGGTTGGAATAAAGCGGGAAGCACTGGTGATATATGGGTAGTTTGGATAATTTTCTTTTTTTGTTTTAAAAAGATTATCTTTTTAAGTAAACTCTACACCCAGTGTGGGGCTCAAACTTATAACGCTGAGATCAAGAGTTGTGTGCTCTACTGACTGAGACAGCCAGGTGCCCCTTGGATAATTTTCAATATCCTGACTTAAATTTACAAAGTCAGTATATTTAGAATGATCACCTAAAAACTTTAAGGGATTCCATACAAACATACTTTGGGCAGATTTCTGTTTGAAGGTCATCTAAACTGTGGCATATTTTGCTTTAAGAGGATTTGATAGGCTGTCATGTAAGAAGGTACCAAAATGAAACCCCATATACAAATGGGTGAAAGACTAGAACAGGAATTTCACAGAGAAAACCCATTTAGACAATAAACACAGGGAAAAATGCTCAACCTCGTTATTTTCAAGGAAATGATACATTAAGGTACAATTTTATACCCATCAGGCTGACAAAAATTAATGTCTGATATTAAGTGTTGGCAATGGCATGGAACAATGCAAACTCTAATTGAGAATGTAAATTGAGACAGTAACTTTGGAAAATAATTTGGTATTATGTAGTAATATATTACACATCATATATTATTAATATGTATTAATAGCTCATATTTTAATATATATGGTGTATATTTATGTATTATGTATTAATATATAAGATTACATAGTTATAATTAAAGATTATTTATATAATTATATAATAGAAAAGAATATTTTTTCCTCTTAACAATTAATAAAATCACTTTCAAGTGAAAAGAAAAGTCACTAATATGTGCATGTCTTTAGAGTTACAGGGTCAGTTCTCATATTTATTTGTTAATTGCTCAAACAGTTGCTTTTGCAGTTTAGTTATGAAGCTACCATAGGTACCACAGCCAGGAAAGGTGAGCTGTAGAGGATTCATATTTAGCCGTATTTAGCCATGCATTTTCATTTTAAAATAAAAGAGCATATTTATTCCTTAACACATTTGTTTAAAATAGCAAAGCAGGTAATATTTTTGAACAGTGATTCTCAACTCCTGGCTGTACATCAGGAGTACCCAGAGGCTTTAAAAAGTGCTGGTGCCCTGCCCCCCTCCTCCCCCAGCCCTCCATCCGAAACTAATTGAATTAAAATCTCAAGATGTGGAGACTGGGCTTTGGGTTTTCTTGAAAAATTCCCCAGGTTATTCCAATTTAAAACCAGAACTGGAAAGTACTATTTTAAAAAACAACTTTCTAGGGGCGCCTGGGTGGCCCAGTCAGTTGAGCCTCCGACTTCGGCTCAGATCGTGATCTCATGGTTTGTGGGTTCAAGCCCCCCGTCGGGCTCTGTGCTGACAGCTTAGAGCCTGGAGCCTGCTTCGGATTCCGTGTCTCCCCCTCTCTCTGCCCCTCTGCTGCTCGCATTCTCTCTCTCGAAAAATAATGAAAACATTTTAAAGAAATAAATAAATAATAAAAACAACTTTCTAAACCAGCAATTTTTACCCTGCTGGTGCAAAATTCTCCATGGGATAGGAAATCAACTTTGGTAGGTTTATAGCATTTGGAAATTACAAATAATCAAGATTAGAAAATATCAGAGTGTAGCACATTTTGTTTCGGATGTGTGTGTGTGTGTGTGTGTGTAAAATGAGCAGTTATGTAAAACACAAGATTTCTTACTTTGTGTCACAGTACATTTGAAAAGCAATTGTAAGCAAATCTTTTCTAAGGTGCTGTTAGGTATTTTTTCTATTGAGTTTGAGGTGATGGGGCCGCAATAGAATGTGGTGGTTGCAACGCCTATGTTTGAATCCGGCTTTTCCTCTTTGTGAAAGCTACTAAACTCATAGTTCCATTTACCACTGGCGAGGGATACAGATTAGAACAAGCCGGAGTAGATGCAGACGGAGCTACGTGAGAGAGTTCCAAACGCAAAGCTTCCATCATCCTCAGGGTGCGTTCCCCTCCCGGCGCTGAAGTGTGACAGTGCCCAGAGGGTACTGCCGGCCTGAGAAGCTCCTCGGGGCTGCGGTGTCCAGGAGTTTTCCGGGGGCTTCATTACACAGGTGTGATTGATTGAATTGTTTCTCACGTGTTTGAATTCAATCTCTCTGTCCTCCTTGGAAGTCAGGCTGGTATCATGTGGCCCAAAGCCCCAGCCTTCTAGTCACATGGTTGGTCCGTGCCGTGACCAGCCCCCACCTTGAATCTTGTCAGCGTAGACTACCCAGGGGCCCACCAGGGGTCACCTTGTTAGTGTAACTCTCAGGTGTGGTCCCAGGGGCCCCGTGGACAACAAAGACACTCCTTGGAAAATTCCAAGAGTCTAGAGGTTACCTCCTAGAGCTAGACAAAGGCCAGCCGCTCTTTTAGGCTAGATTCTGGTGCATAATTAAAGTTTTAGTTCAAAACACAGAATTCTAAAAAAAATTATTCCAAGTTGACATAGAACATGTTTTGTTATGTTAAATAAGGTTTTCGAGGGCTCTTAAGTGACATTAGAGATCATTCGGCCCAATTCCTTCCTTTTAAATATAAGGCAACTATCCAAGAATAAACCAAGTTCCATGCTGTGTTTTATGTTTGAAGCTGTCAGAACCTCTTAAAAAATTAACCACTTTGGCGGGAGACACAGCAGAGGATCTGCTGCTTCAATACTGGAAATTACACCGTGGATTTCCTATTGTTTCAGGAATAACTCTTACTTGGAAATATTTCAAGGAGTTCATTTTAAGTTCAGTCACATTTAAAGTGAGGTAATTTATTATAATTTATTAGTCACTGAATATCCATGTGCTCCCGTACATTTCCCAGCTCCCTTGCAGTTAGGTGGGTCTAAGTGATGAGTTCTGACAAGTGAGCTGTGATGGAAGTGACATGTGTCACTTCTGGGACAAAGAATAGAGAGAAGAACACTTTTTAGTTCTCGAGGCTTTTCTCCTTTCCTGCCGCCACAACAGCGGAGGCTAAACGCGGAGATGGTGTAACCACAAGATGGAACAGCCTGGATGTAGGGCGTGCTTGGAAGGGAGCTGTCGGGAGGAGCTCCAGACCTGCAGCCAACTTGGGGTGAATGAAAAATAAACTTTCCTGGGTTAAACCAGTGGGAGTTTGGGATTATTAATCCCTGCAGCATAGCCTAGTCTGTTCGTTAACACATTAACAATATAATCTTACATTAGCCATGTTTTAAACTTTCCACAATTATCCAAAACATAATTTATAATCTTTGACATTCATACAGATTTGAAAGCTCAATGTTTGTATGGGTAAAACATCTCATCAAAAATATTTGACAACTGTCAGCATGGAGCCTGCTTGGGATTCTCCCTCTCTTTCTTTCCCTCTCTCTCTCTCTGTCCCTCCCTCGTGCTCTGTCTCTCTCTCTCTCAAAATAAAAAAATAAACATTAAAAAAAATTGACAGCAAGGTAATTCTTAGTTTTTCTTGTTGGGTGAGAAGAGAGCCAAACAGAAAAATATGTCACCTGTGACTAATACAGAACAGGGTCAAATTTAATCTCATTCAGGATCTGGATTAAATCTGAATAATTAGATAACCAAAAAAATTTTTTTGGTTTAGTTTATAAGGTTGTTATTTTGCTATGTTTATCAGCATAGACTAAGCCATTTTGGAAGATAACACAAAAGTTCTTTCAGGCCTAAGTGATATATTTTTCTTTTAATTCTCTTGAACATTTTCCTTAAATTTCCTTAAAGATTTAGGGTTGTGTGTGAATTTTAATTTGTTTCCACAAAATTGAGACTCAAAAGTTAGGTCATTTGCTCTAAACCATACAACAAATTAATGGAGAGGGCAGTACCAAAATCCCAACTTTCATTGTTTCCACGATGTCTGTGCTTCCTAGAAAAGTCATGGGGTGGTAAGTAGGAGAAGAAAAGTTAAGGTTAGCCTTCCATTTCCAGGAAAAATGAGTTAAGTAATTTAAACAAATCCTCCCATTGAGGACAACCAAAATGCTGAGCAAAATATAAAATCCCCTTTCTAGAAATAGCAAACAAACAGTGAGGAGTTACCAGGCCAAGTTCCTAGAGAAGATGAAAATCTATAAAGACGAACATGGTACTGGTGCCATTTTATCCTGAGGACATGGTTATCCACAGCAGGTGATTGAGAGGTTTTTTTCTTTTAAGTTTATTTATTTTATTTTGAGAGAGAGAGAGAGAGAGAGAGAGAGAGAACATGTGCATGCTCAAGGGAAAGGGAGAGAGAGAATCACAAACACAGAGCCTGACGTGGGGCTCCATCTCACAGATTGTGAGATCGTGACCTGATCTGAGATGCTTAACCAACTGAGCCACCCAGGCGCCCCGATTGAGAGGTATAACAGTGCCTTTAGGGCTAGGGAGACAAAAGTTGGAGGCTGGGGCCCAGCATGGGTAAGTGCCCTGCACCCTGAGTTGAGACTGACACACGCTAGAAATAAGAGTGAATTGGAAGTCAACCAGTCCTATATACTGCGGGCTGTCTTTGAGTCATCTGGGTGGCCTGGAAAATCTCAAGCTTAAAATTGGATTGGGGTAATATTGGAATGTTGGTGCCTTCAAGTGCCTGGCAGAAGCAATGAAAATTCTCTTTGGAGAAAGAGGACATCATAGTAGGCCTCAAGTTATTTTGACAAATAAAATCATCAGGATATAGGAAAAAATAACCATGTATACAAGATGATAAAACACTATGGACAAGAAAAATAAAATATACCAGACTGCAGAAATAGACCCTCAGGGATTCCAATATAGACTGTAAAGCAGTTATGCTTATAAAGTTCAAATAGAAAATGACATAGATTTGACAAAGAACCAAGTAGAAATGCAAATCGTCAAAAAATAGAGTACCCTAAATTAAATCAGTGGATGATTTATGAACAAATCAGACACACTAAAGGAAGAATTCTGGCAAAGATCCGATGAAACCATTCAGAATAAAGCGCAAAGAGAAAAAAAAGAATGGAAGAGAAAGGAGGATAGAATGAAAATGTCTAACCCATTCGGTGGGAGCCTTAAAAGAAGAAGTAAAAGAGAATGGGACAGAAGCAACATTTAATGAGAAAATAGCTGGACTTTTTTCAGCCATAGACATTAAGCCACAGAAGCTCAATAAATTGCAAGGAACATAGCAGAAAGCAGGCCACCGCAGACACATCATAAAGAAGCAACGAATACCAAAGGCAATGAGAAACTATTAAGAGCAGCCAGAGGGAAAAGGACAGTTTACCTTCAAAGAAGAAATGGTTAGGCTGACTGCTGAATTCTCAGCAGTGGTTATGGAAGCCAAAGGATCAGGGAATGATATCTTTAATGTGCTGCAGTAAACAGCTACCAACCTAGTATTACACACTGGGTGAAAACATCACTAAAACACAGTGTGCAAATAGCCCCGACTCAGTAATTAAATCTTTTCCCTGCTGGTACCTGCCGCAGACACACGTTGGCATGTAGTTGTTCTTTTTCTCACTCTCCTCTGCAACCTACAAACTGTGTGCTCATTGTTAGTAACTCTGCAAGGAGCCAGGGTAGAGGTGAGCATAGGGCTGGTGGGAAGGCAAGAGGAGGAGTAACAAAGTTAACTTTGTCGACCGTTTTGTGAGATGGCTTCACAGACTGGAGAGCTAGTAAATGTTGGAGGCTGGCTCGCTCTTGGGCAATTTCCAGAATTCTTCATGAATACCCGTTGGGTGGTCCATATTTTTCTTACTGATTTGTAAGAATTCTTCATACATTTTAGATGCAAGTCTTATTTATTTCCTTATTGTCTCTTTTCAATAATAGATGGTACCGATATGATTTCCCATTCTGTGGCTTACTTTTCCACTCTCTTAAGGGTGTCTTTTGATAAATGGAAGTCATTAATTTATCACTCTTTTCCTTATGGTTAGTATTTTTTTTCATTTTTGAGAAGAAGTTCCCCTGGGTCATTTTTAATAACACATGCCAAGCCTTTTTCCTCAGTAATTTAAAATCTAAATTTAACCGTGTGATATTGAACAGGACTTGGTAGTCTAATTAACAGCCTTTTTCTATCTCTTCCCTGCGTACAAATTAGAATAGATGGAGGAAGGGATTAGGGGAAATGTATACTCTGAAAACATAGGATATTTGGACAAAGGCACCCGATATTTGACTCACTGAATCAGAGTTCTTGGACTAGAGCTTGGATGTGTGTAATTTTTTTTTTTTTTTGAGAGAGAGAGTGTGTGAGCAAGTGGGGAAGAGGCAGAGAGAGGGGGAGAGAGAGAACCCCAAGCAGGCCCTGTGCTGTCAGTGTGGAGCCCATCTCAGGGCTGGATCCCACGAACCATGATATCATGACCTGAGCTGAAATCGAGAGTCAGGCACTTAAAGGACTGAGCCACCCAGGCACCCTGGACGTGTGTAATTTTTAAAATTCCCCCAGATAATTCAGCTATATCTTGATGAGGACTACAAAGGAGGAAAAAAAAAACAAACCCTTAAGTGTCTGGAAAGTCGTGGAAGGAAGGAGAGAATTTCAAGCAGTGCTTGGGAAACAGTCTCAGATGTAGCAGATAATCCAGACGGCATAAAGATTAAGAAGAGGACAGACTTCTAGCTCTAAGATGACTAAGTTCTGGAGATCTTCAGATAGCATGGTGACCATAATGAACAGTACTTCACTGCATACTTGCAAGTGAAGAGAGTAAGTCTTAAATGTTCTCACCACACACGCAAAAAGGTAATTATGTGAGGGGCTAGAGGTGTTAAGTAACCTTATTGTGGTAATCATTTGCATTATTTACATGTGTCAAATCATCACATTGTACCTTAAACTTATATATGTTATATGGCAATAAACCTCACTAAAGCTGGGGAAAAAAATCACGCAAGGCATATGTGAAAACTAGGAAAGATACGGGCAACAAGAACGCCGATGACAGCAAGCAGCCCTCTAATAGTGGAGGCACATGTATGAGAATGAGAATTCTCAAAACATACGTTGATCCCTGGTAGCATTTGCAGAAATGAATTATCTGTTTTTTTAGTAAAAGGCAAGAGATTTATGCGATCTGAAGAGAAACCAGAGCATTGGTTTTTTAAAGAATAAGAAAAATGTCGGATTTTGCTTGGATCTTCAGTCATTAGTAAAAGAACACTTTTGGTACAGAGGTGGGGTATAGACTATGGGTTACAGGGTGAAGTGGTAGCCAGTCAGAAGGTAAAAACCTGGGTATCAGGTATTTACAGAGAAGGATAGTAATACAGTTTTGCAGAGTCAAACAAAAAGGACGTATTTCAGTTTTAAGATTTGAAATCCTTGAATCTCAGAGTTGAGAAGAACCTCAAATACCATTTTGAATAATTCCATCTGACACTTAAATTTCCTTTACAAAGTCCTGTCATTCTGTTTATACTTCAGCTCCTCTGTGGGTAAGGTCTGCCATCTGCCACCACCCTCATGAGCGGCCTGTTGTGTCTCTGCATGGCTTTGAGTGAAGGCTTTTCCTTATCGTGGGCTCAGAACTGCTCTCCTCAGATTGTACTGGTTGCCATATTTGAAACAGGAGGACAGGTGTCAGCTGTGAGGGAATGTCATCTTACCAATACATTCTGATACATTTATTGAATGGCTTTCCAAAGGAACTGGTAAAAGAAAATAAGTCTGGCTAGAATCACTTTGTGGGGAGATCAAATGTAAACAAATTTGACCAGATCAAATAGGAGCAAATAGGACAGTTTAAGAAATAGTGGTTCTGCAAGAATGACTGTTTGAAAGTCAGTCCTTTGTTTCAGGCTCTGTCAGGCAAATACATAACCTCCAAATTTAGCCGTGTGGTGTTCAGTATGGCAACCGCACGTCAGAAATTTGAAAGGATCTGTATCATTTACAAGTGACTTTGGCTGAAAGAAACAGAATATCCAGCTAAAAGTGCTCAAACCACATGACCCATAATGTGCCACTTAACAAAACGTGTGGAAGCAGGTGATGACTGGGCTGTTCAGCAGCTGGCCGTCTGGGCACAAGTTGGCTGTGCTCCTGGCCTTCCCCTTCTGACCAGCAGATGGCAGAGCTGCTCTAAACACTACATCCCCAGCTTGCAGAGTCCTGAGCAGATAGGGAGGAGACCAGCGCAAAAGGGCTTTCTCTTTCTCTTCTAAGTCCCCCCTGAGCGGGAACATTGAGGCTCCCAGCAGACGTCTTGGGCCAGAATTTGACCAAATACCCATGACTGGATTGACAAAAGGGAAATGAGAGTGGCATGATTTACTAACTCCTTGAAGGTGGGCACATCACTGCCCAATCGAAATAGGGCTTTTATTTTACTTATGTACTTTTTTTTTTTTTTTTAAGTCAAAAAGAGGTGAGGAACAGCTGTTGGGTAGGCTACCCATCGCCCCTGCCAGAGGAGCTCAGGAGAAATTATACACGCTAAATCCACCGGGCCCAGTGCCAAGGGCAGGACAATGCCTCTACAGAAACTAGTAAAATGTTTTTCTTCCTCTGATAATTATTAATCCTCGGCAGTGACTTAGAAAAATTCTTGGGCTAAATTTCTTGCTATTAAATGCACGATGGGTATAGAAACTGACTGTAAAACTGTTTTTAAAAGTCACTGTGCTTCTAACCCAAACTTCTTACTCTAATGCTTATCTTACCACGACATGAGTGGTTACGAATCGCCTCCAATTTACATATTACAGAGGAGCCTTACATGGTAAAGAATAAATCATTTTCAAATTAGACATTCCATCTAGAACTGACAGCAGCTGATTCCCAGCACTGTCTTTTATTTCTGACATGCTTTTAGATGAGAGCAATCTTATATTTGCAGTAATTCTCAGGATAAAATTTTCTTCTCAAAGCTTCTTCTACGAAGTGGTCTTTTATTGTTGTTGTTTTTGTTTTTTTAGTTTTGAGGAATAAAGCAATTCTTCTCTCTCTTTTGAAATTGCATATCAAGTCCAGAAACATTGACTCTTTAATTTAAAATATTAATGTCAAATGATGGATGTAAACATGTATTTTCCATCCTGTTTCTTTGCGAGTGCCTTTCTCGTTCTTGGTAGATCCTCATTCCTATTGGATTTCCATCGCACGCTAATTATCTCCGGCTACAGCTGCTTACTGACAGCTGTTCCCTTCACTGCCCACCATGCAGCCACCCTTCTGCGGGCGACCCATACTGTAGTTCCCATCTGTGGACACCCCTGCCTCCCCCCGTGTGGTTGCTTCCGCTGGGGCTTTCACCCTGCCTCAGACGCAGAGCTTGCGGCCTAAATCATTCCAAATGTTGCATTCCCCTGGCCTGACTGACTGATTAACAGAAGCCTCATTTAGCACCAGTGAGAAGTAATACTTTTGCTAGGACTTCTGGGAGAGATTCTTTCTCTGTCCTGTCAGATTTTTACCTTTCAAGGAAGCCCCAGAGTTGCTGTAAACTATCTTGATATCTTGAGTGGGAACTCGTCTCAGAATGGAGCTGAGAGGGGTGCCTGGGTGGCTCAGTTGGTTAAGCGTCCAACTTCAGCTCAGGTCATGATCTCACGGTCCGTGGGTTCAAGCCCCGTGTCGGGCTCTGTGCTGACAGCTCAGGGCCTGGAGCCTGCTTTGGAGTCTGTGTCTCCCTCTCTCTGCCCCTCCCCTGCTCATGCTCTGTCTCTTTCCCTCTCTCTCTCAAAAATAAACACTAAAAAAAAAAAAAGAAGAAGAATGGAGCTGAGAGAGAGAGAGAAACAGACAGACAGACAGAAAGGCTCCCTGGTGATACATTTCAGCCTTCAAACCAACACAGCAGCATAGCAGCAAGGCCTATTCCTGGACTGTTCAGTTACATAATCTAGTAAGTTCCTATTTCATTTAAGCCAGTGTTTGGATCCGATTTTTCTCTCCCTTGCTACCAAAAGAGTTCTAACTTATACATAGGTTCAGAATCTCTCACGACCAAGGAATATTCTCAGATACTGAATATGTCATAAAAATTAATATGAAAAATACTTAAAAGGGAGTAAGTGTACCTATAACTTATGTCCAGTATCTTTGCTGTCTTTAAATAGTAATGTCCACCTGTGATGTAATGCAATATAGAAAAGAGTTTAAACAGGTATTCCTGATATTATATGACTTAATGAACGAACTCTAGTCGTTATTATGGTAATGTGCCCTGGGGGCAGTTTCCTCAAGTCTGAGCATGTACTTTTGTTTCCTTTTCGAATCTAAATTATTTCTCATTATCATGGAATAAAATAATCTTGAAGATATTTAGCAATATTGATAAATCATTGGCACACATAAGCCTATAATTATAAAAGTGGTGGTCTCATGCTGTGATGCTTGAATATCTCTGGCTATTTCTTTTACTCAAACAGTGCTGTTCTGCGAAACAGACACAACAGGCTGGTCAGCATGACCATGTGACATGACCACAGTCTCTTGGCTGAGAGACATTTGTGCCTGGAGTTGGACATCACTGTGAAGACACTGTTCACTTCAGGAAAACTTCGTTCTTCAGTCAATACTTCCAGCCTTCCCCGCGGTGACCTTTGCGCTCTCCACCCCAGGTGTCCACATCCTTGTCAAAGGGTGAGAGACCTTCTGTAATTGGCAAGATGATTCCAAGACAAGGGGCCAGCCAGGTTGTCTACCTGGAGCGTTCCCTAGAAACAGACCCAGTTCCTTTCCCTGTAGGAACAAAACAGATAGTAAGGCAGATTCTGTTTTTTGTTTTTTGTTTTCACGGTGATAAAGGACACATTGATTGTGCTCAAAGAAGTTATTTTCCTAGGGCGCCCTTCTGCCATATATCCTACAGCTATATTGGTTAATACTACACCAGGAAAACCTAGAGTTTATGTTAATAGGTAATTATTTCACATGGCTCAAAATTCTAAGATACAAATATTTATGAACACTTTCTTTCCCACTCCTGTTTCCCTGAGGCCCCCGTTTTCCTCCCCAGAGACAATCCATTTTCTGTTTCTGCCATGTCTTCTCAGGGCGATGTTCTGCACATTTAAGCGAATGCATGTAAATATTATCTTTTCCCTTTCACCTCAACAATGGTATATTTCCCACTCTGCAAAGATATAGATTTCTTTTTTCACCTAAGCTATCCTGGATCCACTTCCATTTTGGTACACAAGGAGCTTCCTCATTCTTTCTCATAGCCTCTGAGTATTCCATAATTTCATAATACCATGGTTTTACCAGTGTCCTATTGGTAACATTTACATTTCTCCCCCACCCCCCGATCTTTGGCTCTCACAGACAGTGCTACAGTGAAAAACCTTGAACATACATCAGTCTGCATGTGAATGAGTGTATCTTTGAAACAAATTTCTAGAAGTGAGGTTTTTTTTTTTGGTTAAGGGGCAAGCATGTTTGTATTTTTTCTCATTTTTGAGGTTTTACCTGAAAAAGTAATACATACACATGGTAAACAAACAAAACCAAACCAAGCAGTATGAGAATATATATAGTGAAAGATGAGTCCCCCCACCTCCTTTGGCCTCTATTCCCTTTTCCATAGGTAGCCATTGTTGTGTGCACACTTCTAGAGAGTATAGGCATATGCAAACATGTATATGTCATTTGTCATTTGTCTTTGCTTGAAAGAAATATATGAGGAACACACACCATTTTGCACCTTGCTTTTTTCACTTAATATATTTTAGAATTCATTGTCTGTGGGTACAGATCAATCTCATTTTTAAGGCAATACAAGATTTCCTGTGAGGAGACTGACATTAACTTTTTTCATTAAAAAAAGTTAAGGTATAATTTATATACAGCAAATTTTACCCTTTTAAGTACATAGTTCTGCAAGTTTTGACTAATACATACCATCCTTTGTAATTTAGATAGATATTACCATATAGCCCTCCTGAGAAAGTTGGGTAAGTATGCGTACCTGCCCTTCCACAAACTTCCACAACCGAGAGGTGTCATCGGACTTTTTGATCTTTACCAGTCTGTAGGGGAAAATGGTATGGCATTATCATTTAAAATTTTATTTCCCTTATTACGACGAAGCAAAGCATCTTTTCTTTTTTAATTTTATTTACTTTTTAAAAAGATTTTATTTTTTTTAAGTAATCTCTACACCCAGTATAGGGCTCGAACTCACAACCCCAAGATCAAGAATTGCATGCACCACTGACCGAGCCAGCCAGGCACCCCTATTTTTATTTTTTTAAAGTAAACTCTACACCCAACGTGGGGCTCGAACTTATGACCCTGAGATCAAGAGTTGCATGCTCTCCCAACTGAGCCAGCCAGGCACCCCAGCATCTTTCCATTTGTATAAGATTTATTTAGATGTCTTTTCTTGGGAACTGTCTGTACTTTATTTTTTTGTCCCCCTTTTCTCTTGTGGGTTGGTCGTCTTCTTCATATCAAGTAGGGAATCCTGACATATTAGGAAATTGTCTGGTATATAAATTGCAAAAATTGGGGAAACTTGATGTTCGTAGAAACATTAAGTAAGGACTACATTCCCTATACAGCAAATACTTAAATCTTTTTCAATCATTGGGAGGATATTGCATGTACAGAGTTCCACTTCAGGAGAACTAAACTTCCAAAATGACATTTGGCTCAGAAGATTGTCATGTTTTGTAAAAGTATCAGATGTCTGTTATTCTGAAACAAAATAAAATTGCACATATGTGTGCAATTGACTATACAGTCTTTGAGTAAACTACCAGGATTAAAAGAGTGTTTTATCATATATCATATAGCTGACCTGGGTCTCTCTGATTAATACATGTGAATATCCACCAGTTCATTTCAGGCACATGCAAAGATGAGAAGTCTCTTCTGGATGCTTCTTCCCATAGTTCTCCAAGGTGATTACATCATACTGAAATGAAAAATAATTCACAGTTTCGGGTATCTATCTCCAAATTGCATACCTGATGTTTGACACAGATATCTATGTCTTAGGATGCGATGGAGAGGAGTTGAGACACAAGAAAATGAAAAACTGTCTTGTTTTGACACGACTTGGAGAAATAAAATTTGTTATCTGGCCCCCAATCCAGGAGAAAGCTTGTGAACTACAAATGATGGGAACGAAAGAACTTCACTTGATTTATTTGGATAAATAAATTTATAGAATGTTTAGGAAAGAAACTCCAGGAGGAAGGCGGTGGCAATAGACAGGAGTGAGTCAGTACCCCTTCTTACCTGTGGACTCAGGGACAGAAGGGTATAATTAAGTCATCCATTATGAGCTTGAACCAGGTGAGCAATGGTCACTGGCTTTGATTTTAATTTGTGTATTGAGATGAAGCTTTTTGCATACTCTGTCATTATATATGACTTTCTTCAAGCATGGATAATTGATACAAGTCATACACATTTGTAGCCTTTTCATTCTTTCTCTTGCTGTCTGCACATATCTTGATCAACATCTACATTTGATGTATATTAATAGAGCTTTCTAATCATTCATGATGAATCTAATCACTCCTAATTGGAATGAAAAGTAATGAAAAGACTTCACACACAAAATCAGATCTTTGAGTTTATTCTTGTTAACTAACTCGTTTTGCGCGACTGGCTCATCAAACAACAGAAGCCACTTCCTTTGTGTGTCCTACTCTTCTCCCCTCTGGGCGAAGACTCCAGCACTTCCTTCATTTCTCGTCACTCGCAGGTAATAACCCTCCTTGTGGTCACACACACAGCCTCAGCCTCCTAATTACAGCTTCTCCCTTCCTTTGGCTGGGGCCTGTCTGTGGGCCCAGGAAAGCGGGAGGGGGAAACTGCTTCTCTTTGTTCGGTGCTCTCTGAGAGGAGCTCTGCCAGGAGCTGGGAGTGGGTGTGGTACGAAGGAGAGAGGTGACTGTCTGGCTTCCCCTCTCTGGGCCTAGCAGTGTTTGAGACATTCTCCTGGGCAACTTCATAGACCCTTTATACATTCTGCTCCTGGGCCTTGACTGACAAACCCACTGACCTGAGCAGTGCCCTTTCTTCCTTTTTTTTTGAGAGAGAGAGAGGGAGCATGCAGGCGCGCAAGAGAACTTGTGTGCAACCAGGGGAGGGGCAGAGAGCGAGAGAGAGAATCTTAAGCAGGCTTCACACCCAGTGCTATCTCATGACAGTGAGATCATGACCTGAGCCAAATCAAGAGTTGGTCGCTTAACCGTTTAACTGACTGAGCCACCAGGCACCCTGAGCAGTGCCCTTTCTATTCGCTGGCTGTACCTGTTCCCCTCTTGGCGTCTGCTCCTGCTAGTGTCCTTTTTACCTGTGTCCTTCACCACAGCCAGCTGCCCTGGGACAGGATCTATTTAAAATGACCTCTAGGGGCATCTGGGTGGCTCAGTAGGTTAAACGTCATGGAATAGTACTTGAAGAAAGAGGCAGGTTTCTATGTGCTGATATGGAATGATCTCCAAGGTATATTAAGTGAAAACAGCAGGGTACAAAAAAGTGTGTTATATGCCATCTTTATGAACAGAAGTTTTCATAAATATATGCTTATATATAAGCATGAACCATTTGCAACAACATGGATGGAACTGGAGGGTATTATGCTAAGTGAAGTAAGTCACTCAGAGAAAGACAGATATCATGTGTTTTCACTCATATGTGGAACTTGAGAAACTTAACAGAGGATGATGGGGGAAGGGAAGGGGACAAAATAGTTTCAAACAGAGAGGGAGGCAAACCATAAGAGACTCCTGAATGCACAGAATAAACTGAAGGTTGATAGTGGTGGGGGAGGGGGAAATGGGTGATGGGCATTGAGGAGAATAGTTTTTGGGATGAGCACTGGGGATTGTATGTGAGCGATGAATCATGGGAATCTACCCCCAAAACCAAGAGCACACTATAGACACTGTATGTTAGCTAACTTGACAATGAATTGTATATAAAAAACAAAAAACGGAACACAAAAAACATCGGACTCTTGATTTTGGCTCAGGTCATGATCTCATGGTTTCGAGCCCTGAGTTGGGCTCTGCAATGACAGTGCAAAGCCTGCTTGGGATTCTCTCTCTCTCTCTCTCTCTCTCTCCTTTTCTCTTTGTTTCCCCCTCCCACCCCACTCTCGCTGTCTCTCAAAATGAATAAGTAAAGTTTACTTTAAAAAACTAACAAAATGACCTCTGGGCCACAGGAAGTGTTCTGTTGATGCTCTTGGTGGGGCGGGCCCTGTTTCCCTCTTCTTTGCGACCTGGCCCCTTTAAGGTTGTCAGTCGCGACCTCCAGAATTAACCACACAAGGATAACAAAATGAGTTTCCATGGGGTCATGCTGAGCTGAAGCTCCTCTACCCTTGAGCAGGTTTTATAGCTCCTTCTAGAGAACTCCTCCTCACCAGATCCTCCCTTTCTCATCAACATGTTAGGCCTTTAATGTGGGTCAGTTGTCTAACCTGCTTTTGGCATCTACTGTGAACTTTCCATATGGTCTCACACCTCACTTTGGAATCTGAAATCTATCAAACTTGGTCAGTCAAACCTCCCTATTAAACATCCTGTCATGTTTGTTTTCTTTCTTTCCTTTGAAGGATATTCCTTTTATTTTATTTTTTAATTTTTTTAATGTTTACTTATATTTGAGAGAGAGACAAAGAGACAGAGAGCAGGTGGGGGAGGGGCAGAGAGAGAGGGAGACAAAGAATCGGAAGCAGGCTCCAGGCTTCGAGCTGTCAGCACAGAGCCCAACTCCGGGCTCGAACTCAGAAGCCGTGAGATCACGACCTGAGCCAAAGTTGGACGCTCAACTGACTGAGCCACCCAGGCGCCCCAAAGATACTCCTTTTATTTAGAGTGTTATCTCTAGCAAAACTTGCCCCCTGCCAGAGGGCCTCACTCAGATTCGTGAGATGGTTTTTATCTTCCCATGTCTCTGGGAGGCCTCTCCGCTTTCTTTATATCTATTTATTTAAATCACATGTTTTTGATTAGGTAAACATATGCACATAGTACAAAATTCAAAAGGCGCAAAAGGGAATAGCATGAAAAGCAGATTTCCCCTCAACCCTTATCATTGGGATTCCTGGTCTCTCTCTCCAAAGGTCCCAACGACTGTGAGTTTGGGAGTATATTACCAGAAGTATATATGCAGACATAAGCATATATTTATGAACACTTTTGTTCATAAAGATGGCATATAACACACTTTTTTGTACCCTGCTGTTTTCACTTAATATATCTTGGAGATCATTCCATATCAGCACATAGAAACCTGCCTCTTTCTTCATGGTGGTTACATTAAATTTCCTCAAGTGGCTGTAACATAATTTATTTTACCAGTTCCATATTTATAAAGTTCAGGTTTACCCTTGTTGCTTGATTCAAATAAACCATTTACAGGGGTGCCTGGCTGGGTCAGTCAGTGGAGCATGCAACTCTTGATCTTGGGGTTGTGAGTTCAAGCCCCACATTGGGTGTAGAGCTTACTTTTAAGAGGTAAATAAAAATACTTTTAAAAAAATTATCAATTTACATAATTGTTTGAGCATGGGCTCTGGAACTAGACTGTCTCTGGTTATGTTTCAGCTAGACCACTTACTTGCTGTGTGGCCTGAAACATGCTACTAAACTTCTCTGTGCCTCAATTTCTGAATCTCTAAAATGGGAGGAATAATATTTACCTTTTAGAGTTGTGAAGATGAAATGAATTAAAGCAGGTGAAAAGCTTACACCTGTGGTTAGCACACACTAAACACTTAATATACATTAATACTTATTCGTACTGGATAAAAGTGCTCTGCTCCCTCTTGCTGTTCCTGAGCTGGATCTGGAGATCCAGACAGAAAGGAGCTGTTGTTTCTCCCCTGTGGTGCTGAGGAAGGGACTCCCTGGCTTTGTGCTTCGGATATGTGTCTAGTATCTGCTGATCTCAAGGGAGCCTGGGCGCTCTTGGTCTCAGGGTTTTCACAGCTAAGTCTGGGTTCCATGACCTGTGATCTGGTTGTCTCAGCAAGGTGGGGCCTGGTGGTACTTCCTGGGCCTTTGACCTTCTCTGTGGTGCCTACTAGCCCTGTAAACCATTCGAGGTCTGGCTATTTCTTCAGTATAGCCCAGTCCAGGCAGTTGGCTCCGTATTCTCTAGAGTCAGAGCCATGGTCTTCCTATGTTGCTGATCCCTCTGACAAGGTTCATTCTCAGCTATTTTCCAGAGCTTGAAACAAGTTTCTGGGGCGGCAGCCATCTTGGTCCTTTGTGTTTGCTCATATCCAATGAATGCACCTCTCCAAATTCTGCATCTTCTTTTGGTTGGCTAAAGGTCGACCTGCAGTACTTTCTTCGAGAAAGAAACTGTATTCCCTGACTTTTGGCATGTTGGACAATTTGTCTGTTGCATTTATATTTAAATGATGATAGGTAGGCTGTGTATGATATTCTTGGATCACACTTGTTTCTTTATAAGGATTGCCTCACTGTTTTTTTTATTGTTGAATGTTACTATGGAGAAGTCCAAGGCTCATCTGAAATTTTTCCCTTTATAGATGAGTTGATAATTTTGCGTAAATGTTCAAAAATTTTTTTCTTTATCATTGTAGTCTAGTAACTTTATTGAGACATATTCTTGTTGACAGTTCAAATTGTTTATTTTCATCTTTCTTTGCTTTTTTTTTCCCCTCAAGCTTTTCTTCTATGTTCTTTACTGGTTTTCATGTGTTCACTGTTTCTTTGTCACTCCTATTGTGGCCCTCAGTTCTGGAGTAGTAAATACCTTTTCTCTCCTCTTTCTTAACTCTTCCAATTGATTTTAAAAATCAGTTTTTTATGTTTATTTATTTATTTTGAGAGAGACGAGCATGAGCGGGGGAGGGGCAGAGAAAGGGAGAGAGAGAATCCCAAACAGGCTCCACACTGTCAGCCCTAATGGGGGCTTCATCTCAAAAACCATGAGATCATGACCTGAACTGACATCAAGAGTCAGACTCTTAACCGACTGAACCAACACACGCTCCCCCAAAATCAACACTCACGCTATATTTTATCAATGAAATTTAAAAGTATATATAAGGTATAAGGACTAATTAAACAAAGACTTGACTACTAACATCTAGCTTAAACTGACAAGTTTATTCTAAAATTTATCTGGAAATTCTAAGGACCTAGAACAATCTTGAAAGTGGCAATCTTGAAGAAGAAGAATAAATATGGAGGACTTATGCTTTTAGGCATTAGATTTCTCATGAAGTTACAATTCAGACAATGTGATTTAGGTATTAGGAGAGACAAACAGATGAAGGAAAAGAAATCCAGAAACAGACCCACACATATACAGTTCCCTGACTTGTGATACGTGTAATTCATGGGGGGAAGATGTTATTTGGAATAATGGTTTTGGGTAAATTGGTTACTCATATAGGAAAAAATTAACCTTGACCCCCTACCTCACTCCACACACCAATATTTTGATTTTGGCTCAGATCATGATCTCACCGTTTGTGGGTTTGAGCCCTGAATTGGGCTCTGTGCTGACAGTGCGGAGCCTGCTTAAGATTCTCTCTCTTCCTCTCTCTGCCCCTCCCCTGCTTATGCTCTCTCTCTCTCTCTCAAAATAAATAAATAAACATTAAAAAAAACCCCAACTTTTTAATGATTTCAAAGCTATATATACAGGTACTTTTTGACCTAGAAATTCTACTCCTTTGTATATTCCCAACAGAAATGAATGTTTATATCCCCCAAAAGACATGTACAAGAGTATTCATAGCAGCCTTTTTCATCATAGTTAAAAACTAGAATCAATTCAAGCGTTAATGGATAAATAGTGTCACATTTATCTAATAGAATACTATGTAATATTGCAAAAGAATGAACGATTGCTATTCAAACAATGTGGATGAATATCATCAACATAATGTAAAGTAGAAAAACCTACACATAACTATATGTTTTCATTTATAGTACATTTAACACTAGACAAAACTAATTGATAGTGGATGATAGTAATCAAAACAGCAATTACCCTAGACTGGGAGGGGACAAGAAAGAACCTTTTTGGGTATTGGTAATGTTCCATATCTGTATCAGAATGGTGGGTACATGGGTGTAGTTAACTTTTAAAAAATTTATCAAGCTATACATCTAAGACTTTGCTGTATATAAAGTCTACCTCAAAGAAAACAAATTTTAACACTAACTCATGTTTTTGTTTTTGTTGTTTGTTTGTTTGTCTTTAAAATAGGCTCCATGCCCAACATGGGGCTTGAACTCGTGACCTTGAGATCAAGAGTAGCATGCTCAGCCGACTGAGTCAGCCAGGTAGCCCACTAACTCATGTTTTAACTTCAGTTGTCTAGTCATTTTCTCCTTGGCCCCTTGTGTCTCTGCTTTGAGTGCTTGTTATATACAGGTTATTTTTTTTCCTAGAGATTACTTTTTCTTTAGTTTCTAGAGATAATGGAATTTTTTTTGGTCATAATTTTCTCTGGATTTGTGACAAGATCTTTCTGCCATGGTTCTTTATCTGCCAATTATTTTCCCTATTGATTCCCTCCTTTTTTGTTGTATTTTTGTAAAGATTTGTGCTGTTTCCCTAGGGCACTTTTTAAAAAAATTATTTTCAAAGTTTATTATTTACTTTTGAGAGAGAGAGACAGACAGAGCATGAGCAAGGGAGGGGCAGAAAGAGAGAGAGACACAGAATCCGAAGCACGCTCCAGGCTCTGAGCTGTCAGCACAGAGCCCGATGCGGGGCTTGAACTCACGAACTGTGAGATCATGGTCTGAGCTGAAGTCAGACACTTAACCGACTGAGCCACCCAGGTGCCCCGGTAAGGGCACTTTTCCTGGCAGGGCTGTCCCACTGTACATCTCCAAAGGACAATCTCCAAATAGTGTCCTCTCCAGAGGGTGCCATCCACATGAAATACAATATGAATGTTGGCTCCTGGAGACCCTGCTACTTGGACTACCTATATGCTGAAGTATTTGTGGGGAAGGGCCCAAAGCGGAGCTCCATACCTCTCCCCGAGCCCCCATAATCTAAGCAGAGTCTGTATGTGTGCTGTATGTGGCCTCGTGCTTCCTCTTCTTCAGAGGAAAAGTTTAGCAACTGCAGGGCAGCTTATTACTGACGGCTATTCTTCCACCTGGCGTCACCATGCCAAGACTGTGGGTCTACAACCTTCTTTCTTCACCTGCCTGCCCCCCTCCCCCCTCAGTGGTCTCAAATGGAGTCCAAGAAAACTTCAACAGCTGGCCTGCACCAAGTGCGGTTCTAAGCAAGGTACTGTTTGTTCTAAGCAAGGATTTCAGGAATCCACTTGCATTCCCAGGAAGGTTTGAGCATTCCGAGTTCTGCCAGCTCTGCAATATGCGATCTCTCTGCCTGGATCTCCTTTCTTACTTGAGTTGGATCCTCACCATAGAAAACAGCCTTCCTTCATATATGTTAAGGTTTAGGGTAAAAGTGACTTGGCCAGTGTGTCAAAGATTACATTTCTTATTTTCCTTGTTGTTTTCAAGTGATTGAAAATATTTTGCTCTCGGGGCGCCTGGGTGGCTCAGTCAGTTAAAGGTCCAACTTTAGCTCAGGTCATGATCTTGCCGTTCACGGGCTCGAGCCCCGCATCGGGCTCTGTGCTGACAGCTCAGAGCCTGGAGCCTGCTTCATATTCTGTGTCTCCCTCTCTCTCTGCCCCTCCCCCACTCACACTCTGTTTCTCTGTGTCTCTCAAAAATACATAAATGTTAAAAAAAATGTTTTTAATATTTTGCTCTCACAGACAATGCTGCAGTTGTACATAACTCAGTTTCTATATATGCAAGTGTATCAGTAGAATAAATCCCTGAGATTAGAATCCTGGCTACAAGGATATGTGCACTTATCATTTGAACAGGTATCACCAAATTGCTCTCCCCAGAAGTTGTATACTGATTTATATTCCCATCAGTAAGCATGCCCATTTCCCCAGACCCTTGTCAACACCATGGACTATAGTACATTTTGGTCTGTGCCATTTTTTTTTTAATTTTTTTTTTTAACGTTTATTTATTTTTGAGACAGAGAGAGACAGAGCATGAACGGGGGAGGGCAGAGAGAGAGAGGGAGACACAGAATTGGAAGCAGGCTCCAGGCTCTGAGCCATCAGCCCAGAGCCCGACGCGGGGCTCGAACTTACGGACCTCGATCTCGTGACCCGAGCTGAAGTCGGACGCTTAACCGACTGAGCCACCCAGGCGCACCCCCTTTTTTTTTTTTTTAATTTTTTTGGTCTGTGCCATTTTAAGAGGTGAAAAATGGAGTCTCGGTATATTTTGAAATAAAATTTTTCTCATTTCCTGGGTTTAAAAGTCATTTGTCTTAGTGTTTCCTTTGTACCTCCTTTTCTATAAACTGTGTATCCATATCATTGGCCCATTTTCCTGTTGGGTGTTGGTCTTATTGATTTACAGGGGACTCTTTATATCAAGGAAATCAAAACCCTTTGTGATATGAGGTACAAATATTTTTCCCAGTTTGTCATTTATGTCTTGATTTTGCATATAGCAATCATTGCTTTATTGATTTTTTTTATTCATGACATAGTGGTTATGGACTCTTCTCTGATAATTTCTGTTTTGTGTTTTTTACATCCTGAGAAGTGATCTTCACCGTAATACAAGGTGAGTCCCTTTGTGGTCACCACCCGTGGTAAAACAGGGTTCAACAATGAATTCCTCAACATCATGCAATATGGCTTAAGGATCAGATTTTGTTGGAGAAAACTATAAGCCAGGGGTGAGCAGGAAGAGGAAAAAGTGACTAGCCCTCTATCTTCTCATCATCCTGTGGAGAATCACATCAGGACCTAAGCAATCAGCTGAACACAGAGTGGGTTTGAGTTTCAGTGGAAGGATGCCCTGTCCTCCCCCATTATTCTTTCTTCTTGTAGGGCTAGCCTAAAAGCAATATTATCTGGGGTGCAGGGTAATCAGATACTGAGCACCAAGAAGTCTAGATTTGGTATTTAGGAGTATAAATATTTACAGGAATTATGTAGGAAAGTCAGCTGCCCAAAATTTGGGAGGTTGTATAATAAAAATTGAGGAAGGTAAATATGCTGATTTCCTAATCCTTTATAGCTAGGGGGCCAAAAGATTTCATCTTTTAAAGCTGATAAATCAGATAAAGAGGTATAATGCACTAATTCGTACAAAGGAAAACCCTAAGACTGATACTATAATCAACTAAAATTGGGTCAAGTTCTTGGTTTCAACAATAAAATCCATACTAACTACTTTAGGCAGAAAGGGAGTTATTAGGTAGCTCATATAAGTGTTGGAAAGGCTGGAAGAACAGGCTATAAGCTGAACTTCTAGAAGAGCTCTCAGAACCACACTGTAGAACCAGCCTGGCAAGATAGCTGCAGCCACAGCCAGCATCAGCTGAGCCCAGGAAGGCACTTCCTCGAAACCAGGAGTTGCTGCCTCCAACATGCAGGAAGATCTCAGCACAGAATGCTCTTCCCCATATAGCTGCATGGCTCCCTCCCTAGGCCAGTCCCCAGTTGGCTTCCACTCCTGGGTCTCAAGTTGGCAGACTAAATTTGGTCCTAGACCCCTAGAACCTAAATAATGACCTTGGGCTTCTATAGAGGCTCAGTATAAATCTGTCAGTGTTCTCAGCTTTCAACCATTACCACCTGCCTGCTTCAGGGTAAATTCTGCCTTCAGTGTTCTTCTTTTAGAGCAACTGAGTGGTTTCTTTCCCCAGGATCTAGGAGAACCATTTTCTGAGGGGGAAGAGTGGGCTCCACCTAACTGTGTACAGAACTGACTCTCCCCAATTTATAACTTGCCTTCTAGGGAATGAATATGATTTGAAGGCTCATGTCCATGGTAAGCATTTAAAATCATTTCTTATTTAAAAAAATTTTTTTAATGTTTATTTATTTTCAAAAGAGAGAGAGAGAGAGAGAGCGAACAGGGGAGGGGCAGAGAGAGAGGGAGACACAGAATCCGAAGCAGGCTCCGGGCTCTGATCTGTCAGCACAGAGCCTGATGTGGGGCTCGAACTCACGAATTGTGAGATCATGACCTGAGCCAAAGCCAGACGCTTAACCGACTGAGCCACCAGGCGCCCCAAAATAATTTCTTATTTAATAGATTAAAAATATATATTTTTTGACATGTGATACAGCCTTTGGTGGGCCCCCAGTTCAGTGCCCATGTCATTCCCTCTCACATAGACTCACTGGTGTGTTCTTCCTTTCCAAGTCTGCACACCATGCCCATCACTCTCTGGGGAGATTATTTTTAGTCATCAAATTCCTTAACATGTTGGTGATGAATTTCTGCTGGAGAATTTTTTTTTTTTGCATTTAAAAAATCAAATCACAGCATGAATTTCATCTGGGGACCACATGTCTAGGAAATTAATTATTTCAAACCCAAGGGCATAACCGGCCACAGCTAAAATGGATCTGGTTTATGGTTCTGCCATATTTGCTCATAATGCATTGAACACTGTACTACATGCTGGGCTCTGGCCAGTAGCCTTGTAACTGTCTTCTGGTATGACTTGGATATTTAGGACCTGAAGTTTGAGGGAGTTTGTCGTTTCCAGAAATGGAGAACAGGGACTAGGTAAAATGATCAATTTTGAGGGATTCTGAGGCCATCACATGCAGATGCAGATGTAAGAAAACGGAACCACAAAAAAGTTTTTGAAAAATCTGCTACCTGTATTAATGTTGATTATGGTTATGAGAGGAAGTTAGATTGTAAGTTCCTTCAAGGAAAGGAAGGATCTCATCCCCTAGTGCATACCTGCTTGGAACAGGGGCATTGAGGATGAGGGGAAATAACACCTTGACCTCGTGAAGAAAAAAAAGCAATGTCTTCTATAGCTGCCCTTCAATAAATAATCATTGAATGAGGGGCAGTGAAGGATAATTATACCCCTTAAGGAGTAATTCAGCTAAACTTTGTATCTGTGCTTGTGCACATCCATGTGGGGAGGGGGGTTCTTTCTCAGAAAGGCATTTCCCAATGGATAAAGCCTTAGAACTGAACTGGAAGACTTGGATCTTGTATACATCACCATATGACTCTGAAACTTAGTATATTCTGGGGGCACCTGGGTGGCTCAGTTGGTTGAGCATCCGACTTCGGCTCAGCTCATGATCTCACGACTCAGAGTTCAAGCCCCACTTCGGGCTCTGTGCTGACAGCTCAAAGACTAGAGCCTGCTTCAGATTCTGTCTCCCTCTCTCTCTGCCCCTCGCCTGCTCACACTTTATCCCAAAAATAAATAAATATTTCAAAAATTTAACTTGAAACTTAGTGTATTCTGAATAAGTCATTTATGAACATATACTAAGCATGTGGACTAGTGCATTTATTCAGAAGAGCAATCCAGCTTTATCAAGAGAATTTGAGTGAGAGTAATTGTCATGGCCATGTAGTCCTCTAGAGAAACTCACCTCAGCCCATAAGGGCATCTTCATGAGGATGTTCATTGCATGTAGAAAGCGTGAAGCAACCTAGGTTTCCATCTCTAGGGGGATGGGTAAGTAAAACATGAAGGACCTTTATCACAAAATACTCTGCAGCAATTGGAAGTGATGAATTAGAGATACACAGAGAAATATGGATAGACCTTTAAAAGTAGTCTTGAGTAAATAAATAAAATGGAACAATATCATACCACAATTTCATGTTGTCTAGTTAAAATCACATCCATGGAAAACGACACATGCATTTATGAAAGATACATACGCACTTGAAGACATATCCCAAACATACTAGGAAGGATACCTATGGGGTGGGGATTGGAAAAATAATGTTATAAGAGAGGGGATTTATCTAAAACGAATGATGAGAATATGGCACAATCATCTCCAGCCTAATGAGAAACATAGCAAAAACTGCCACTCTTCACCCCCCATAATTGGAATTGTTCCCCTCTCCCTGCCTGCCTTAATGGGGTTTCCTTTTTCAAATTGTTCTTTAGTCACTCATGGCTTTTCCTATACTCTGTTCATTGATAACCCTTGATAATGCTTAGAGTTCATTATTCAAATATTCTGCTCCTTAAACTTTTGTAGGCAAATTAAGTGTTAGATATGAATAGAAAGTAATGAGGGGCGCCTGGGTAGCTCAGTTGGTTAAGCAACTGACTCTTGATTTTGGCTCAGGTCATGATCTCACGGTTTGTGAGTTTGAGTCCCGTGTCGGGCTCTGCAGTGCAGAGCCTGCTTGATATTCTCTCTCTTTCTCTCTCTCTCTCTCTCTCTGCCCCTCCAGCACACTGTCTCAAAATAAATAAATAAACTTAAAAAAAAAAGTAATGAGTTTTTAAGCTTGATCCAAATAAGTGTTCTTTCCTGCATAGATTCCAGCAGTTCTGTCAATGCTCGAAACGGTTTTGGTATTTCATGTGTGCGCATGTATGCACGCATGTGCACATTTAAGGATCAGCCAAACCTTCTGTTATTTTAAAACCTAGCCTTACTTACCTGGTCAGTGTCCACCTCTTCAACCTCAACTCATTCCGGGCTCCCCACCTTGCCCACAGTGGGCCGGGCACAACCCGCCTCTTCTTCATCTCTGCAGCACATGGAACTCATTCTTCCTTGGGGACTTTCCAACAGTCATTTGTCTTGTCTGAGAGGCTTGTCCTGGTCTTCCTTCTCAAGTTGGGTTCCTTCTGAAATGTTATATCCTCAGAGAGGCTGTTTCTGATCACCCAAATAAGAGTCATCTAATAACCTGCTTCCCCGCCACCTTGCTTTTATTCTTCCCATTGCCACTACGATCAGGCATTTGTTTAATGGTTAACTGTATCCCCACCTTGAAAAAAAGTTGCACTTCCTCTACCTAGAAAGGTGCCTGCCACCTGGTAGGTGCTAGGAAATTTTGTTGAATAGATTGGACAGTATGATTAACTCAGATCTTTGTACCTGAGGTCCCAAAGTCAAGCAGCCTGAATACAAGGGGTTATTATAGATTCTTTCACCCTTGCTAATTTATTATAATTTATTGTTTATTATTTTACTATATCACTTCACACTTCGCCATGTACCACATATGTCTCTCTATAAACAGCATGTATCTGTTAAACGTATCTGTTTCTCTTACTAAGTTGTGGACTTCTAAAAAGAAAGAACTATGTTTCTAATTTGTACCTCCCTTGGAGGACTTAACACCAAACTCTGATATTCCAAGTACTAGATACATATTTTTGTCACACGGAACTGAATATGAA
Organism: Prionailurus bengalensis; assembly: GCF_016509475.1. Lineage (NCBI taxonomy): Eukaryota > Metazoa > Chordata > Mammalia > Carnivora > Felidae > Prionailurus > Prionailurus bengalensis. The sequence continues at coordinate 121,288,334 of NC_057354.1, read as the reverse complement.
TGGTATGAATGTGTGTGTGTATGTATGTATGTGTGTGTGTGTGTGTGTGTGTGTGAGAGAGAGAGAGAGAGAGAGAACAATTGTGTGGGTCTATTTGGGTACATTTTGTGGCAGTGATTTTTAGACTCGTTTTGAGTGTCTACTTACATTCAGAAAGTGCAAATTTGGACAGAGATCAAATTTCTGGGCCATGTTGTCATAACGGCCTATATTCTGTGGGACATAAGACAAAATGGAAAACTGGTAAATGAAAATAAATTCATGTATTTAAGATGGTAACAGCCAATTTACACCATACTGTGCTCCTTTCTACATAAAATCAATGGCATGAGGGAGTTAAAAGGGGGAAAGGCCACAAAAACCATGGTTAACCCAGCAACTAGAGTAGGTACAGCATACAGCCCATGGGCGACTTGAGAACTGACCCTGTGACCCGCTAATTTTTCTCCGCAGTGACCAGCACGGTGCGTAACAGATAGGAAACACTTAACAAAACTTGTTAAATGATGGATTAAATGAAAAATGGATACATGAAAAGTAATGACTTTTTTATATGACTCATAAGTTGGCTCAGGAGCCACTGGCTCGGAAGACTCGAGTGAAGGAGCTCCAAAAATGTGGCATCATTGACCTAAGTGTGGGATCTCTCTAGAACACATATTTAGCCATAGAAGTGGCATTGCTATCCATCAAGTCACTATCTTCCAGTCTCTTAGGCTAGAAACTTTAGAAGCTTATGTGACTCACCCACTTTACTTGTCTAACACGCCTAAGCAGTCATTAATTCTTGCCAGAGTTACCTCAGAACATCCCCAGCTCCCATCGCCTTATTGCCTAATTTCCAGAAAACAGCCTCTTGATTGGGATCTGGCCACCAATCTCTCTCCCCTTTGCAACCCTCTCTTTGCTCCCCCAAGTTACGCTCCTGCAACCGGCAGGTTAAACAAGCTGGGGCTGGGAGGATTCAAGCAGAAAGCAACTTTTTTCTACCTTATGACTGGCCCTTCAGAATTGCTCTCTCCACTCTTTCCTCACTACCCATGGTTTTCTGCTCCCTTTCACGTATTGGAAAGTTCAGTCCAATGTCATTTCAAAACTTCAGTGTCTTATCCAAATTAGAGTTCTCCCTCCCGCTAGTGTGGGCCGCAGCCAGACTCGCAAACGTGGTTCACGGTCCTTTGTTCTTTGTCTCACCCCCTCTCGCACTAGATGGGCCCAGGAGAGAGAGGGAGTTAGAGAGAAAGAGGCAAGGTGTTGGGTGGCTGTAGCAGTTGCAATCACAGGGTCCTCTCCTCGGTGACTGGCAGATCTAAAGGGTACGTCTCTAGTGGGGTGCTTCGGAAGATTTGTTGAGAGACCCTTCCTCCCTGGGATAGCGTACGATAGCATTGCTTGGATGATACCCACGTCAGCTGGCTCTTGAAATTCCCCCCTTATCACCCGGATTCCAGCACCTACACCGTGTGGCCTATGTTGGAATCATCTAGAAAAGCCTCTTCGAGTATATAAGATAATGAGTCCAACTCTCTTTTTCATGTTCTCGTGGCACAGACTTTTCTATTGTTTCTGTAAATGCAGCTTATTCCCTCTGGGGACCCATTGGTTTTGCTCGGCTGCCTGAGGTACCACCAGCCAGCCTTTCATTAAGGATTTTTTTTTCCAGTGGAACGAGAAGGCAGCCTCTAGGTCCGTTCTTTTAGCCTTCTCTGCAAAGCTTGGGGGTGTGGGGAGGTCTAACTGAGGCAGAGCAAGCTCGAGGCCACTCTTTGCCAGTCCTGCCTAGACAGTCTTATATCTGGCTTAGAATGTGTGCAAATGTGGGGGAGACATAAACCCATTGTTCTCAGCTTTGGAGCCCCAGCCAAAACCCTGAGAAAGGAAGAGGCCTATTTTAACATGCTGTTATGTTCCTTTAAAAACATCAGAAACTGTTTTGCTTTGTTTTAATTAACTGTTGTAAGCTTACAATGCCTGATTTTGAAGTCCTAGAAAAGACATTTTAGCAAGCTAAGAAAGAGATGGCTGAAACCCCATCATTTTGTAAATGAGAACCCAACGTGCAGGGAAGTTGGCTGACTTACGGAAGACCACACAGCTAGTAATGACTGACCGGGTCTGGAACCTAGACCTTTGGCTCCAAATTTTATGCCCTTTAAGATTCTGCACACTATGCTGCTTCTATCCTGCTTCTTAATGTTCTTCTCCTTAAGGGGGACCAGAGACATTTACGCCTAAAATAAAGCAACCTGTGTGTAAGGTTCAAATGAAAACAATACACACTTTTAACGATTTTCAAAGCCTGTAAACTGGATGGTATGATTATGGATGGTTTTAATTTTTTGGCTTACCTGTATTTTCTAAATTTTCTGTGATGATCATATATTTTGGATCATATATTCCTTTTAGCATAAGGAAACAAAACATAGACAATTACTCTTTTCAAGTACATGTCTCTATGATAGGAAATAGCTCCATATAAATGAAAACAAAATTGCATTCATATACTTTTTGTTAAGTCCATTTAAGCAGAATAATAAGACCTGCGTTATAGTCCTGGGGCTACTTAACTGTGTAACTTTGAGTTAGTCACTTGAACTCTTTGGGAATCACTTCCTCAAATGTCATGTGTAGAGCCTGGGCTGGATAAAAATCTAAGATATTTTCCAATTCTAAAAATAAAAAACTATTTCTTAAAAGCCTTGTGGGGAGCAATTATGAAAATTTATATGAAAGTCTTAGAATATAAAGCTCCATGTAAATGTGTGGCAGCAAAGGACCATGATTTCTCATCGTTGTCCAACAAGGACCTTCCAATCAAGTGAGATCAGCCTTGTTGATTCATCTAAGCAGGACGCTCTGCCTCTATGTTTTCCCTCAAGGTCCGCACTTAACGCTTGGTCCAGCTTCCTCTGAGAAGTCTCTCGGACTACCCCAGCCCTCGTTGATGCCCCTTCCAGTCCTGTGGACTCAGCCCGGCACTGTCCCATTTAGCTAAATGTCTGATACTCTTCGGCACTGCACATTGTGATATCTTGTGTATTAGATTTTCTTCTCCAGTTGGTTGCCTGCAGAGGGCAGCTATAGTCGCTGCTCCCATGTCCCCAACTACCGTCCCAAGTAGGCCAAGCGCACAGGGCATCCTCCATAATCTTTGTTAGTGAGAGGTGTCCATTAGGAGGAGGCACGTCCAATTAGAGACTCCAGATACGTGGGGTCCCCAGCTGTCCTTGGCACGGGTTGCCCTCCGTAGCCAATCTGGGTCTAGAAGAAAATGCAAGTGATCCCTTTTTCTCCAGCTTCCTCTGTTTCTTTCCCCTCCCCGGCTCTGGGCGGCTAACTCTGGGTTGCTTTCTGCTGTTGTCACTTCCTGGAATTGGACCCATGCTTTGGATCTCTTCTGGAAAAGGGATCATGGGTCTCCTTACACTGCTGGCTCCAGGCGACCTTCCTTAGGCCAGGCCAAGGGAGTGGAGTCCGCCAGGCCACTAAACTATCTGGGGTATGATCTGGGCCTCTTGGCTGAGAAGCCCAAAACACTTGCTGCCGCCGGTTCTGCTGAGTTTTACTCTCTCCCAGGACCTGGGGAGGAAGGAGGAAGAGCCACTTCTCTCCCTCACCTCCCCTAAGTGGCTCTTCGGCCCTCCCTGCCTCCTCCTCTTCCCTGGCTGCCTCCCCTTTTCTCCTCTCCCTAACCGATGTCCCTCTGGCCGGCTCTCTGACAATCGGCTTTCGTTTTCTTCCCTCTGTTACTTCCTCTTCTTTCCAGCCCAGTTCTCGCCCTGTCCGTGGACATTTCCGTTCAGTTGTTTCTGCTCGCAGAGCCAACGGGAAGGGAGGTGATGGCCACTCTTTTCATACCAGGCAGGGAACTAGGTGATTTCCAGACATTTTCCTCATTGTAAGAGTGAGTCTCAGTGGTCCGTTTAACATGGGGAAACAGAACGGTTGCTTCAGACGGCACCTCAGAAGCTGCTCACAGCCGTCCCCACTCCTCACCGGAGTTGTTTCCTGCCCTGACCCACAGCACTGGCCCAGGGGCGGTGGTGGCACTGACCCTGGGGTGAGATGTCAGAGGGGGAGTCGAAGCCCTCCGAAGTAGGCCACGTATGCTGTGCCGCACCGTTCTGAGCTCTGTGATAAGGCCTTCTGTGCACACTGCCTCAAGTCACACATCCAAAGTGAAATGTGGGTGTTTTAATCACTGAAGAGAATCCTTAATACTGCTCCTTCAGCACATAGTTGCTTCTCTCGCGCCAGGAGCTGCAGGGAGCCTATTGCTTCCCATCCTGAACTGCTTCCAGAAGCGTTAGGTGATGCTCAGTACAATTTTCAGTTGTTATCATAGGAGGCCCTTAGAGACGCTTCTCAATTCTAGCAATTAGCCACACAGGGGTCAACCAAGTGTTCTCAGCTCTAATTAACAGCTGTGTTGAATCTGGGACACATGCAATTCCTTTGGGGATACACTCTTCAAACAGAAACAAAACCAGAATATCAAGCTCTTCCTCCTTATCGGAGGCCGAGAAGTCTGAAAATTATCACCGAGGGTATTCTCAATAAAAATGCCGGGAAGCTGAGTGGCTTCAGAGCCGAATGCCTGAATTTAAAGGTACAAAGATCATCTCAGCTCTACCATGAAACTATCCCGTGGGGCCCATGAGGCTCCAGGGAGTGCTGGGTGTGGGGAGGGGATTAGGTGCCTCCCAGATGCTCGCCTGGAGCCCGGCTACACCCAGCAGGACTACATGATATCATCGCCCCATGAATCAAAGGCTTGCTCTCTGGCTTCAGAAGGAAAAGGAACAGGAACAGGATACTTTGTGTCAGGGCTCCTGCCCCAAGCGGGAACCATGCTGATGCCGGCTCAAGTTGTCTCTGGGCGTGCTGGCTGCCTGCCCTCCCTGACAGCTGCGGGAGTTCTGTAAGAAACCTGAGGGAGAATTTCCTTTGCGGCCATGACTGAGAACCCAGGATCAAGAGCTCTGCAGGCAGAAAAGACATTACTCTTCAAATATCCCAAGTCATCTACTAGGGTCAAGAAGCAGCCGGCAAAAAGCAGGACAGCTGGCTGTCCGGCCCTGAATGGAGAAAATGTTATTCCGCTGGGAACCAGCCAGTTGAATATTTCTTCACTGACAGCAAATGCAACAGAGGCATTTAAAACCAAGTATATTTTAACGCTGTGATATTTCAAGTGAATAGAAAGATACAGAACAATACCTATGGCCCCAGAGTGCAAACATTAACTTCGTGCCATGGTTTCTTCCATCTTTTTCTAGATGATTTGTGTATACGTTTGAACCTTCCCCTGGCCCCCGACCCCATTAGCCTCCGAGGTTGATATGTATCCTCTTGTGTTTCCACAGGAGCGTATATTCTTACTAACTATGGAGGTATCCATAAGCCGACAATATCGCTCTGTTTTTGAGATGTGTGTCAGTGCAATCATTCTGTGCCCCTCATTTCGCAACCTGTTTTTACTTCTCTCAACATGTTCCCAAATCATCCACATTAATACATATAAATCTAGCTCATTTAACTTCAGAGAGGTGTTTTGTTGTATTTTATGACTCTATCAAAATGTATTTATCCATTCCCTTCTCGATAAACATTTAGTAACTTAATTTTTTTGACTCACAAACGTTGCTGTAACCCCAAATAGCTTTTGTCTATATGGATTTTATCTACTGATCTTTATGGTTTGAAATTAAAACTGAGAAATTTTAAAAATATCTCTGTATTAATTCATTTAAAAATAGCAATAATGAGCCTACTACATTTTACCATAAATAACATGCTTTTGGGGCGCCTGGGTGGCGCAGTCGGTTAAGTGCCCGACTTCAGCCAGGTCACGATCTCGCGGTCCATGAGTTCGAGCCCCGCATGGGGCTCTGGGCTGATGGCTCAGAGCCTGGAGCCTGTTTCCGAATCTGTGTCTCCCTCTCTCTCTGCCCCTCCCCCGTTCATGCTCTGCCTCTCTCTGTCCCAAAAATAAATAAACGTTGAAAAAAAAAAAATCTTGGGGCACCTGGGTGGCGTAGTCGGTTAAGCGTCCGACTTCAGCCAGGTCACGATCTCGCGGTCCTTGAGTTCGAGCCCCGCATCGGGCTCTGGGCTGATGGCTCAGAGCCTGGAGCCTGTTTCCGATTCTGTGTCTCCCTCTCTCTCTGCCCCTCGCCCGTTCATGCTCTGTCTCTCTCTGTCCCAAAAATAAATAAACGTTGAAAAAAAAAAAGTTTAATAAAAAAAATCTTAAAAAAAAAATAACATGCTTTTAGATAAAAAAATAGCTGTATTTTACGAAACAAAAATATTAGTGAGAAGGTCATTGTTTTTGCATTTTTGCAAATCTCTTCAGTGTTTGGCTTGATAGAAGTCGGCTGGATCTTCATATCTGCTTCTGTATTCAATCTGCTGTAATAAGTTCTTGGTTAAAGCATAGGATGACAAGCAGGCCTCACCCAAATATGTAGTCGGAAAGGGGAGGAGTATTTTAATAACCTTCTTAGATAATTTGGATATTCTTCATCAAAGATACTAAATCAAGAGTCTACAAGCGATAGTTTCTTAAAGGTTAGTTCCAAATGTGGAATCTGAAATTGTGTCAATGAGTTTCTTGTCCTTTGTTACACTAAAACCCATTGATCTTTCTTGGTCATTTGGGAGACATTGGTTCACTGAGTTATACATGCCTTACAAATGTCAGCAGGTTTTATTATATAATATCAACCCCCCTCCCCCACATTTATTGGGGTGCCTGGGTGGCTTAGTCAGTTAAGCGTTCGACTCCTCATTTTGGCACAGGTCATGATCTCACGGTCCCTGAGTTTGAGCCCTGCATTGGGCTCTGCGCTGATGGTGCAGAGCCTGCTTGGGATTCTGTCTCCCTCTCTGTCTCAGCCCCTCCCCCACTATCTCTCTCTCTCTCTCAAAATAAATAAATAAATAAACATTAAAAAATTAAGAAAAACACATTTATTTATATCACCACTGATTTAATCATAAAAACGTTTTTTAAAATTGGGAAACTGTCAAGGTCATGGTAGTGAATACAAATTTTCCAAAATTCTAACTTTGCTTGAAAGCTCAAAATTTATCTTTGGCAACAGATGTAGTCAGTTCCTTGAAGTGACAGGCTCACTTTGTTCATTTATGAGAAAATGCCTGCCAAAATCCCAAGTCTGAATAACCATAGTTTTTAGTCTTTCTTTCAAGTAGAAAGGGTGTTCTATGAAAAAAGCAGCTAGTTCAGCTCATAGCTCAAAAAAAAAAAAAAAAAAAAAAGGCATGTGTTTTGCCGTGAGACACCATCATACTTCAGTGTGCAGAAACGCTTGATGTGTATTTTCTGTTTCATTACACAGAATATTAATATTAAGAAGACATGTACTTCAGAGTTGAGATTTAATAAAATGTATAAATAATTTTTACTGCTTCGGCAATAAAATTAATAAATAAAAGGGCACCTGGGTGGCTCAGTCTGTTAAGCATCCAACTTCAGCTCAGGTCATGGTCTCACGGTCTGTGAGTCAAGCCCCGCGTCGGGCTCTGTGCTGACAGCTCAGAGCCTGGAGCCTCCTTCGGATTCTGTGTCTCCCTCTCAGGCTGCTCCTCCCCCCACCCCCTCACTCTCTGTCTCTGTCTCTGAAAAATGAATAAACCTTAAAAAAAAAATTTTAAATTACTAAGTAGAACTGGATGATGATGATGATGATGATGATGATGATGATGATTTTACTTCAAGCCCCTGACAATAAAGAATACAATGACGAGCAAAACAGTTTGGCACCATTCGATTCGTACTAAATCACCAGCAGTTTTACCTACAATTGCTTCTGCATCATCAGTACAAACAGCAACACGTTGAAGTGTGTTGGAAAATAGTGCAGAGTGTAGATCTAAGGATGGAATTACTGGGGCTGAGGGTATGCGTGTGTTCACTTCTACTAAATAACACTAAGTTGCTCTTCAAAGAGGTTGTGCTCTCCCAGATATCTACCAGCCATGTATAAGAGTTCCTATTGCTCTACAACCTGGCCAACTTGGAACTTGTCTTTTAATTATGGTTTTGGTGTCTTGGTATAGACATTTTAAATTCTATTTTGAAATATGCCCAGAGGATTCTGTCCTTATCATTCTGTTCTTAACAAGGCCTCAAGAGAAACTATTTTACCAGAGCCTAACTGACTGGGTTCTTGCCAAAGACTAACCAACCGGAGGGAAGGGAAATATCCAACATCAGCCCCCTCTAACCTTCTTGTCTCATCTAAACAAAACCGAGAAGCACTTGGAAAGTCGCAGCCTAGGGGCAAAGGCTCATTAAAAGTCTGTGACCTAACCATGGGACAATAGAATACTTACTTCCCTGCCCCCACACTTCACACCACCAGAACGAGAAGGCCCCTGTATACTAACAGGGGAATACAACAGAAAGAATTGCATATCCCAGACATTATTTAAGAAGAAGTCTTCAGAGACACCTAAAGACAAGAGGGCAGACAGAAACAAGGACACCAGAGGAAATTTTAACCTCGGACACCTATAGCTATAGCAAATGGTAAACACAGTGTAACCGCAGTCAGCTAAATATAAAATCACACACTGAAGGACTATTTACCCCAGTTCCTTTTACCCATGTGTCATGTCTGGCTTTCAACAAAAAATTACAAGGCATACTAAAAGACAACACAGTTTGAAGACACAGAGTAACCATGACAACCAGACTCAGCTATGGCAGAGATGTTGGAATTATCAGACTGAGAATTTGAAACAACTATAATTAATATGCTATGAGGGGTGTCTGGGTGGCTCAGTCAGTTAAGTGTTAGACTCTTGATTTCAGCTCAGGCCATGATCTCATGATTTATGAGATCAAGCCCCACGTTGGGCTCCACACGATCAGCAGGGAGCCTGCTGGGATTCTCTCTCTCCCTCTCTCTCTCTGCCCCTACCCTGATTGCACACTTTTTCTCTCTCAAAATAAACATTATCTATATCTGTATCTATATCTATATCTATATCTATATCTATATCTATATCTATATCTATCTCATAGTATATATATCTCATAGAATGAGAGTTTTGTTTCTATGATTCTAATTCGTACACATTTTACTTGTTTCTTGAACAGGATCCCCAGAACAATTTTTTTTTTCAACGTTTATTTATTTTTGGGACAGAGAGAGACAGAGCATGAATGGGGGAGGGACAGAAAGAGAGGGAGACACAGAATCGGAAACAGGCTCCAGGCTCTGAGCCATCAGCCCAGAGCCCGACGCGAGGCTCAAACTCACGGACTGCAAGATCGTGACCTGGCTGAAGTCGGACGCTTAACCGACTGCACCACCCAGGTGCCCCACCCCAGAACAATGTTAAATAGAGGTACTGATAATGGTCATTCTTGTCTTTTCTCCCTGAATGTAAAAAGTGCTTCTAACATTTCACTATTGATTATATTTTCTGTCGGTTTTAGTCAGTACTCCTTTTTAGGCTAGGAGGTGTCCTTTTATTTCTAATTAAGAGTTTTATAGGTTTGGATTTTTTTTTTTTAATCACAAGTGGATGTTGAATTTTATTGAACTCTTTTCCTGGATCCTCTGAGATGATTAGGTGGTTTTCTTTCTTTAATTTATTAATGCATTGAAATGAAACAGTAGATTTTTTTCTTAGGGCAATTGCTCATTATATTTGTGTGATAAACCAAACTGGTCATTATTTCTTTTAAAAAAACAAACCTATGTTCCTAGATTTGGCTTGTTATTATCTTGTCTAGTATATTTTTATATTTGTGTTCATAATGAAGATTGAACCATATTTTTCTTTCTTTCATAGTCATTGTCTGGTTTTGGCATCAAGAATACACTAGCCTCCTAAGATGAAATTTCTGTTTTTGAGTTCATTTTCTGGAAATGAATGCCTATAAAATATTATGAGCTTCATTTTTTTGTGGTAGATTTATTTATTATTCCATTTCTTTTATGGTCAGAAGTCTAGCAATATTTTCTGTTTCTTCTCAAGTTAAATTTAATACTTTACCTTAAAAAACCATGCCATTTGTTTTCAAATTTATCAGCACTAGTTGGTCAAAGAAGTTTTTATTGTAATCGTAGTTATATCTTCATATCATTTCTAATACTGCTTGTTTGTGCTTTCTTTTTTTCATTGATCAACCCTACCAGAAGTTCGTCTATCATATATTATTGAATCTTAGATATCACCAATCATAAAATACTTCAGAGATGTAAAATGTGGAAAAAAGTGTCTCAAAGTAAATAAAACGTTACCTTCTTAGCTTCTTCAAAGGAATAGCACTGTTATAGTGTTTTTCATTTCATGAGTGTGTGCTGTTATCTTTATTATTTGCTTCCTTCTACTTTCTTGCATACTCCATTATGCATTTTCTAATATTTGGACTTAGAAATTGAGCTCATTAATTTTCATTCTTCTTTCTAAAATATATCCATGCTGGGCAATAAATTTTCCTATTGTGCTATTAGTACTGAGTTTGATATACAGTGTTTTCATTGCCATTCACTTTCTATGTACTTCATATGCATAATTATTTCTTCTTTGAAGACTATATTAATCAAAGCTTGTCTTCAATTTTCCAAACATTAAAAAACTATTTTTTGTTATTTATTTCTAACTTTATCAGATTGTGCTCAGAAAACATGATCTATATATGAATTCTGTATGTAGTCTTTGTTAAGACTTCCATTATGGTCTGGCATGTGGTTAATATTTGTAAAATGTTTTCTATGCAATTTTTTATTTTATTTTATTTATTTAAAAAAATTTTTTTTTTTCAACGTTTATTTATTTTTGGGACAGAGAGAGACAGAGCATGAACGGGGGAGGGGCAGAGAGAGAAGGAGACACAGAATCGGAAACAGGCTCCAGGCTCTGAGCCATCAGCCCAGAGCCTGACGCGGGGCTCAAACTCACGGACCGCGAGATCGTGACCTGGCTGAAGTCAGACGCTTAACCGACTGCGCCACCCAGGCGCCCCTCTATGCAATTTTTTAAATGATTTCGAAAAATTATGTATTCTATAATTGTGGGGTATGGGTTCTCTATATGTCTATTTGTTAAGTCAGGAACACAAATCTTCTGTATCTTTCACTACATTTTTCTGTTTGATCTCATTATTTCCTGTATGACAAATGTTAAAAATCGACCAATGTTATTATAGATTTATCAGTTTTCCTTAGAATTTTGTCAGATTCTGCTCTGTATATTTTAAGGCTATGCTGTTACATCTGTAATTTCCTCACGACTTAATTTATTCAACCATTCATTTCCTGAGCACCTACCATGGGCCAGGTGTTGTTCAAGACTGTGAAAATAAAACCCGGCATCAAACAAGACAGAACTATGATTCCTTTCATTATTAAATAATGATATTCTTTATCACAAATAATACTTTTTGCTTTAACATTTACTCTGTATAATAATAATGTTGGTGTACCAGCTTTTAAAAAATGTATATTTTCCTGGTATTTTTTGAAAAATCTTTTTTTTTTTCATCAACATATGGCAGGAATTTGTTGTTTTTTAAATCCATTCTGAGAATAGCTGACTTTTAAAAAATGTCTATTTATTTATTTTGAGGTGGGGAGGGGTAGAGAGATAGGGAAAGAGAGAATCCCAGGAAGGCTCTGCACTGTCAGCACAAAGCCTGACATGGGGCTCGATCTCACAAACTGTGAGATCATGATCAAGATGGGGATCCCAAGAATGGGATGTTTGACTGAGGCACCCAGGTGTCCCTAAGAATAGGTGACTTTTGAGGGAGTCAGAAAAATCATCCCATTTCTTTCGACTACTGATATATTTGGTATTCATTTTAGCAAGTTATTTTCTATTTATCCTGTTCTTTCTTTATTTCTCTTTTCCTGTCAAGTATTGATTTTTTAAGTCCTCTTTTTCCTTCTATTCGTTGGAAAGTTGTATATTACATATCTATATTTAAAAATTTTTTTTCAACGTTTTTATTTATTTTTGGGACAGAGAGAGACAGAGCATGAACAGGGGAGGGGCAGAGAGAGAGGGAGACACAGAATCGGAAACAGGCTCCAGGCTCCGAGCCATCAGCCCAGAGCCCGACGCGGGGCTCGAACTCACGGACCGCGAGATCGTGACCTGGCTGAAGTCGGACGCTTAACCGACTGCGCCACCCAGGCGCCCCTATATATCTGTATTTTTAGAGGCTTTTTGGCTATTGTTAATATCTAACATGTACAGTTGTTGTTAACAGTGTTTCCAGTTAACCAAGAGTTCTATCCCCTTCCCAAACAATACAAAGGCCTTAGATTCTTTAAATTTAATCTCCCCAACTCCCGTTTGACCTTTTTTCCTTCACTTGTATTTTTACAATTTGTTCCTGTCCTCAATCACTCTCCCGTAGTATTAATTTTTTTTTACAATTAATATTTGTGTGGATTTAATCTACACATTTGCCAATTTATCTCTCAACTTTTTTGAGACAGAGAGAGAGAGGGAACACAAGTAGGATAGAGGGGCAGAGGGAGAGAGAGACAGAGAGAGTGAGAGAGAATCCCAAGCAGGCCCTGGGCTGTCAGTGCAGAGCCCATGACCCCAAGATCACAACCCTGAGCCAAAATCAAGAGTCGAACACTCAACCGACTGAGCCACAAAGGTGCCCCTCTCAACTATTTTTTGCATCTCATTTCTCCACTTTGGTTGCAGTTTTTCAGTTTCTTTCTTCCTGAACTCCAGGAAGAAATAACTATCATAGATCTTCTAGTGAGAACCTGTGAGTAATAAATTTTTCTCTGTCTAAAAATGATTTTATTTTAGCCTTATTTGAAGACATACTTTAATTGTGCGTATAATTTTAAGTTAGTTATTTTCTCTTATTATTTTCTTGTATTATCTCTTTGAAGATATCAGTCTAATCTTTCAAACTGTATTGTTGCTGATGAGAAATCTGCTGTCAGTCTAATAATAGCTACCCTTTTGTGCTACTATGTCCTTCCCCTTCCCCTCTGGTTGCTTCTGAGACTTTGTCTTTATCTCTGGTCTTCTGTAGTTTTGCCATCATTTGCCTGTGTTTGTTTGTTTGTTTTTATGCCTGGTCAAGGTGAGCATTTAGAACTTTCTTCAAATATGGTGAATTTTCATTTATTTCCCCCTGAACATCGCCTCCTTCAAAAGCTCCTGTTAGAGGGATGTGGCATCTTCCCGTTGTGCCCTCTCTCTGAACTTCTCTCATGCATTTGCCATCTCTTAATCCCTCCATGTGGCATTTTGCATGATTTATTCAAATCTATTTTTTAAGGTAACAAATTCTCTTTTTGGCTATGCCTGATATGCCGTTTAATTTGCCTTTTAAGCTGTTTATTTTGGTGACAATATTTTTCATTTCTGAACATGTGATTTGTATTTAAAATGTCTGCCTAGGTTTTCTTTATCAAAGCTTCTTTCCTTTCTTGTATATCTTTACTCATTGGTTTAATTTGGATTTCACGAGTTTTATGAGTGTGTGCGTGCATGCACGCGCGTGTGTGCGTGCGTGCACGCGCGTGTGTGCGTGTAAAGTTGTATGCGATTTTATCACGTGTATAGCTTTGTGTAACCACCACTACAATGAAGATACAGAAGTGCTTCATCTCTGCAAGGCTCAGGCTGCTCTTAGAAGCGCACCGACTTCCCTCACTCTCCCACCCTGTTCTTCAACCTGGAACCCAAAAATCTGTTCTCCATTTCTATCAATTTGTTATATCAAACGTGGTCTATACATTGGATGATACAGTACATAACCTTGGAGATGGGCTTGTTTCACTAAGTGAAATCCCCTTGAGATCCATCCCAGTTGTGTTTATAATTAAGTCTACTCCTTTTTTTTGCTCAGTAGTATTCTACGGTTTGAATATACCATAGTTGTTTAAACTTTCACCAGTTGAAGACATCTAGGTTGTTGCCAGTTTTATGCCGACATGAATAAAACTGTTATGACCATTCACGTACAAGTTTTGTACAAACACAGGTTTTTGTTTCTCTGGAACAAATGCTCAAGAGTTCGGTTGCTGGGTTACATGACAATTGCATGTTTGGTTTCAAAGGAAATAGCCAACTGTATTCCAGAGTGGCTGTGTCATTTAAGGGCCCCAGCACTGTACGAATGATCCAGCTTCTCCACATCCTCCCCAGCATTCTCATAGGTGTGTGGGGATATCTTGTTGTAATGCTTTGCATTTCCCTAGCGACTAATAATGTTCAGCACCTTTTCATGTGCTTGTCAGCTGTATATCTTCTTAGGTGAAATGTCTGTTCATGTCTTTTGCCAGTTTTCGAAATGAATTTTTTTTGTTTTTACTGTTCAGCTTTGAGAGTTCCTGTATCATCCAGATACAAGTACTTTGTTGGATATGTGGTCTGCAAATATTTTTCCCCAGTCTGCAGCTTATCTTCATTATTTCACAGGGCCTATTGGAGAGCAGAAGTTTTCAGTTTTGATGAGGTATAATTTATCAATTTTTCCTTTTAAGGATCATGTTTTTGGTGTCAACCCCTTTATCATTTTAACTTAAATATCTAGTATTCTCTTTCTGATTTGCTGTTGTATGTAGTTCATAGCACACACATTCTTCCCATTGTGCATGTGAGCTCCATCTCATGCTGGCTCATTTCTTCGTCTCTCTTGTATATTATGAGCTCATTTTGGAGGATCTAGGATGTTCTTTTTTTTTTTTTTCTTTCTCATTTTAGTCCCTTGAACTGTGGGAGCCACTTTGCTCTGATGTTTTATATTTTCTCTTGCTGGGGCTTGAGAAATTTTGGGAGTCCTAGACCAATTTGGGAATTTCCACACCTTAGGGGCACTAAAAATATGAATTCCCACACCCTCATTTGAATAGTCTAGAGTTTTTATTCCCCTGTTGGACACGTAATATATCTAGTATTAGGCACAGAGACCTTTGGGATGCCCCCTTTTTTTTTCTTTAGTTCCCTTTTCATAAATTTAATAGACCATCTTGGCCAGGTCCCAGTTCTGACACCCTGCCTTTCTCAAGTCATGTATTTTTCCCTATGTGGATGTTCAATCCCCAGACTCCAGGCCCATGCCCTTATAACCAGGTCCAGTATCCCACTTTGCCCGGTTACTACAGGATAATTGGAGTCTACTGCTCTGATTTTCAACCCACTTTTTGTTCTTGGCAAAGTTTCCCCTTTCTGTTTTTTCTTTCTTCCCTTCTTTCTCTCAGTCTCGACTAATTAAATTCTTCGTATTATTTTATACAGCATTTTGATATTTTGTAGTGTGGAAGTTGGTCCACAATAGCTTGATACCCATGCTGTTCTCACCAAAACACTCCACATGAGAACTTTAATCATACAGGAAATTACATTTAATCTGAGAGGTAGAGAATGAAAACTTAAGAATACAGAGAGTATGAAAAACAAATAACAGTGATATTAAAATGGCAAGTTTGACAGGGAAGCCCCTAACATTTCTACACTCACCAAAGTATAGATTTGGATAGAAAGCATTAATTTTTTTCTTTCAAAATCTTCCTGATTGTGTCTTTCTCTGATTCCATTTCTACCACCTTTCCTTGAATAGAGACTTTGATATTCCAGGGTTTGCTGAACATAAAGAGGTTCAGGCCTTGTCCTGAGCCTTGTTTCCTGAGTATGCTTCCTCATACTCTTCACCCCCAACGCTGCACTTTAATTTTTAGCTTTTTCTACCTTAGCAACAGGTTTCCGATTCCCTAGTCCCTTCCTGTGCCTCTCACCTGGGATTGCTTTCTAGGGCTTTATCTCAGCAATTCCCGCTCTCATTTCACACTCTTAATCCCTAAATTGCTTGCCATTCTTTCCCAATTCTTCATGCCAAAAAGGTTGGCATAACGTTAATCTCTTCATGGGTAGAACCTTGATAAATGGAAAGAAAAGGTGGGGGGGGGGGGAGTCCCATGCAGGAAGGAATGTAGGAAAATTGCCACAGTTAAAGTGGAAGCAGAAAGGCCTTGTGTTGTAAAGCACAACCATGTCTTAATGCTCATATTTCATTTTTTTTTCAGGTCCACACACATTTTTACTTCTCCATTTTGTGGAATCAATGGTGTTTCTGACTGAAGTCCTCCAAAGGATTCCTACTGCGTTTAGAACAAAATTTGAATTTCTTGTAGTGACCTACAAGGACCAACATGACCGGGTGCCTGTCTAGTTTCCAGTCTCATCTCTGTGTGTTCCTTTCAATAGGTGGATTCAAATCTCTTCTTATTTCTAGACATTTTTCTTGGATTCTAATTTGAAATATTTCTTCTATTTAGTACTTTGTTTTCATTCTTCAGGACTCTCTATTATCCATATGTTGGGTCTTCTTTGTATATCTTCTCTATCTACCACTTTGAATCAACCTTAAATAAATGGATATCACTTCAACTCATATACGTACTCAGTGCCTAGTATGATAATGTGTACCTCAGTGAAGGATCTGAAAAACAAAAAAGAGAAAAGAATCAAACATGTCGTATGTTGCTTTTTATGGCCAATAGTTAGTCTACATGTGGAGGCAGCTCACAGAGAAAAGATAGCTTGATAAGGTGTCCATGTATGATTAACTACTAAAATAGGGATAAAGAGATTAGGTGATATAGGATTGAATGATGCAGTGAATCGCGAAAACAAAAAGACTGCTTCTAAAATCCAGGCTTACTAGGCTCTGATGTGGAAATCTTGTCTTTTCCATTCGTTTATCAATGCTTACATTCATCTTATTTCAACACTTGCTGACATTATATTTATACTTCACATTTTTTCACTTTTGTGCTGCTCTACAAGTTTTCTTCTGGCAGATATTTGATGCTTGTTATGTGTTGCCTCAGAATTTTGCACAACCTTCTGTCGTAACACTAACTACTTGGGTTGTCATGGCCCAGAGCAGGGGCTCTAAAATCTGATGGATCTGGGGTAGAATCGCAGCTCTGCCCCTTACTAGCTTTGTGACTGCAACCAAGTTACCTAACCTACAGCTTTATTTTCTTCATCTGTCAGAGAGGGATAAGAATAAGAATAGATTATTATAAGTGTTAAACTTGATAATGCATGTAAAGTGCTTAGTACAATGTCTAGCGCCCACTAAATGTCAACTTACCTTTACAGGCACCTCTGTGTCTCCCCTCCTGTACTACAGTCTCTGTGGAGACAGGAACACAGTCCCAGTAAGTTTATTGAGTGAATTTACAGCTCTATGTAAATGTTCTTTTTCTTGACCAAAGGTCATATGCCATGTTGGTTCACTCTCTAGGGGGCTCTTTTACGGAGAAAAGAACCCCAAAGAACCTCTTTCATGCTCATCTGGTAGGGCATTCTTAGAAGTAAATAATCTAGTTATTGATACTTGTTCTCCCTATCTGTGGTTTAGGAAACTCTTGTTGATGCATTTCCCCAGAGTTCTTGTGTCCATTAGTTTTCCTGGCCACTTGCCCTATTGAAGACATGCCCGCACTTTTTCTCGAATGGCTAATCATTTTTCCTTTCAAATTTACCTTTACTTATTTATTTTTTTAAATGTTAATTTATTTACTTTCAGGAGGGGAGGGGCAGAGGAGAGGGAGAGAGAGAATCCCACGCCTGCTCTGGGCTGTCAGTGCAGAGCCCTGTGGGGGGCTCTATCTCACGAACCGTGTGATCATGACTTGAGCTGAAATCAAGAATGAGATGCTTAACCAACTGAGCCACCCAGGTACCCCTTAAATTCACCTTTGAATCCTTATTCCAGGGTACCCTGTATGCAGCTAAACTTATTTTGCATTTAGCAACTCTGAGAAATATAAACATGCAATTACAGGACACATTATCCTCTTTCCTGTCGTTACCCCAATGTTGCTTTCCCCGTGAACTTTATTAAGAGTTTAAAGGGGAAAACCAACCTAGCTATCTTTCTCTTTGACTTACTGCAATAATTAAAATAGTTCCTTTAAAAGTAATGTGTGGATATATTTATAAAAATATAGGTATAGTTGTGGATATACTGGAGATATGTACATGGTTGTATATATGGATGAAAAAGTGTTGCAAAATATATCTCAAAAAGTTAATGGTGGTAATTGGTAACCATTGGGTGGTGATATTATGAGTATTTATTTTTTCTTTGTACTTAAAAAAATATTTTTTAATGTTTATTTATTTTTGAAGGAGAGAGAGACAGAGTGTGATTTGGGGGGCAGGGGGGCAGAGAGAGAGGGAGGCACAGAGTCCGAAACAGGGTCCAGGCTCTGAGCTGTCATCACAGAGCCCGATGCTGGGCTTGAACCCACGAACCGCGAGATCATGATCTGAGCCGAAGTCGGACGCTCAACTGACTGAGCCACCCAGGCGCCTCTTTCTTTGTACTTTTCAACATAAATCCTTGTTGGGTTGCTTTCCTTTCTGCTCTCAGTTTAGCTGTGACAATTTTCTCAGAGACTGCTAATTGTCTTCAAAGTCCTTTTTTCCATTCTTCTTTAGTAATAGAATTTTTAGCTGAGTACAGGGATGCCCAGAATAAATACTACGTTTTACAGCCTCTCTTGAAACTAGGTTTGAGCCACGTATCTACCTTCTGGTTCATGGGATGTCCTTAGAAATGTCACGTGCGATTTGGAGAAAGGGTCCTTGAATAGGAGATGTGCATTTTTCCTCTGTTCTTTGTCCTTACCGACTGAGAAGCAGATGTAGTGGCTAAAAGTTGATAAGCCCTTTTGGATCATGTAGACAAAGGTCCCGCTGCAGGGACAGCAAACTGGAAAGCTGGAAGAAGCCAGGATCCATGACGACTTTGTTGATGTGCCCATCCACGCTTCTAGGCCCCTCCTCTCTGGATGGCTTCCATGAGAGCAACATGGATGTTTAAGCCACTATTAATTTTGATTTTATGGTACAAACAAATCAAATCTTAACTGACATGGAATTAGTGTATCATTCCTATTATGCTTTGCCTCAAAGGTGAAGAATTTATATTATATGCTCTTCCCTGGACATGTATAACATAATTTCCGTAAGTGAACTGTTCTGCCTTAGTTCTTAAACTGTTTTAAGACTGTTCAGTCTCACAAAGCTCTAGTTCCAAGGCCACATCAGTACACATTTTCCAGGAGACACATGTGTGTGTTTGTGGCAGAACCCATTTGTCGTCGCAAAATTTTAGAAACCACTGATTAATATGGTTAATGTAAATTAATGTAAACATGGTTAAATACACTGTGGTATATTTCTGCTATTGAATATTATACAACAGTGAAAATTCATTAACTATAATCATATTATTAATAAATCTCAGGAACATAATGTTGGGCCAAAAGAATAAGTCCCAGAAGATGACGTATAAGTTCAAAAACAAATAAAACTAGCCTAAAGTTTTGGCCCAAACGTATGTGTAATAAAATGTACAGAGAAGCAATGGTATGATAGAGGTGCCTGGGGGGGCTCAGTTGGCTAAGTGTCCAGCTCTTGATTTGCGGCTCAGGTCACCATCTTACGGTTCCTGAGATTAAACCCCCAGTCGGACTCTGTGCTCACAGCATGGGGCCTGCTTGGGATTCTCTCTCTCTCTCTCTCTCTCTCTCTCTCTCTCTCGCCCTCCCCCATCACACTCATGCTCTCTCCCAAAATAAATAAATAAACTTAAAAAGAAAAAAACCCAGGGTATGATAAAAGCAAAATTTAAGAGGACGGTTACTACCCAGAGGGCATTTGGGGGATGCGACAGAAGAGGAACACGTAGGTCAATGTAAGCCATGGAGGCCTTTTAGCTCATGGTGAGCTAAAAGGTTGAGAGTTGGATCGGAGTGGTTTATTGTATTATTATATAGATTATATAGAGTATCAATCAATTCAATGAAGTTTATGCAAGGACCAAAGGACGAATCATAGTCCTTGATTCATGGCACATTATTAACATGAATCAGGATTATGATTAATCCAGTCTCGTGCTTTTGAAGTTCACAAAGCAATCATAGTACTTATGAAGCTGCCTATTAGGCAGGACTCGTTTTATTTCTATAAACCAGGCAACAAGCATGGATGCGTTTCTATTTGTGTACCCAACTGTTTCCCTATCCAGGTTTTTAAAAATAAACTTTTAATTTTAGAATAGTTTTAGATTTACAAAAAAAAAAAAGTTGCAAAAATTGTACAGTTACTGCAAACGCCCCACCAACGACCAACCCTCTTTTACCTAAGTGTTAACGTTTTACATTACTACGATACGTTTGTTCCAATTAATGTACCAGGGATGGTACGTTATTATTAACCCTAATGAGACTGTAAGGGTCCTGAGAGCAGGGCTTGTGCGTCCCAGCACTCCCTAGCATCTTGCCTCTAGTCGGCTCCACGTGTGGGGAATTGATGAGGAAATTAAACTTACTAAGTGACTAAATTATCCGCAGAAATAAGGCCCATATTTCATGATCACTTATAATTTGCTTTAAGCAGCTAAAGCTGCTTTGAGATATAACCCTGAGCTAAGTTGGGTTTAATGTTCTTAAAAGTCACTGTTTCTGAATTATTTACAAGGGTTCTCATTAGAATGAGCGCAGGGAGCTGAGTGCTGAAGTGGGTATTTTTTTTCTTCCCTCGGTTTCTTTTCTAAATCAGGTCACAGAAAATGGATGCTATTTCTTTAAATAATATAACCAAGCTGATCCCTGGATTACAATTAGGTTACGTAACTTGCTTATGAGCTGCTTTTCATTAAGACTTGCAGTGGGCAATGGGGCTTTACATTTCAGAGCAAAGCTGGAGAACAATCCTGCTAAAAGCCAGAACACATGCGGTGTCAGAGGCAAGGACTGTAATAACATCGGCACGGGAATGAGTTCAATGTAGGCGGCTTCTTTTCTCTTTAAATCCTTAAAACATCCTTTGTCCTACCAAACTGCCTGGTTCCAAATACATCTAAAACATCCGAGAGAGAGCGGAGGGCCCTCACCAGGAGGGAAGGTCGCTGTGGCTGGTCCCCGAGAGGCTGAGCAATGGGGAGCTCTCTAGGGAGGACATTATCAAGTTTCTGCAGAACCATGGCTCTGTTTCATTTCTTGCAGAACACAAGTTACTAGGAAACATTTAAAAAATGTGGCCAAGGGAGGTAACAAAAATCCTAGCATCCGCCTATAACCGTATCTCTGCAGATGGGCATTGCAGAGGTACGTACGGTAAGAAAAGTAGAAGGTATCAGACCAGGTAGAAAACAAGAAGCTTGATGTCAAAAGAAGCGAGAGTCGGAGGAGATTCTGGATGGGGCTTCATCCAAAACATACAAACATCTGTTCTTAGAAGTGGGGATACAGGGGCGCCTGGGTGGCTCAGTTGGTTAAACGTCCGACTTCGGCTCAGGTCATGATCTCCCGGTTTGTGAGCTCGAGCCCTGCGTCGGGCTCTGTGCGGACAGCTCAGAGCCTGAAGCCCGCTTCGGATTCTGTGTGTCTCTCTCTCTTTGACCCTCCCCCACTGTGCTCTGTCTCTCTCTGTCTATCAAAAATAAATAAATGTAAAAAGAAAAATTAAAAAAAAAAAGTGGGGATACAGCCAACTTTCCCCAAAAGGAAGTTGTTCATCCTTGTAATACAGGGTACTCACTGCAGGGGGAGACCATTTTTTGATACTCCTAGAAAAACCACCTCACAGAACATGATAAATGCTGGAAATTGAAAGTTTACAAGTTAGAGTAAGCAAAGGGATCAGAGAACGGGACAAAGTGCTCTTGACAATAAATATGCAGGGAAAAACTCTGCTGGAGAGTGACCCGGAACAGGCTCGTGGAAAGAAAAGACAGTGTAACGCCCAAATTCTACCGAATGCAAAATTCCTTTTGGAAATGGAGTTACTGCATAGTGATTGAAATAGCAATCAGGAACAATTCAATGAACTTGGAGCCCTTTATGTACTTGAAGAAACACCTGTGATTTGCTTCCCGGGAACAGCCACAAGTGTAATTCTTTAAGCAGTTAAAGTTTGCTTCTTAACTTTTGATAAATGTGATCTATTCCCAAACTCAAGAGGAATATCTTATTATGCCGCTCTATAAAATAATGAATAGAGAGAAGTTCATCTCTTTTGTCTTCTAGTTAATTTTAAAAAGTTATGGTTAACTTTCAACTACTAATATTTAATATTTCTAGTTAATGTTTGTAAGTTTTTTAACTTTAAGACAGACCTTCAACTATCAATAATACTACCAATGCAAATGTAAACTGCATGCTTGAATGCAAAGCAGTTAATTAATTCTAATGGTATTGCACATTAATCTTGGCTTCAACGCAGTCTAAAACTTGCCTAAGCCCTGTTGGTTGCTGGGGAGTCTTTGATTCTTGTGTGTGTGTCTAATTTACTAATGAACTTGGTGTCATTTAGGGCTGAAGCAAGCACATCTGAACGGGTCTGGCTGCTCTGGGCAGCTGGGGAAGGGCACCCACAGTGTTCTGAACAGAGTTGGAAGAACACCAGCGCTGAGATGAGTCAGAGCCTCTCAAAGTGTGTGGTGAGTCACAATCAATGCCCCCCACCCTACCCCAGCTGTAACCAAAAAAAAAAAAAAAAAAAAAAAAAAAGTTGGGGGGGGTAGTTCTAAAAGGGAAGCAATTAAAGGACACACCACAAATCTCCTCCCTCTTATCCTTTGCACCCTGAGTGTGCCTTCCTAAGAAGGCACAGACCAGAGACCATAGTCTAAGTGCTGGCCAGAAGGAGAACCAACAAAGCTAACTCTGATTCTAACCGTAGCATGACAGACCATAAGAAAGGGGACAGACAGGCCAGCACTTGCCACTGGGGTGTGATCCCCAGCAATGAATCTTGGAGAATCTGTAAGTGGTCCCAGGATCCAGGGAGATGTATCAGGGAGCCTGTGAGCCCTGCATCTTAGACAGTTGGGTTAAGTTTAACTCCTTCTGTCATTTATGCTTGTGATATTGGGGCAAGTCACTTAAAAACTCTGAACCATATTTCCCTTATCTGAAGGTAGTAATATTCTTTCCCATTAGGTGGTTGGTTTGGTGATGGGGGTGGGAGAAGGGACTGCAGGTTGCTAAGCAGGATTTCATGGTATTGCTCAGTGCAACACTGAGCCTAAAATGAAGGAGGTACTCCCTAAAGTATATGCTGAATGACTAAGTAATCCTGCCCCTGGATCATCTGGGTGGTGCTGTGCTTGATACCCGGTGGATATTTTTTCCAGGACACAATTTCTTTAGACCCTCCCACATTCCCCAGAGATCAGGAACTGTCTGTCTGTCTTCTAACCTGGGAATTGTGTATGTTCTATGAGGAAACATTACATAGAAAAGCTACAAGTTTAAGTGTCTAAAGGATCAAAAAGCTCGGTCCAGTGACCTATAGATGCGTACATTTTCAAAAAAATGGCTCTCCCCTGCCAATAGGCTACCACTGAAAATTAATACCTTAAATTTTTTTTAATTTTTAATTTTTTATTTTGAAGAGTATGGAAAGGGGCAGAAGGAGAGAGAGAGAGAAAGAGAGAGAGAGAAAATCTTAACTTAAGCAGGCTTCGCACTCATTGTGGAGCCTGACACAGGCTCAAGTCCATGACCCTGGAATCATGACCTGAGCTGAAATCATCAAGATCCGGAAGCTCAACTGCTCAACTGACTGAACTACCCAGGTACCCCTTGAAAATTAACATCTTAATGATGGCGAGAAAGCCAGAGGCTTTGTTACTGCTCACTTTGGAGAAATACCTTTCAGCATTTTACCGAAGCCTTCTTCTCTGAAAGGCTTTGTTTTGGGTCCACCCAACAAAAAGAATTGCAGATAAGGCACAGAAGCCCTATCTAAAACCTCCAATCTAATAGAAGGAAATGACTGTGCAGAAGTCTGGAGTACAGAGGCAGGCTGCCGTAGGAAAAGGCTGAAGACAGAGTCGTGAGACAGTCTTGCTAATTTTTGTAATTCTCCCATGGCCTATTGTTCCGTCATGCAAAAAAAAAATAATGCTAATGCTAATGAGGTAATAGTAATAATGTAATCGCAAACATCCCGAGTACTTATTTCATGCCAAACAATGTGCTGAGAGCCTCGTGTATCTAAAGGTTGCTTCCTTTAATGTTTACAACTCTACTAGGTAGCTTCCGTTATTGAAGCAGATTACGGATAAGGGAATTAAAGCAAAGATTTTTCTCTAGGAGATGCTAAAGACATTCATTTGCTTGTTCATCTGAATTTCAGCACCTTATAAAAATTTAGGAAACAAAAATGGAAGAAAAATTGTGTTTTGCTTCTAGATGCTACTAGAAAGGGGAACGAAGAAAACTAACATGACTTGAGTAGTGATTATGTGTCAAGCACCTTCACATGTGTGATTTCATGTGCTCTTCCTTTCACAGGTGAAGAAATGGAAGGTTAGAGAGGAAGGAAGTTCAGGTAAGAGCCCAAATATGCCTGACTCCAAAGTCCACATTCCTCCCATTCTATCAGTGAGATTCTGGCTCTGCCACTAGCTAGCTATCAAAGTCACTTACATTTTCCAAACCTTAATGGTAAAATGCAGATACAATGCCTGCCCATATAACCCTTAGGACATTCTGAGAAATCACGTGAAATAATTGGAGTGGTATAAAAAATGAAACAGGCACAGATCCCAACAGCAAATAATCCAAATTCAAATACAAGAGATATAAACATAACTTTTTTTTTGTAAGTTAGGTGTCAAGACACCTGGCTGGCTCCGTTGGAAGAGCATGCAACTTTTTTTTAATGTTTATTTATTTTTGAGAGAGAGAGAGAGAGAGTGAGCGCGAGCATGGGGAGGGGGTGCAGAAAGAGAGGGAGACAAAGAATCTGAAGCAGGCTCAAGGTTCTGAGCTGGCAGCACAGAGCCCAACGTGGAGCTTGAACTCATGAACCAGGAGATCATGATCTGAGTTGAAGCTAGAGAGAGAGAGAGAGAGAGAGAGAGAGCAAGCGAGCATGAGTGGGGGAGGGGCAGAGAGGGAGACACAGAATCCGAAGCAGGCTCCAGGTTCTGAGCCAGCAGCAGAGCCCAACGTGGAGCTTGAACTCGTGAACCATGAGATCATGATCTGAGTTGAAGCTAGATGCTTAACCAACTGAGCCACCCAGGCACCCCACGATGCAACTCTTGATCTCAGGGTTGTGAGTTCAAGCCCCACAGTGGGTGTAGAGATTATTTAAAAATAAAATCTTTAAAAAAAGTGAGGTGTCATCATACCTGTCTGAGAAAAACGTTGGGAGCACAGAAAAGAGTTATTTGTGTTGTTTGGGTGAGCCATGGAAGAATCCATCTAAAAGGTAACATTTGAGCTAAACCTTTAGGATAAGGAGGATTTCATTAGGTTAAAAAAAAAAACAAAAGAAGTAGAGGGAGGATATTATAAGGAGAAATGACAGAGGCAAAGGCATGGAGGCATGAAAGAATGTGATGTATCTAGGACACTGAGCTGTAGAGAATGGCCAGAATACCAGGTGCTCTGGGATTAACAGATGATGAGCCTAGAATGATTGGACCAGACTCAGAAGGCCTTGAATGCCACGTTAAGACCTTTGGACTTAATTCTGTAGACAACTGGGAGCCACCAAGTGTGACTACCCAAAGAATCCACAAGGACAAAGAGTCTGAGCAGGGCCTTTTGCCATCCTGTTCTTGTGATGATCACAAAGTCCCATGTTCAGAACATCACAGTCTGTTGCCATGGAAATAGTAATGGGCCTCACTATGGGAATAAATTATCCTCATCATTATACCTTTCTTCCAAGGAACTCAAAGTGTTTGTTGTATGTGTTTTCTTTTTCTTTTCTTTTCTTTTCGTTTCTTTTCTTCTCTTTTCTTTTCTTTTCTTTCTAACAGAAGCACCAGATGGTGGTTAAGGGAAGGAAGAAAGCCTAAAGACTGTTGAATTAAAGGAGATTTCAAAGGAATGGAAGGAAAAACACAAGTTGAATTTTGAAAGGTTTAATCAAAACAGATGGCAGAATATCTCAGCCTGAGGGAAGGGGAAAATTGTCTCAGAACCCATCTGAAGTGGGAGCTTCTTCACCCTTGCTTCCTGGGTCCCTGTCTGCTGCCTCTCTGCAGGCTGACAGTTCAAGCTGGATAATGAGGAAGGAGAGGCGCATGCCTGTGTGTGTGTGTGTGTGTGTGTGTGTGTGTGTGTGTGTGTGTGAGTGTAGGAGATAACATATATGCCAGACACAAGAATTAACGTTGTTGAAATGCTTTTTAAAGTAAGTTGCTATAAATACTGATTTATTGTGCATGTGATCTTTATTTTCAGACAAAACAATTTTTTTTAAATAACAGAAAGTTTTACGATTTTTACAAAATTGTAAAGGGGTATAAAGAAACTATTGTTTTTATGTACATACTTTCCTATATCATCCTATTTTAATTACCCATTTTAATTCAGTCTTTGAATAGAATACTCCTATGAGGTGGGTAGGCATTGCTATTTTTTTTTTTTAATTTGAGAGAGAGAGAGAGAGAGTAGGGGAGAGGGACGGAGGAGGAGGAGGAGGAGGAGGAGGAGGAGGAGGAGGAGAGAGAGAATCCCAAGCAGGCTCCATGCTGGGGCTTGATGCCACAACTCTGGGATCATAACCTAAGCCAAAATCAACCAACTGAGCCACCCATGTGCCCTTGTTATTCCTTGTTATGAAGGAAGACAAGGCCCACAGGGATTGCAAATATTACCCAGGCTATTTCTAAGTGGCAGAGCCTAGTCTGGAGTCTGGTTAGCTCAGGCATTTTCCGAAGTTCCAAAAGAGTCCTGGCACTGCCACTATAAACCTGAGAAAAACTGGGCAACTTACTCTTCCTTTCTGGGCCTCAGTTTCCTATGTATGATCAGAGGAAAAGCTGTGTCTACTCCAGCATTCTTTAGAAGCACCAGCAAGAAGTATGAAGAATGAAGAAGAAGAGTGAAGAGCACTATGCATATTTTCTGATGGCCTGTGCTCATCATTTGAGCTCTCTGGGTCCCTGTCTTGCCAGGTTGCCTCAGTTATTTTGAAGGGACCAAGTGTGTTCTGAGGATTGAAATACTTATTTCAAAACAAAAAAAATTATAGGGGTGCCTGGGTGACTCAGTTGCTTAAACATCCAGCTCTTGACTTCAGGCTGGGTCACGATCTCACAGTTCGTAGGTTTGAGGCCTGCATTGGGCTCCTTGCTGATGGTGTGGAGCCTGCTTGGGATTCTCTCTCCCTCTCTCTTCCCCTACCTGACTAGTTCTCTCTTTCCCTCTCAAAAAATAAATAAATAGACTAAAACAACAACAACAACAACAACAACAACATATAAAATGCAAAAGGCAGGGAGAAGCTAGGGCATTGGGGTACATGTAATGGTTACATTTACATAACACAGGTATTTAATGAGTGTCTACTATGTGCCAGGCACTGGCTCACGGAAGGATATACTACAATGAACAAAACAGAGTCTGTCCATATTAGATAAAGTGTTAGTGTACAAAATCTATAAAGAACTTACCAAATTCTATACCCTAAAAACAAATAATCCGATGAAGAAGTGGGCAGAAGACATGAATAGACACTTTTCCAAAGAAGACATCCAGATGGCCAACAGACACATGAAAAGATGCTCAACATCACTCATCATCAGGGAAATACAAATCAAAACCACATTGAGACACCACCTCACACCGGTCAGAGTGGCTAAAATTAACAACTCAGGAAACAACAGATGTTGGTGAGGATGTGGAGAAAGGGGAACCCTGTTGCACTGTTGGTGGGAATGCAAACTGGTGAGGCCACTCTGGAAAACAGTATGGAGGTTCCTCAAAAAATTAAGAATAGAACTACCCTACGACCCAGCAATTGCACTACTGGGTATTTATCTAAAGGATACAAAAATGCTGATTTGAAGGGGCACATGCACCCCAATGTTTACTGCAGCACTATCAACAATAGCCAAATTATGGAAAGAGCCCAAATGTCCATCAACTAATGAATGGATAAAGAAGATGTGGTTTAGATATACAATGGAATACTACTTGGCAATGAGAAAGAATAAAATTCTGTCATTTGCAACAGTGTGGATGGAACTGGAGGGTATTATGTTAAGTGAAATAAGTCAGTCAGAGAAAGACAGATATGTTTTCACTCATATGTGGAACTTGAGAAACTTAACAGAAGAACATGGGGGAAGGGAAAGAAAAAACTAGTTGCAAACAGAGAGGGAGGCAAACCATAGGAGACTCTTAAATACAGAGAAGAAACTGAGGGTTGATGGGGGTGGAGGGGGCAGGGAAAATGGGTGATGGGCATTGAGGAGGGCAATTGTTGGGATGAGCACTGGGCGTTGTATGTAAGTGATGAATTACAGGAATCTACTCCCAAAGCCAAGAGCACACTGTATACACTGTATGTTAGCTAACTTGACAATAAATTATATATATAAACAAAAACAAAAACAAAAACCAACCAGGGTCTGTCTGGCTATCCTAGAGGGCCTAGAAAAAGAGCACTCATGCAAGAATTTCCACCTGGAAGCTGCATTTAAAATGAGCCATGGGGTGCCTGGGTGGCTCAGTCGGTTAAAGCGTCTGACTTTGGCTCAGGTCATGATCTTGTGGTTTGCAAGTTCGAGCCCCACATTGCGCTCTTTGCTGTCAGCACAGAGCCTGGAGCCTGCTTCAGATTCTGTGTCTCCCCTCTCTCTGCCTCTCCCCCATTCGCACTCTCTCTCTTTCTCAAAAATAAACAAACATTAAAAAAATAAACAAAATGAGCCATAATCCTACGTGAAAGATTACTTCCTGAATTTGTATCTTGTACCTTCTTCAAGGAGGGAAGGAAAGTTACATCACTTTTAACCTGCCCTAACAGTGAAGCATGTGTCCCTACTCCCTGTGCATCTTTACCGCATATAATGCTTCTCAGCTTCCTGAATGTTTCTGAGGTTTAGATATGAACCACACATTAGACGGATCGAGGCAAAAAGCCTTGCATTTGAATGCTTTATCATTCTGCCTTTTATGGACTGCACTACTTCATGGAATGTACTAGTGGTTGATAACTCAACTGGCTGCACGTTGTGGTTTTGCTGTGAGCGGGGAAAGGGAAGAAGTGGGGGAGGAAGAAGGAGTACACAGAAGCCCAGCCCAGGGATGTGCTGGCTCCTTAGCTTCAGGATGATCTTGAGTCCTTCTGACCTGTCAATATTTTTCCATTAAAGACTATACCTTTTGGTCTCTAATACATTCTCTCTCGACATACTTTTTTTTCTGCTGCCCCACTCTGACCACCTGATGCAGTTCTGTGCACAAATTTTACTGAAGCTTAAGCACATTGGCAAGTGTTTCTTACCCAAGGCCTTTGGGTATGGGGCCGGTGGAGCCAGGGAAGTGCATCCCGAATGGGTTATAAATGCCAGGGGGGTTAGGAGAAAATTGGAAGAGCCTGTAACCAAACAGGGCTTGGAAAAACCTGGAAAGGCAGCAATGCGGAGCAGCGGCTGGGAGCAGAGAAGTGGAAGGGTCTGGGTGGGGGTGGGGTGGGATTTGGGAGACAGAAGCCATTAGAGAGATCTCAGGCATTTTCATGGCCACGGCAGGTTCATTTTAAGGCAAGGATAGAAGGACATAGGACATGGGCCTTGGCCTTGGAAAGGATTTTGGATTTTATTCTAGGAGTTATTGGATTGGATGTTAGGTATGATTGAGAAGGAAGAATCAAGGAGTCAAGTGATGGTACCATTTATGGAGGTGAAGACTTTTAGACAAGAACCAGGATCCTCGACTCTGAAAAAGTCATTTCATTTTGCTTTTGTTAAGTTTGAGTTGAGTTTGGATGCAGGAGCCTGAAACCGAGGAGAGTTTTGGGCTGAACAGTGAATTTGAGAGATGTCAACATATAGACACTTAGTACGTATTCAGATGTAATCATCTAGGGAGAGAGTGTAAAAGTATTCTTCTCTGCATTTTCAAAGAAGAGAGAACTCAGGGTAGGGGGAGATTAAGTACCATGTCAGGCAGACCCATACTGCCACCAGTAATTGGTGGAACCGAGATTCAAACCAAGGTCCATAATGGGTACAAAGAATAGTTAGTTATTTTTGTTGCTGTTTTTGTGGCTATTTTTTCTTGCTGAGGTTAAGGCTTGGCTCTATTACATTTATGTAAAACCAGCTTAGCACCCTAAATAGCCCTGTAAAAATCCTCTGCAATGATAGTCCAGTGCCCTGGGAAACCCCCAGGCTCTG
Source organism: Prionailurus bengalensis (assembly GCF_016509475.1). Lineage (NCBI taxonomy): Eukaryota > Metazoa > Chordata > Mammalia > Carnivora > Felidae > Prionailurus > Prionailurus bengalensis. The sequence goes on along the minus strand of NC_057354.1, from coordinate 121,258,129 downwards.
CCTCCCACCTGTCATTGTAAACCACTTGCCTTGTCCTGGGATCTCAATTCCTGTTCCTTTGCCCAGCACCTGGTTATTTCTGTCTCTTAGCCCAGATCCTTTGGCCTGGCACTTCAGTGGGACTCTCTGGCATGTTTCCAGCTTTGCCAATGCTTGCTATCTTTCCCTTGACTCCATCAGTTGGAGCCCACGGGCCAGTCTTTCCTCATTTCTGAGCCTAGTCCTGGATCCCAGATCCCTAGAGCAAGTAGGGTTCCCTGGTATTTGCATGTCTTAAAAGGAAACCTTAGGCAGTTTCCTGTCTCTGTACCTTAATATATATTCTTTCCATTAAAGGCATCTTGGATATATTCTTCTTACTCCTATCTTATTTTTCCAGACTTGGGCTAATCAAGTAAGATATGATCTTCATTTCTTTATCTTGGATCTTCTGAGCCTTCTGTTTTGCTTTTCTCTTCCATCTGTCCCTTATAGACTTTTATACCTTTAAAAAAAACCTACTTTACCTTCTTCTTCTTGTTTCCAGATATCTTTGTTTTTCTTGAAGACCTTTTATCATTTCACGCCTGTGTATTGCTCTCTCCCACACTACATCTGATTATTGCTAGCTGCAATATTAAAATAGTTTAAACTTCATTGATACCTTTTGACGTTGACCAGTTCTAGCTCTTGCTCTGAGATGTCTTCTTACAATCACAAATATTGTTTGGGGGACAGCCAGGTGTCTAATCATGCATTTCCTTCATTGCTAATATAGGGTGATCTTCAGGTGGACTTCACCTATTGATTATCTATGGTCAACATTCATTCAGATTGTCCAGTAACCATGCTGGCAGCCATTTAATATTTTAAAGATCACCCTGGCTAAAATACTGATATTTCTAGAATAGAGGCATACTGAAAATACCACCTGTTAACTTTAATCAGCCTGAGAACTCATTGATACTAAATGTCAGTTTATAAGACTCCTGGTGGCCCACTGATCTCCAAGTTCTTCCTGGAAATAGTGTGATGAAATGAACACAGTAACATCCCAAAGAGATTTATAGGGCTTCCTTGCTGTGATTGCTGTTGCTATGACTACCCAAGAATCTGGATTTCCCTTGCCCTTGTCCAGGGATTCTCAACCAGGGCACCTTTGACCCTTGGGGCAATAGAAGAATCTCCAGTTGTGGGGGGGGGGGGAGGATTGCTTGGAAAAACACATTCAATATTAGAATATACTTTTATATTTGAAAAACAGATGAAGTCTTTTCACTATTCTGACTAAAGAAAGTAAAAATGAGCATGTGCAGAAAATAAAATAATCTCAATGGGGCAGCCAGGGAGAGGGCAGTGTTTTTCTAATTTTTGTTGTTGTTGTGACCCATAACAAAACAAGAAATACATTCTACATCTTAATTTAGTACACATGTGTGTATGTGTGAATAATTAAAACAAAAAATTTTAAACAGTTCTTATTCTTTTAAAAAATAAATTGCTGGTCAGGATCAACTGCATTGATTACATGATCCATAGTTTGAAAACATTTCCTTCAGGTGATAGTGTTAGAATCTTTTGTGGTTTTTTTTCAATATATGAAATTTATTGTCAAATTGGTTTCCATATAACACCCAGTGCTCATCCCAACAGGTGTCCTCCTCAATACCCATCACCCACCCTCCCCTCCCTCCCACCCCCCATCAACCCTCAGTTTGTTCTCAGTTTTTAAGAGTCTCTTATGCTTTGGCTCTCTCCCACTCTAACCTCTTTTTTTTTTTTTCCTTCCCCTCTCCCATGGGTTTCTGTTAAGTTTCTCAGGATCCACATAAGAGTGAAAAAATATGGTATCTGTCTTTCTCTGTATGGCTTATTTCACTTAGCATAACACTCTCCAGTTCCATCCACGTTGCTACAAAGGGCCGTATTTCGTTCTTTCTCATTGCCACATAGTACTCCATTGTGTATATAAACCACAATTTCTTTATCCATTCATCAGTTGATGGACATTTAGGCTCTTTCCATAATTTGGCTATTGTTGAGAGTGCTGCTATAAACATTGGGGTACAAGTGCCCCTGTGCATCAGTACTCCTGTATCCCTTGGGTAAATTCCTAGCAGAGCTATTGCTGGGTCATAGGGTAGGTCTATTTTTAATTGTTTGAGGAACCTCCACACTGTTTTCCAGAGTGGCTGCACCAGTTTGCATTCCCACCAACAGTGCAAGAGGGTTCCTGTTTCTCCACATCCTCTCCAGCATCTATAGTCTCCTGATTTGTTCATTTTGGCCACTCTGACCAGCATGAGGTGGTATCTGAGTGTGGTTTTGATTTGTATTTCCCTGATGAGGAGCGACGTTGAGCATCTTTTCATGTGCCTGTTGGCCATTTGGATGTCTTCTTTAGAGAAGTGTCTATTCATGTTTTCTGCCCATTTCTTCACTGGGTTATTTGTTTTTTGGGTGTGGAGTTTGGTGAGCTCTTTATAGATTTTGGATACTAGCCCTTTGTCCGATATGCCATTTGCAAATATCTTTTCCCATTCCGTTGGTTGCCTTTTAGTTTTGTTGGTTGTTTCCTTTGCTGTGCAGAAGCTTTTTATCTTCATAAGGTCCCAGTAGTTCATTTTTGCTTTTAATTCCCTTGCCTTTGGGGATGTGTCAAGTAAGAAATTGCTATGACTGAGGTCAGAGAGGTCTTTTCCTGCTTTCTCCTCTAGATAGTGTTAGAATCTTGGGTGAAGGTGTACTTTTTAAGCTTATTTTTTTTTAAAGGGCATTTTTTTTTTTTAGAAGTTGACCAGGTCCTTCAGATTACAGACTTACTTCCCTCTTTCCTTCCCTTCCTTTCTCTTCTCTTCTCTTCTCTTCTCTTCTCTTCTCTTCTCTTCTCTTCTCTTCTCTTCTCTTCTCTTCTCTTCTCTTCCCTTCCCTTCCCTTGTCCTGTCCTGTCCTGTCTTGTCTTCCCTTCCCTTCCCTTGTCTTGTCTTGTCTTGTCTTGTCTTGTCTTGTCTCGTCTCGTCTCGTCTCGTCTCGTCTCGCCTCCCCTCCCCTCCCCTCCCCTCCCCTCCCCTCCCCTCCCCTCCCCTTCCCTTCCCTTCCCTTCCCTTCCCTTCCCTTCCCTTCCCTCCCCTTCCCTCCTCTCCTCTCCTTTCCCCTCCTCTCCTCTTCAGGGTCTCTGTTACATTTCTTTTATCTCAACTTACACAGGCAATGTGTGAGTGCAAAAGTAGTGTGCTAAGGAGTGTGGAAATCCTAGATTATATAACACATGAAGCTGGTAAATTGTAGGTACATGGTTTCATGATTTAAACTTAAACTTATCTGACAATCTACTAAGAGCTTGCTTAATAAATGATTATGAATAAATATATCATTCATTCATTCATTCATTCATTCATTCACTTTATCTCATGATGTTAGTTCTACCAGGTAATGTGTGCCCCTCAGTCTCAATGAAAGCCCAGTTCTTAGCTCACCCAGCTTACAGGGAAGCATGGTCTGATTTCCCTACATACTTAAAGTCTCACTGTCCCACACAGGATGTGTCACACTCCACTCAGCTCCCACACAGGATGTGTCACATTCCACTCAGCCTCTTGATATCCTCCCTCATCAGCATCTCCTGGCTACTCTCTTGCTGGGCTTCCTCTTAATCTACTGTTTAACTTAACCTTTTTCTAAGAGTGACTTTCTGAGCTTTTCTTCTATTTCCTGATCATCCAGCTCCTCTATTGCTTTCACCTTTCCCTTCCCCAGAAGGCAAGAGCCCAGAGCAGGTGTGTCACCTACCTCGTCTATCAGACAACTGTGCAAGCATAGTTTCTTAAATCCAATCTGATATTCTTTTTCCTGGTATAAATTAGTAAGATTCGTTTTAACATTTCAAGCTGGTGGGAGGAGGAGAGGACTACTTTATGGCCTCTGAATAAGGACAACTGCCCAGTCTGCCTCTTCTAATTACTGGGGGCCAGTGGTGGTGGTGGTGGGGGGGGTGTGTGGAGGGGGATGGAGCACAATGCAGTGTTAAGAGCATAGATTTTGGAGTCGGGCACTTGGATCGATGCTCTGCCACTCCCTAGTGGCTTATGACTTTTCTGTCTCTTTTGGCCTTTGGTGGTAATCTTACTGCCTACTTCACAGAGACATGGTGAGAATAGAAAGAAAAAAAGGCAGGTAACACAGCACCTGGAGCCTAGTAAGTGCTCAGTAAGTGGAAGCTATTATCAGCTATTATCTCTTGGAAATGTACACTATGGTAAGGATGTCCACACACTCAAATCGAAATGGGAAGGCCTTTTTCCTTGCATGAATGAGGTACATCTTGTTGGCTTGTGGCTTCTCTGCTTCTCTCTGCACATCTGTTTTCCTCTGTCTACTGATAGCTCACTCTGCTTTTTTGTTGTTCCTTGACTCTTCAATGTTAGTTGGCAATTTTAGCTACCACTGCTGTGTTATTTAGTGCAAAGATCCAGGAGAGGGAACTAGGCTTGCCTAGTTCACCTTTTTGTCCCAGACCATAAGGGTAGGATGGTCCTGAGTCTGGGGCTCACTTCATTAGTCATGCACTGTGTGACTACTTTTGGAAGGAGAAGTGGTTGGTGTCTCCTGGGACTTACTCAAGAGGACACACTTGGGAGAGAAGGTGGAAAATGTCTTGTCTCTAGTTGAACTTCTGGTTCAGCGTACATCCTTATTTTGATCTAAAGAGTCCTAGAGGACAACAACAAAGGTCTACCAAGGTGACAAATGGTGCAATTAACCAGTTCATCACTTAAATAATGGGAGTGACCATTTGCTTTATGAAGAGAACTCTGCTTTTCATTAGGAACCCTCATGGGATTCATTCAAATTTTAGTTGCTTTTTTATGCACATACAATATACTTTATTTTACAGAGGGTGATCACCTATAGGTTTTTCTTAGGAAAAGTAAGTTTCCTGTTGTCACCACCACTTTTTACACAATACTCAGCCTAGCTCATTAATTTACATTCTTAGATATATACAAATCTTTTTTTCACTAGTTTATGTATTATTGTATCCAAGTGACAAACATTCTTCACTCAGCATCTCTTTTTACTTCCCCCTTTATTCTTTCTTTTTTATTTTTCCATTTTGTAATTTATTTTGGAGAGAGAAAGTGTGTGTGTGTGCACATGCACTTGAGCAGGGTGGGGAAAAAGAAGGAGAGAATCCTAAGCAGTCTCCATGCTCAGCGCAGAGGCTGATAGGGGTTCAGTCCCACAACCCTGGGATCATGACCTGAGTTGAAATCAAGAGTTGGATGCTCAACCGACTGAGCCATCCAGATGCCCCTCCCCACTCTTTCTTTCTTTCTTTCTTTCTTTCCTACTTACTCTTATGCCATTTTTTTTCTCATTTCAGTCTTATTTGTTTTTGCTATTTTCTGTATATTTCACATTGGTGGACATTCAAGGACATTGATGAAAGAGCCTCCAACCAAGGGTTTCTAGTGCTGCAGCAGCCACATCCAGGCTTCCATAGCACAGGAATACCAGTACATTGATCCTCACATGTCTTGTGTATACTTCAATACCATACAAGTGATTATAAATCCTAGTTCTACAGTTGAGTCTACACTCCAAAATTGTTATCAATAAGCTGGAAGACTTGACACTTTATAGAAACATGTTCTTATCAGATATAATGGCCCTGACTCATTAACTCCTTAGTTCATCCCCCCCCAACCCCACCCAATGGCTGCTATTCGGCTCTCTTCTGGATATTGTGCCAACATCTTAGCACATTTAAAATTAAATTTAGCAGCGCCTGGGTATCTCAGTTGCTTGAGCATCTGACTCTTGATGTTGCCCCAGATTGTGGTCTTGTGGGTCATGAGATCGAGTCTCACAATGGACTCCATGCTGAGCCTGCGTGGAGCCTGCTTGGGATTCTCTCTCTCCCTCTCTCTCTGCCCCTCCCCTGCTTGTTCTCCCTTTCTCTCTCTCTCTCTTTCAGAATACATAAATAAACATTAAGATTGAATTTATTGTATTCTCCCTCAAACTCTATCCCTTTCTAGCTTCTCTGCAGGCAACAATGAGAACGATGATGGTGAACTGTACTGTGTCCATTTGTCCAGGATATTGTCGCTTGTGCTGCTCTTTCTCCAAAATCGTTGTATTTGTGCCTCACAAAACTGCTATGAGGCTGGTAGAGACCCTTTACAAATGAAGAGACAGCACAAGAGGGGATAAGTAATTTGTCCAAAGTGACAGAGGCAGGTCTTCTGACTGTTGGTTCTGTGCTGTAAGCTCAGGAGCACCACGCAGCACCTCAAGCTCTGACCTCAGGGTTGTTTCTGTTCCTTTCAGTCAGTGTGTCCCGCATGGAACACATCCCAAAGCTTTCCTGCTTTCTCATCTGCAGTGTCCCACACTTGCCATTGTCAAACTAGTTAGACCACTACCTCCCAGTGTGGGCCCTCATCTGCTCACTCCTCGGTCCCTGGGAACACCTCTCCTTTTCTGTTCTTCCCTTCTGCTCTACTCCAGCCTGAAGACATTTTTTGAGACATGAGTTTATTTTACATACTTTCTCTCTTTCACAACTTCTTCCCTTTTTGCCATGTCATTTTGAGGTCTAATTCTGGCTTCCTAGCAGGACCGAAATGCGGGTCTCGTATACAACAGCTGTTAGGACAGTAGCACCTCATTAGTAATTCCCACAGCCATTTGGATAGTAAATATCTGTGGCTAATTGGAAAAAATCATATGTGTAAATATGCTGTTCTCATGATATCCCTCCCTTCTAGCCTACATCAGCCTCCTATTTCCTATTTTAGAAAATTCAAAATAGGCCCTATATCCAAGACTGCCTGTTAACTGTGAATTTGCTGACCTTGCCCTAGGTACCAAAGCAATGCAGCACTGAAACTGTCTGTGCCAGCCTTCAAAGATGCATGTAGCCAGGACCTCCCTTCAGGGGGCAGATGATGGAACCATCAGTTTCAGTGATGCCAGAAATTTCCCAAGGAATAGGAAGAGAACTGACACTTATTCTGCACCTCCTTGATGCCAACACCAAGTATGGTATTGTATCTACTTTAGCTCGTTGAATCCCAACATCAACCCTACAAAGCAGATAGAGATGGGGGTGGAGAAGGTCCCAGCGTGGCCACCCAACCTAAATTCAGAGACAGTAGTTTAAGGGTAGGGTCTGGAAATCTGGTGGGAAGGGACCCAGGTGCTTGAAGAATTAAGGAGGGCCTGAGAAATAGCTCCTTCTACGGAGAATGGGGCATATTCGGGTAGAAGTGGGAGAGGTGTCATGAGTATTGTTAACTGCCTGTCACTAACATCATCTGCTGACTCTGCTGTGGGGGTTTTGCCTTAATCCTCCTGAGACTGCACAAAAGAGCAGAAACAAACAAAGCCATTTCACTTGAAAGCTATTGAGGCAGAATGTTATGACCTGAGGCACCCTTGCTGGGCAGCTCAGGTGGCAGAGTGCAGCCCATGGGACTCTGGAGAGACTAGACACAGAGAGCACACAGTGACCTGGAGCATGAAGGCATAGGGCACCTGCAGCCTCAGCCTAGGCCTTGGCCAGTGGGCAATAGACTTCACCCCTGACATCAGAGCTGGGTAACAGGGACATGGTCAACTCCATGGGCTGCTTGGATGACTATAGCTCTTTAAGAATGTCATGAGACAGCCACTGGCTCCATGTCACATGCCCCCTCCCCACTCCCAGAGCCATTTGGGAGGAAGTCAAAGAGGCCTATTCCACAACTGCTACTTTTGTTGGCACATTTTCATCACTCTCCGTTCCCACACCTGGCTGGGATGGCCCGGGAAGCAGGCCACAAACCTATCTTCCTCTCCATTATACAGATGAGAAACTGGGGCTTGAGGAATTCACGTCACCTGCCTAAATTAATACAATTAGAAAGTGGCAGCACTTGGATTAGAAGTTAGGCCTTTTTCATTTTGAAGCCCATGCTCTTCCCACTTTCTTCTTCATTCAACAAGCACGTATTGAGTGCCTACTGTGTATCAGGCACAGGAGGCAACGGGAAATAAATGTAAGATTCTGCCCAAATGAACCCCACACCCAGTGGCAGGGGTTGGTAACTGTTCACCAAAATTCATGGGCTCTTCTTCTTCCCGGACTCATAGCTGGGCTATATTTCCCATCTTACTTTGCAGTTAGGTCTCCGGCTTGCTGAATGTGAGTGGAAATGATGAGTGACACTTCCAGGCCTGGCCCATAAAAACCTCCCTCACATGTTTCTCTACCACCCTTGGAAGCCATGTGTGGAAAATGGCAGAGCTGCCTCCGCTGATGAGGAACATATGATTTGGCCTGTTACATGAACAAGAAATCAATTTATATTGTGCTTGAAACATTATACATTTAGGAATTTGTTTTGTTGCAGCACTGGCTGTATCTTAATTGAAACATACTCCCACACGAATACTGCCTGGAATGGTTTTCCTCGTACCAAAAAAAATGACAGATCAACTTTCCTCCTTTTTAAACGAAACTGCTTTCTGGAGACAACTCTGAAAATCTAGTGGTGTTCTATGGAGAACGATCACCTGTTGGCTGAATGGGCAACACCAGAGACTCACGAGAGAAAGCTTGCCTTGGTCCAGTGCTGCCCATACGAGGGACAATTCTTCCCAAGTATGGCTCTGTATTAGCCATCCCACTTTGCAAAAAGACCTGATGCTAAATCCTCCAAACTGGCTTCTATCAGTTATAATAAAGGTGACATCGTAACCTCTCTCTGCCCCCCTTTTGTTTTACTTTCGATTTGTTCAGATCTCAGGTTGCGAAGATGGCCACTTCTTATTGAACCCCTTCCGAGACCTTGAAGATTATAATAATCTTTGGACAAACCAGCGGTCAAGGGTTGATTAATTATATTACGGTGATTGTGCAAATAATCCTCACAATTGAAACAAGTGGTAAACTATGATTATGTTTTGGTTCTAGTATAATTTTTTTCCTGAAGTGAATAAATGCCCTATTTTTGCTTTAAATATTTTTAGTTTTCTACGAAGTGATTATTATTTTTTCCAACTGCTAGGATTTCTCTGTCAAAGATTTTTAAACAGTACAGTAAAATCCTAGCCATAAATGAAAAGTTGATAAATTATAAAACATTAAAATTAAGAATGTATGTTCATCAAATGGCATGATTAGAAGAATAAAAAGGAAAAGCACAGAATGGCAGAAGATATTTGTAATACATGTATCCAAAAAAGGACTTATGTCTGGAATCTATAAAGAATCCCAATGGATCAATAAAAGAGAGCACAATAAAAAAAAATGGGCAAAAGATTTCAATAGCACTCCACAATAGAGGATTTCAACTAGCTCTAGACCTATGAAAAGGTAATCGACTTCATTAGTCATCGGGAAAATATACACTAACACCACAGTGAGGTCCTACACATCTACCAGAATGGTTAAAATTAAGAAGGCAGATAATCCATGTGATGTCTAAAATGCGGAGCAACAGTAACTCTTACACGTTGTTGTTGGAAATATAAATCTGTGCAACCATTTTGGATACCTATATGTACTACCTATTAACGCTAACCTGACTCTGTGAATGAGAAACTCCACTCCTTGATATATACCCAATGGAAACGAGTATATATACTCACAAAAGACGTGGACAGAATGTTCCTAGCAGCACTGTTTGTAATAGTTAAAAAGAGGAAGCAAATGTCCATCAGTAGTAGAATGGATAAACAGTGATGTACTATACAGCAATGAGAATGAACAAATTATGACTATTTGCAGCATCGTGGATGAATCTCGTAAAAGGCAACATGGAATGAGAGAAAACGGATACAAAAGAGCACATAATATACGACTCAATTTACATAAAGCTCAAAATCAGGCAAAACTCAGGGTGACTGGCTGGCTTAGTGGGTAGAGCATGCAATTCTTGATCTCAGGGTTAAGAGTTCGAGCGTAGCGCTTACAGAAAACAAAAACGAAAACACAACAGGCAAAACTCATTGGTGAAGATAGAGGTTAATTTAGTGGTTACCATTGTTGGGAGGAAGAGGGCTTGAGGGAAACCTTCTGGGGTGCTGGTTATATTCTATTTCACAGTCTGGATTCTGATTACACATTGTTCACTTTATCAAAATTCTTTGAGCTAAGCACTCATGATGTGTGTACTTCTCTACATGTGTGTTATTCTGTAATGAAAAAATTTTAAACCTGCCAGATCATGTAGACATCCTGAACAAACGCTGAAGATTCTATGAAATGAGATACTCCTGCGGAGAAAAGCTCTGCAGTTCATGAATTCACCATTTTCGGTAGGAGTAGGTCTCTGGAATGACAAATGGAAATCCCAGTGTGTAGACTTCTCAGGGGTGGAAGGGCGCCCAAGCAGCATCTTGTCCAGTCACCCGTATACACTCCTGTAAAGGCGCATATTGAAGTAGGGGTGCCCAGAGTGGATATCAGTTATTTTTTTTCTGCCTAGAGTCCCTTTCTGGGGGGGCTGCCCCTACTCGACCTATCTAATAAGTTGTTTTGATGGGTTCAGTAACAGCATTCTGCCATCTACCCCCAACATAGAGGTTGATGTTTGCTCTTTGCTTGGCCAACAGCACCTTTCCATCCCAGGAACTTGCACTTTGAATCAAGACATCTAGATGTAGAAGGTGGTGAAGCTGCATTATCTGACGGCAGACCCATAGAAAGACGGTTCACAAGATCCTTCTACCAAGGTCCCTGAAGCTGCTTTGCTTCTGGCCTCCACAGACCAGATGATCCAACAGATCCTTTTATTCTCTGAACCTTATATCCTTCTAATCAATTAATTTTTGCCTAGGTAACAAGAATCTATTTCCATTACTTTCAACCAAAGAATTGATAGAGCATCAGATCCCCAAGCTGCAAGGTTTAGAAACTCAGGACTATTAGTTCACCCAGGAGTTATTAGGCTGCACAGAAAGAATTCACATTGGCCAAATTCACAGGAATCTGATATCTAAACCATGATATTAATTTATTACTTTATTCTGGGAGCTGTTCTTAGTTGAGGGACAAAAACAATAATTTTATACAGAGCATTCATCTCATACTTAACATTTATTGGGTAAGCACTGCCTGTTAGGCATTATGGCGAGCAAACAAAAGTGAAAGTGGGGGTTTTCAAAAAGATTTTCACAACCTTTGAACTACGTCTTGATGTGTCACCGTTTCTCACTCTACTTCTACAGTGCTGTATTCTTGACTTTTCTAAAATACCATTTATTTGGCCTCTGGTCAACTACCTTCCATGATGACCCTTCGTCATCTACATACTTTCCAGAATGTTTCCATCCTCCTCCTGCCAGCCCCCATCCCGAGACAAGGCTTCCATAAAGCTCTTGTGTTACACTCTGGGACCTCACGTCGTCCCTCCAGGGGCTGCTCCCCAACCTTCACATCAGTCTGGTTACCTCATAACTAGTTTCTGCCTCTCTGATTCGTTTATCTGGATCCACCCGTGCCCCAGTTTGTAATTCTATGTGCCAATCTTTCCTTACATCTTACCCTACCTCAGATCCCAGACCAGGGGGGCATGAGGTCTCCTCACTCGAGAAGGGTGTTAGGATAAGGATCAGGTGCAACTGGCATTCAAAACTCTCCAACGTGTAGTGTATTTTCTTTACGTGACCATGCCACTCTAGCTGGAACAATTATTTACTCTCTTGTCATTAGAAAATGCAGCATTTCCAACTCTCTGCTTCTGCTTGCGTTGGTCTCTGTCCCAGGAATGCCCCCACTCTCTCCCCTTCCTGTCTGAATCCCAGTCATCAAGCCCTCCCTCGAGGCTCCTACAGATCCCTCAGTGTTTGACCTTCCCTGGTACCTCCTGCTTTGCCGGTCACTTTGCCATGCCTGCCTTGTCTCTACTACCCGTTCTCAAGCATTTTGAAGGCAGAGACTGTATCTTCGACTTTTTTATGAACTAAATTTGAAGATGTGTGCTGAGGTCCTACTCTGTGAAGGGGACTTCGCTGGGCATTGGGGACATACAAAGAAACATAAGACTTAGGTCCTGCATTCAAATACTTATAGTTCAGTTGAGGACACTTAGTCACTGTAGCCCATATGACTTGCAATAACGATCTGTTTGTATTAGTTTGTGGCGTTGCCAGAACAAGATACCACAGACTGGGGGGCTTGAACAACAGAGATGTATTTCCTCACCAGTTCTGGAGGCTGGAAATCCAAGCACAAGGTATCAACAGGCTTGGTTTCTTCTGAGGCCTCTCTCCTTGGCTTGTAGGTGGTCGCCTTCTTGCTGTGTACTCACGTGGTTTTTCCTCTGTGTGTGTGTGCGCATCCCTGGTATCTCTTCGTGTGTGCAAGTTTCCTCTTCTTATAAGGACACCAGTAAGATTGGATTGGGGCCTCGTTTTAGCTTAACATCCCTTTAAAGGCCCTTTCTCCAAATTCAGCCACATTCTGAGGTAGGAGGTGGTTAGGATTTCGACATACAAATTTTAGGCGGGTCACAAATTAGCACTTAACTCTGTGGAATGATTGGTTCATTGTAATCCTGTGGAATAAGTTCTACCCTTTTATAATAGGCTGTGGCAATTACCTGTGAGTTGTTGGCTAACACATTTCCTGGATTTTGGGAGGCGTGTCAGGTATATTTCCTTTGGTTTCACAGTACAAAATACAATGTAAGACACAGAGAAGACCTTCTTTCCTTAAGTAATGAATAAAAGTGTATGATACCTGTATTTGGTTTTCCACCTTAAAATTAGAGGTGGAGTCTTACATGACCCACAGGAAATTGGGGGGATTGTAATCCCATAGTAGTACTCTCAGTCTTCTATGTCTTGGAAACTGGTTTTCTACCGTTCGTCCTCCATGTCATAAAATTTGAGTCTTTTTTTGTAGTTAAGTCTGGTCAAGAAGTTGGTCTGTTAGATATATGACCAGGGTGGGCGGTGGGTAGATTTTGGGAATCACTGCAGGCTAGTGAAGGTCATAGGCATATCGATTAGCTAAGGGCAGGTCTTGTACAGGCTCAAGAGTATGATGAGTCCAGGAAGGCAGAGAAAAAAGCAAGTAGCCAGGGTCAGGGTTTGCTGAAGTCTGGGCGGCAAAGCTGAAAAAACAGTGAGTCCTGTTGTGCTGGAGAGCAGAACTGGACGGAGAAGCATCAGGCTCAGAACTGGTGGGGAAGACGTTGCTCTGAAAGCACACAATATTGCTGTGCACACTCTTTCTTCCATCCAGCAAAATAGCCTTTTTCAAACAGCACTGTTGTTCTCTGAGCCTCAATATAAGCCACTTCCATGTACAGGTCCTGATCATCAGTATGCACGGGTGCAGCCACATGGGTTGCTTAGGCCTGGTCTGTTGGCTTCTGTGCCATACTGGTTGTTGAATATTTTGAATATCACCCGTGTGCATATGTAATATTTCTTTATCTTTTTTGGTAAAATTTCTGTCAAGGGCACTAGCTACTCTGCTATTCAGGGTCCTCATACAAAGATTAACATGATACATTTCACTTGGCATTCAGAACTCAAGATGATAAATAACTTTATGCTGTAGTGTACAGTTCCAATTAACATCAGCACTGAAGTCACCAGAACTGTCAGTTTCTCTATATGGCAGTGACTACTGACAATTCATCTTGGTTTCCTGGATGTCATCCAGTACATTGGCCAGAGAGGCCAGAGCAGGCATCTGTGTTATATTTTAACCTTCTTCTTGCCTCCTTTTTTTTCTTCCTTTCTTTGGACCTAAACTTTTGCTATTGAACACATAGGTGCAGCGTTGGGAGGTTCCCTTGTCATTCATTCATTCAGTGATTCCTCCAACAAATATTATAGAGTTCCTACTGTGTGCCAGGTACTAGACACAATGGTGAGCAAAATGTGATATGGTTCTTGTCCTTGTGAAATTTAGAGTCAGATGGTTAATGGCACAATAAGCCAGGAAGTCGTGTTCCTACTTACGGCTTTCATCTCATCCCCGTCCACTTCCCTTAAAATGTGCTTGGTCAATTATATTCCTTTTTTGCAACAATAGTCTTTTCCAATGAATTATCTTCCCCTCTGCCCATCACCATGTCATATCTCCCTTCTACTGAAATGATAATCCTCTTGTCTTCATTTAAGTTCTTGATTACCATCTTCTCTCCCATCAAGAGACATCACAGGCAAGTTAGCTTTGACCTCCCACTGCCCACTCACTTCTTAGCCACTTGTAATCCTGCTTCCATCCCAACTTCTCTGGGTGGTTCTTTGTGTTACCTCTGTTTGGTCAACTGAGGGTTCGTCTTCCTTTCCATGCTAACAGCCAGCAGCAGATAAGACCCTTCAAACCTTGTCCCTGAAAACCTTCCCCTGACACACCCCAGCACAAATGCTTCCTTCAGGAAGTAACTAACTAGCTGTTTGGCCCTGGACAAGTCACTTAAGTTCTCCAGATCTCAGCTTCCTTATCTGTAATATGAGTAAGTTGTGCCGAGATCTCTTCCTGCCTTAGAATTTTGTGGGTGTAGGAAATTAGATGAAGAAAGAGCCAGGGGAAAGAGTGTCCCCAATGTCTCCTGACCCTAGGGGTGACAGGAAAGTGAGGAGATAGTGAACTCTCTGATAGCTCATGGAGAAAGGGTAGTTGGGGAGGGGAGTCAAGGAGATGCTGGAGGGCAGCGATGAAGCTGGGCAATGGGGAAGAGCAGAAGGGCAAAACAAATTCTTTTGTGGAATCATAGCTATAATATTCATGGAACAAGAAGTTGTGTGCAGGCTCTGATCTTATGGACCCAGGATAAGCAGAACTTGAAGAACATCCTCGACACATACTAGCTCCATGAGCAGAAATACGTCCTTGACACATACTAGCTCCGTGAATGGAAATATATACATCTCCCTTCCCAAAATGAAGATAAACAGTACCTACTATTGTGGTTAGTTGAATACACGAAACTTCCCTGCTAGAAGGTGAGTGCTTTGAGGACAGGGAGCCTCTCTTTTCAGTCTTTATAGATTCCCAGCTACTGTAGGAGGTATAGTTTGTTAAATTGGACTAAGGAACATTCTTAGATTTTATTCAGCTTCCTACTGAAGGGGAATTCTGAGAGTGACTCAGAATGATTAACACATTAGATTATTTTAGCACTGATGTTTGCACTTTATATATTCTACTTATATGAAATCTTTCCTCATTTATTGTTGATTCATTTGTTATCTATTTCTTCTACTATGTAAGCCTTTGAGGACAAAAATTGTTCCCCCTGCGTCCCCAAGACTTAGAATTATGCTTGGCACATGGTGGGCTCTTAATAAATAAGTATTGGATGATGGTATGAATGAGTCTCTGGATATGATTTCTACTTACAGTTCTTGTATTTGGAAACTTTGGGCCTGGCAGCTTGCCTTCAGAAGGACTGAGGAGGTAGAGCTAGCAACTTCCCCTTCTCTGCTTTCTCATGCAGAGGAAACTCTGCCCAAGTGGCAGAGTCTGGGCAGCCATGGAAGGTGGGAGGGAAAAAGGAATGTATCCACCCCATCAAGCCAAGACAGTGGGACTCTGTGATGAGTGGGAGTATGGGAAGGCTTGGCCAGCCCCACATGGTTGTCTAGGGGCTCCACAGGGAGGATCCCTTCAGCAGGTCCTGCCTAGGGACTCTTTTGCAGGGCATGAATGGGTACCACTATGAGCTCTCACCCACGCATCAGCAACTGGTAGGCCCCATCTTCATGGGAAAATCCAGTCATCATTGGTCTGTAGAGATACCAAAGAAAGAATTGGCGTATTAGAAGCTAGTAGGTGCATCGGTGTATAAAGTGCAGAAGTGTGGGTTCTTCTGAGAGCCAAACCTAATAGCCAAGCCTAAGGGCTGTGGGGTTTAGGCTGGATGCAGAAGTCCCTGCCCTCAGTGAGCTTGCATGGTGGTGGAGTCCACAACCTAACAGTGGTGGAAAGGGTATCACTCCTAGTAACTACTCTCTCAGAGAGTGCTCTCAGAGAGGCTGGCTGAGCCACGAAGAGGGTAAAGTTAATCTTGGGTGGTTTGTGCTTTCCCTCTGTGACACTGACCTTTTTCAATGCCTCTACTTCCCTGAAATGGGAAGAGAACCATCTGCCTGACTGCATTGGTAAGTCTAAGGCACATGCAATTTGTTCCTCTTTCTGTTAGTATTTGAATCCCAAAAGAAGATAAGTAACAATCACGTTCCTTGATTTGGTAACCTCCTTTGAGGAATAAAGTCTAAGGAAAGACTCTAAAAGCAAGAGGGAGGAGAAAACACCCCACATTTGCAATATTAAAGAATAATAGAATCAATACAATTGAATCCTGTAACCCTTAAAAACCAAGAGGTTTTTATATAAACCAAGAGGCTTATATACAAATATATAAGAAATAATATTGAAGAGGAAAACCAGTGGGGTGCCTGGGTGGTTCAGTCAGTTAGGTGTCCAACTTCAGCTCAGGTCATGGTCTCACGGGTCATGGGTTCAAGCCCCCTGTTGGTCTTTGCGCTGACAGTGTGGAGCTTGCTTCAGATCCTGTCTCCCTCTTTCTCTGCCCTTCCCCCCCTTCTCAAAAATAAATAAACATTAAAAAAAATATTGAAAAAGAAACTAGGACACAAAGTACTTTATGCACTGATTGTATGTCTGATTACTGATTTTTAAAAATATGTGAATTTGTGTATTTATTTAAAAAAATTTTTTTAATGTTTATTTTTGACATAGAGAGAGAGAGAGACACAGACAGACAGACAGACAGAGCATGAGTGGGGGAGGGGCAGAGAGAAAGGGGGACACAGAATTCAAAGCAGGCTTCAGGGTCCAAGCGGTCAGCACAGAGCCCGACACGGGGCTTGAACCCGTGGACTGCGAGATCATGACCTGAGCCAAAGTCGGACGCTCAACCGACCCAGCCACCCAGGTGCCCCTAAAAATAGGTGAATTTTCATACATTGATAAAGTGTTCTGTATCACTAATCTGTGTCTAGCTCAGTGCCTTGCATGTAGTACGTATTTAGTAATGTTTATTGAATGAGTGAAGGAACCAGAAGTAAATTAGAGACATGCTTGAATTTATATTCATCAATTTCCTTTATTGTACAGCTGCTTAACTGCATAACAAAAGAATTTTAAATAAGGTCATCTTTTGAATTTCATTACATGAAAAGAAAGGAAGGAAATACCAAATGTTAACAGTAGTGGTGTTTGAGTCTTGAGCTACAGGTAATTTCTATTTTCATTTATCAACTTCTCTGTATGTTCTCAGTTTTCTACAATAACCATAATCAAGGAGAAATGATTTGTATAAAGGATCATCCCGAGATAGCAAATTACAAACCCAAAGGAATGAATCTCTGCTGTTGAAATTGCAGGCCCTGTGTAAGCTTAGGGGTGGGGTGCACCTGGCATCTGGAAGAACACAACACAGGCCACCGCCAATCCAGTCCTCCTGCATATACAACTGGCTTTGGGACTCAGACTTCAAACGTGAGAGCAGCTGCTACCGCGAGTCTGATTGAAGCCTGCACATGTTAGGAGGGAAGCCTGTGTTTTATATCATTAATGCTCGGGGAAATAGACGATATTGTCATCTCAGAAGGGTCCAAAGAATACATTTGTTGCAGTGTGTTTTAAGTAGTGAAAAATGTTAAATAACCAAAATGTCCATGATAGAGAATATAATCCCCGGAATTCAGATGTAAAAACCAAAGGAATTTCATGGTACCCTCATTTTCTTAGTTAAGATCAGTAAACGTGGATAATGTTCACCTTAGGAGAAACAGGACAGTTGTTGAGACTAACAGTGTGAGGTGCTCATTCAGGAAAATGAGACTGTCTTTTTTTTTTTTTTTTGGAAGAGAGAGAGAGAGGGCACAAGTGAGCAAGGGGCAGAGAAAGAGAGAATCCCATGAGGGACAGAGTGAGAGTAAGAGAGAGAGAGAGAGAGAGAGAGAGAGAGAGAGAGAGAGAGAGAGAAGCAAGGCTCAAGCTTACCCGAAGTGGGGGTCGAGCTCACCTGAACTGGAGCTCAAATCGAGGTCTCGAGGCAGGGCTCCAACTCACGAACCATGAGATCATGACCTGAGCTGAATTCAGATGCTTAACCGATGGAGTCACCCAGGCGTCCAACAAGACTGTCTTTTAAACACAATTACAATTGGAGCTGCATCTACCACTGAAGAATTCACCACCAAGCATGGACAAGATGACATTACTCTAAAAAGAGAACGAATGCAGAACCTAAACATCTTTTAGAGAATAACTGGTGCCTAATGGATATAAATAGTTATAGCACTGAATCAATGAGACCTGGCAAAACAGAAATCCCGTTATTTGACATAGAAAAAATCTACTTCCCGGGCAAAAATTTTTACCACCCAAATAATGGCTAAGTGAGATACGTCAGTCAGAGAAAGACAAATAACCATACGATCTCACTCATATTTGGAATTTAAGAAACAAGAAGGGGCGCCTGGGTGGCTCTGTCGCTTAAGCGTCTGACTTCGGCTCAGGTCATGATCTCGTGGTTCGTGAGTTTCAGCCCTGCCTCAAGCAGAGTTTCAGCTCTGTGCTGACAGCTCAGAGTATGAAGCCTGCTTTGGGTTCTGTGTCTCCCTCTCTCTCTGCCCCTCCCCTGCTCACACTCCATCTCTCTCTCTCCCAAAAATAAATAAGCATTAGAAAAATTTTTAAAAAGAAAACAAATGAACGAGGAAAGAGACAAGCAAACAAAAGACTCTTAATCATAAAGCATAAACGGATGATTACCAGAGGGGAGGCATATGGGTAAAAGAGGGGAAGGAGATTAAAGAGTACACTTATCCTGATGAGCACTGAGTAATGTATAGAATTGTTGAATCACTACGTTGTACACCTGAAAATAATATAACACTGTATGTTAACTACCTTGGAATTAAAATGTTAAAAAATCACTATCGCTTGGGGACAAAACCATTCAATTTGCCTAATGATAGCTAATTTAATAAATAATATTTTTAAATTGTTAAAAAAATTTATAAGATGTTCCAGATAAAACCCTACGTTTATATAGTACCTACTTCTACTTAATACCACATGTTAAAGGGGTGACAGGCTGGCTCAGTCAGTTGAGCATCCAACTCTTGATTTTTGGGTCAAGTCATGATCTCACGGTTTGTAGGTTCAAGCCCTGCGTTGGGCTCTTTGCTGGCGGTGCAGAGCCGGCTTGGGATTCTCTCTCTCCCTGTCTCTTTGCTTTCCCCCCACTCTCTCACTCTTTCAAAAATAAATAAATCAATAAACATTAAAAAAAATACCACATTTAGAATATACTAACTTTGAACAGAGTTTAGATACAGTTTAAATAAAGCAGCATTTTGATAGGCTCAGACTAAAGCATGACTGTGTATGAAGGGGTCAACATCCAGTTTGGACTGCAAAGTAGACCTAGAATCCTGTTGCTTTGGAAACGCTAAAGTTAAGATAGGTGTAGAATGTTTGGCCAGAAACCTCCTTATCTAAAACTCTATGCCTGGGTTGTAAATCAAGACTATGCCTCTGTCAAAAAGGACTTAGACTCTCCAGGCAAGGGATGGACGCTTCATTCTTATTGACATAACTACAAACGCCACAGTTTCTGATATCTGTGATTGTAGAGAACAAAGTTTCTCAGTGAGCAGGAAAGTAGTCACTTGAAGAAGGCAGCTATTATGACACTTTCCAGCTGCAGTCTGTCCTCAGGGGACACTGCATCCTGTTAACTGTGCAGCTGGCTTTATCTGTGCCTGTGCTTCCAGCCTGATGAATGGCGGGGAAGATTTTTACCTTCTTAGTTTGCCCTAACTTTTACTTTCTCATGGGCAATCCTCAAGCTGAACACTATACCGGGTGCTTTGCGTACATTATTTCATTTAATCTTTGCAATAATTGTTGGCTAGCATCCTGTTTTACAAATGAGGACACTGAGGCCTGGAGGTGTTTAAAGTGGTTTGTTCAAGGTCACACAGGAAGTGGCAGAGCCATTTCAAACCCGGGTCTGCCTAACTCTAAACATAGTCTTAATGTCTGTACTTCAAGCAAATGTGGAAATTAAAGACTATTCAAAGGAACACCAACAAAATTTATTTTGTGGGGGAGTGGCAGGCACGCACTATAGGTAGAATTGTAGAGTGCAGCAATTTTCCCGAAGGTTAGTTTGGCAAATGTGTAGTGGAAAAAACTAAGCCGGGGGTGCCGGGGTGGCTCAGTGGAAAAAATTAAGCCGGGGGTGCCGGGGTGGCTCAGTGGAAAAAATTAAGCCGGGGGTGCCGGGTGGCTCAGTGGAAAAAATCAAGCCGGGGGTGCCGGGGTGGCTCAGTTGGTTAAGTGTCCGACTCTTGATTTCGGTTCAGCTCACGATCTCACGGTTCGTGAGTTCGAGCTCCGCATCTGGTTTTGCGCTGACAGTGAGGAGCCTGCTTGGGATTCTCTTTCTCCCATTCTCTCTGCCCCTTCCCTGCTTGCGCTTTCTCTCTCTCAAAAATAAATAAATAAATAAACTTAAAAAACTTAAGCCAGCAATTGGAGCTAGCAATTAATCTTGGAATTTAACCTAAGAAAATGATTTTCAAATTGGCACAGAAGCATGCATTCAAATTATAGCATTATTTAAAAACTAAACGCATAAACAAAAAAACCCAGAAACAATGTACACATTTTTCAGTAAGGGATTGGTTAACTAAATGGCTAAAAAGACGTACAATGAATGAGTTTTCAGTATTCAGCCATTTTATTTTATTTATTTTATTTTATTTTATTTTATTTTTTTTTAATTTTTTTTTTTTTCAGCGTTTATTTATTTTTGGGACAGAGAGAGACAGAGCATGAACGGGCGAGGGGCAGAGAGAGAGGGAGACACAGAATCGGAAACAGGCTCCGGGCTCTGAGCCATCAGCCTAGAGCCCGATGCGGGGCTCGAACTCACGGACCGCGAGATCGTGACCTGGCTGAAGTCGGACGCTTAACCGACTGCGCCACCCAGGTGCCCCTATTCAGCCATTTTAATAACGAAAACATATTGTATAGTAAAAGATGTCTTATTATCGATGAGAATTTATAATGTGATTCTATTATGTAAAATTGAGTACCTTACTGTGTTTATATGTGCAAATATACAGTCAATGTGTGGAAAGGCTCAATAGAGGTTTTTTGTTTTTTTGTGTTTTTTTTTACACTTCTTTGTACTTTTCTTTATTGTTGGAATATTTTATGAATTTGTTTCATTATTACAAAAATAAAAACTGAAGAAAAGAAATGTCAAAGTTAGATCAGTTCTTGTTTCAGTAACTGGAGTGATTTTGTGTACATTAGCCAGATGTTTTATAGAACTGGGTATCTATGTTGCTCTGGAGAAAATTTAACAGGTATATTACAGATCCCGGAGTATGTTATAAATCCTGGACCTAGGTCAATAGGACCTGGTCTAAAATCAGATCAATCTTAGCTAACAAATTAAATGTCTTACATTTTCATTTAAAAAATTTCTTCAAAGCACTTTCATTTAATTGTAGTCATTCTAACTTGTTGATTGGCATTGTTACTTGGGAGTAAAGGAACTTTCATCGGTGGCTAAAGTAAATGGATTTCCAAGAGGCTGTTGTGGGGTTCAGGAAGTAAATCTAACTATAATCTTTTGCCTCTGTATTAATGGTTCCTCAGGGGTTAGTTGGAATTAAAGAAGTGGGTCCATTTAGGAAAAGTAGAAGGAGCCAGAGAGGTATTGAAAATGACCTGAGAAGAGATGACCAACTGGGAGAAATAAAAGTGGGTTGTAAGCTCCTGAAAAGATGCTCTGCATGACTAATCATTAGGGAAATGCAAATCAAAACTACAATGAAATACCACCTCACACCCATTAGGATGGCTATTATTAAAAACAACAACAATAACAACTCCCCCCCCCCCCCCCCCCCCCCCCCCCGCCAAAACCCAGAAAAACCAAGTGTTAGCAAGCATGTGGAGAATTGGAATGCTTGTGCACTGTTGGTGAGAATGTAAAATGGTACAGCCACAGTTGAAAACAGTATGGAGGCTCCTAAAAAAATTAAAAATAGAGGGGCACCTGGGTGGCTCAGTCCGTTAAGCATCCGACTTTAGCTCAGGTCATGATCTCATGGTTTGTGGGTTCGAGCCCCACATCGAGCCCTGCATCGAGTCGGCTCATGAGTTTGAGCCCCGCATTGGGCTCCGAGCTACCAATGCGGAGTCGGCTTGGGATTCTCTCTCTTTCCCTCTTTTTCTGCCCCTCCCCACTGTTTCTCTCTCTCTCAAAATAAACAAATAAACTTAAAAAAAGAAAAAGTGGGAAATCAGATGTTTACAATATCTTTAAATAAATAAATAAATAAAATAAAAATAGAATTACCGTATGACCCAGCAATTCCACTTCTGGCTATATGCACAAAAGAATTGAAAGCAGGGTCTCAGAGATATTTGTACACCCACGTTCATTGAAGCATTATTCACAATAGCTTAAATGTGGAAGCGACTCAAGTGTCCATCAATGGATAAATGGATAAGCAAAATGTGGAATATTATTCAGGCTTCGAAAGGGAGGAAATTCTGCAATATGGTACAACATGGATAAACCTTAAGGACATTATGCTAAGAAAAATAAATCAGACACAAAAAGGCAAATATTATATGATTGCCTTATATGAAGTGCTTACAGTAAGCAAAATCATAGAGATAAAAAGAATAGTGGTTCAGGGGCTGGGGGAGGGAAGAAGCATGGGGAGTTATTGTTTAATAGGTATAGGGTTTCAATTTTACAAGATAAAAAGAATTATGGGGATGGATGGTGGTAATGGCTGCACAACAATGTGGATGTATTTAATGCCACTGAACTGTACACTTAAAAATGGCTAAGATGGTAAATTTTATGTAATATGTATTTTAGCGCAATAAAAAAAAAAAGAAAACAGTGGGTTTAACTGTTTTGGCAAATGATTATGATTTGCAGAGGAAGAAGAAAAAAGTCAAAGGCTCTTAAGAAAGAGTATAACTCTAAAAAAAAGATTTCTTGGGGCACCTGGGTGGCTTAGTTGGTTAAACATCCGACTCTTGATTTCGGCTCAGGTCATGATCTCATGGTTCATGAGACTGAACCTCGAGTGGGCTCTCTGCTGACAGTGAGAAGCCTGCTTGGGATTCTCTCTCTCTCTCTCTCTCTCTCTCTCTCTCTCTCTCTCTCTGCCCCTCCTGCGCTTGAACACTTTCTTTCTCAAAATAAACAAGTAAACTCACAAAAAGAGACAATGTCTTAAAAAAAATAAAGTTAATTAAGACACTGAGCTGCAGAACGTGTGTATGGGTGGGGTGGCTGGAAGAAGGAGATGCGGGAATTATTAACAATTGAAGTGGTGGAAACAAATGAAGTCAATCTAAGCGAGAGGAAAGGAGGGAAAAAATAAAATCTTGAAGATAGAAACATCTTATGCCTTGATAGAAAAGGAGCAGCCAAGAAAAGTGCTAGTAAAGGAAATGTCAGAAAGGAGATAGAAGGAAAGGAGAATGATGTAGAAGACACAGGAGGAGAGGAGAGTTTGAAAAAGGAGTTTGCAGTGTCCATTCAGCACTGTAGAAAGGTCCATAGTGGGAGGACTAAAGTGTGCACTAGATTTGGCAAACAGCAGGGACTAGAGGGTAGCCCCAACAGAAGACAGGATCACCTGTACAAGAGGCTCCACCTTCACACAGTCTGGACTGGACTAGATGGAGAGACAGATCCTACAGAAGGGGACAATAGGGTGAATCGTGGAGATGCATGGCGCTGCGTATTTCCAGCTATTATTGGGGATGGAGACTCTGCCGGTGGCTGGAGGTCCTGGTAAATCAGGTGAGGGCAAGATCTAATGAAGTGCACCTAGGGCGTCAGTGACAGGTCTTCGACAAGAATCAGTTGAATGAACGTAAATGAATGGATATATGAGTGAATGAGGGGTGTGAGCGAAAGGTTGCTTTATGACCAAGACAGGGCAGAAGATGGATGGTCACGGGTGTGGCAGGGAATAAGGGTAGGATGGAGTACCTGCCTCTGGAAGCAGTTGCCCACTGCCTCAGAGAGATGCCAGGGAGGATGGTGTTTTCAAGGCAGTCAGGTTTCAGTTAGGAGAAGGGGTGAGAAGGGCTTAAGGATTTACAGAGGTTGCTCTAGGACAGAAAACACTGGAAGAGAAACAGCAGATAACGTAGCGAGATAGCAGCAGCAGGACAGGATTGAGGCAGGTGAGAACAGCTAATTGGGAATAAGAGTGGAGGAAAGGATAGATGTATGCTCTACAAAGCACTTCCGCAGCCAGTGACTCATTCATCCTTAGGACATCCCGGGGAGAAAGATACATATTACATTGCCAGACTTTGGAATGAGGGATGCTTCCCAGATAAGGCCATCACGGCTCAGAAAGCCTGTTCAGCAGTTGTTTGATTCCTCCAATGACAAGGAACCCTCCACTTTTGGAAGTAGTACTTCCATTATAGAATTAAAAAAAAAAAAGCGGGTAGAAAAGAAGAAAGGTGTGGGCCCCCTTGAGGGGAAAGCTCTGTCAATGACAGACATTTTGGGTAATTCATAGAATTGCAGAGCCAGACGTGTCAGTCAGAGCTTTTCATCTGTAAAACGAAGGAGGCAGATGATCTTTCTTTTCCCTTGTCTAACAGCCTGTGAAATCATCTAGGCAACCACCTCCCAGTTTTACAGAATAAAAAAAGAGGCCCGCGGGATGTGTCTCGCCCAAAGTAATTCAGAGATTAGTGGAGGGCCAGGCCCAGAACCGACTCCTCCTGGGTGTGCAGGGCCTCTCGCCGCTGCACCATCTTCCCCGAAAGAGAAGGGCAGCGGGAGGGTGCAGGCCGGGCGGCCTAGCTGAAAGCACCCTGGGGCTCGAGGAGGCTTCCCGGCAGCAGTCGGAGGAACGCCCCGAGGGGAGGGGAAGAGTTGGGGCCTCCTTTCCCACACTTCGTTAGGACGCGGGCCGGGGCGGGACCGCGGCAGCCCTCCCTCGGGCGGCCGGCCGGCAGAGGGCGCGGGACTGCTCCTCACTCCGCGGTGGCGGGGCGGGCTGAAAGTGCGCTGCCCGGGCGCGCCGTCGGAGCTCGCGGGCACCGGGTCGCCTGGGCCCGGCCGGGCCGGAGCGCGCAGGGGCAGCGCGGCGGGCGGGGCGGCGGGGAGCGAGCGGAGCGGGGCGGGGCGGGGCGGGGCGGGGCGCGGAGGGGGCGGGGCCGCGAGCGGGGGGCGGTGGCGGCGGCGGCGGCAGCGGCGGCGGCGGCCGAGGAGGAGGAGAACATGGCGGCCGCGGAGAGCGGCTGAAATGCCTGTTCTTCAGGCCGGGCGAGCGGGAGTCTGACGCGATCCGCCAAGCCCTCCCCTCAGACGGCTGGACCGCGGCCTCGAGCTCCTCGGCCGCCCTGTTCCCTGCTGCTCCCTCGAGCGGACCCTGCGCCGGGTTCTTTCTGCATCCCCCTGCGGGGGGACCCCTGCTCCGGAGGAGGGGGCCGGAGAGCCGCGGCGGCGGCGGCAGCGGCGGCGGCGGCGGCGGGCTCCCGGCCCGCGGAGCGGCGGAGGCCGCGGCGGCGCCGCCTCGGTCCCGGCGAGCGCGGCGCCCGTCAGCGCGGCCCAGAGGCGGCGGCGGCGGCGGCAGGTGAGTGGCGGGCGGCGGGCGCCGAGCCTCCCGGTGGGTGCAGCTGTCACGAGCCGCGCGGCCGCCGAGGCCCTAGGGGGCGGGGAGCAGCTGGCGCCCCTCCGCCCCCCGCTCTCCTTTCTCTCCGTTCCGTCCCCCTCCCACTTTCCCCGAGTTCTCCCTCGGCCTCGCGCGGCTGGAGGGGGCGGAGGTCGCAGCTGTCACGGGCGCCAGCTGGGGGCTGCGCCCGCGGAGGAAATTGCTGCAGCAGCGACTTCGCGGCCCCTTTTCCCAGTTGCCCTAGTTAGCGCCGACTGGGCGAGCATCCGCGGAGGGTGCGCGAGGCTCGCGGCCGCCGGCCCGGCGTGGGGAGCGGCGCCCCCAGCCCTCCGGCGCTCCCCGCCGCCGAGAGGGGGAGCCGGAAGTCGGCGCGGGCGCCCCTCGGCCCCGGCGCGCGCGGTGACCTTGGCAAGCCGGGCAACCTCTCCGAGTCTCGCTTGCCGGGACTGCGAAATGGGGATGACCATGGCGTGCCTTTCCGTAAGCGCAGGCTTCGACGGCGCTTCTGTTTACCCCGGCGCACTCGCTTTTTCCGCCTCTTGGCGAGGGATTTCGGAGGTAGAAAGGGGATGGATAAGTGAATTTTCCTGTAGGGCTAGGGGTTGGTCCCCTTGCTAGGAGTTTGCTGAAAGGACCTAAGAGGGGGAGCCGACGTGTTGACTGGACGATCGGGAGGTGGGACTAGTTAATGGTCAGCAGCAGAACTCGAGCCGCCCTCTGGTCTTCGGAAGAGAACCGGAGAAACCGGACACCAGGGTCCCTAGTCCTTACTACCCAGCTGTGGGTTTTGTTTTGTTTGTTTTGCTTCTTTCTAAAGCAGTCACCCCCATGGTCTAGACACAGCCTCGGCTGACGATGTTAGAGAGAGACGGAGGCTTTGACAATAATGCCTGTGTATGTGACAAGGACAGTCCACGGTGCTGTGGCTGCAGAGTTTGGTGGGGAGGAAAACTTTAAGCTGGAAGGTCTTTTAGCCTTTCATGGTTGGCTCTCCTCATTCACTGTAGAGGCGTTGAAGAGGCAGGTGTCCTTGTGGAGAAGGTGACATTTTTTTCTTTTGAGAGGGCGAATTTTTAATGTCGAGTATGGTGATGGTGAATGAAGGGTTCTTGAGTGAATTGCAGTCCCAGCACCCTCTGTTGATGCCAAGAGTAATCTCTGTGGCGATGATTTGTGAGGGCTGAGGCTTACACTTCGGTGATTAAGAAATCTTCAAGTGTCTGTGTAAAACATTGCTGCGGTGAAGCTTACTGTTCTGTTGAAGGGATGGATATCAAGGGTTAAATTGGTTTGAGGTTTGTCTCTTCTTCTGGAATTGGTTGGAGGTTAGGCTCAAAAAAAAAAAAAAGTTGGCCAAAGGGGCCTCTCTCTCAGCTTGTTTCACAGAAGCTATGATGTAGTAGGAAGGGGGTCAGATTTCTTCATGTTGAGAATAATGTGAAAAGAAAGTATTTGCTTAGGTCTCTTGGCTCTTGAGCTACAAATAGTTTTGGGTGAAAGGTAGCAGTGGGGTTTGATTCATCTTAATAAATGGGCATTCCTTGAACTATTTGTCATAAACTGGATGCAGTTGGGAAGTGTTTCCATTTTATCGCCTGTCCTTTGTGGAAAGGTCTAATTTGGTTCTGTGAACTAGGTTCTAAAATGTTTTCCCTCCATTTGTTATTTGCACTTCATGCTTTGGGAACAGTGGATCAAAAAGGGGGCCTGAATAGGGAAGTACATGGTTTGGAGAGAAAATGGAGGGGTGTTGCTTATGAGAGCAGGTGTTTGGTTTGATTTTTGTCGACCTGTTTCCACTGCTTATTTGTTGCATTTATTTAAGTCACAGGGAAGTTTGAATTTTGAGGGGCAAAACTGGAATTTGACATAGTTTTTAGTTAATCTCTTCCTCATTTCTTTCTGAGAAAATCTGTAGGATTGTGTCTATTAAATTGCTTTTTGTGTGGTTTAAGCCAAGGGAGTGTTTTAGATTCTGCATTTTTGGGTAAGTGGTTTTATTGAAAAAAAGGGCTTGATGGAACTAATGGTGATTGTCCCACTTACACTGGGATTATATAGACAATGCATTTTCCTCCCTCTTTCTGCCAACATTTGTTTTTCTTTCTCCCTCAATTCTAGGGTTTCATTTCTAGAAATCTGGGCTGGAAACAGAAGCAGCAGTTTGTATAATCCCAAGAATTTGCTTATGCCAGGAAGCCGTAAGGGTAGCATGAAGTGGGTGTGATATAAAGATACTGCTACTACTTAAGACATTTAACTGTTGAGGGAGTCTAGGGTCAAATTTAATTTTTGTTGAATTTCCTGTTTTGTGTGTATGTGTTAATCTTTTGGTGGGCAGAGGATTGGGTTGCTATGGTGCTAACTGGTATATATTATGAAAGCATTGGCAACACTTCATGCTTTTACTCTATAGGGAAGGGTGGTAAACAAGCCTCAAAATGTAAAGATGTTCTCAGGACGGAATGTTCGTAGCATGTACTCTTGATCCTGCGAATCCAATGATGGGTCTTCACCAGGACTAAATGTTGAGTAGGTGATGAGGGTTAGAGATGCTGAAGGGTGGAGTGTGGGGGAGAGGATATTGGACATTCCTTAAAAATCTTTTCTCTGTTTTATTGTGTATTACAATGTGATTTCTAATTGTTTTTCAAAGACATTTCAGCTCTCCTCTGTTGTCATCAATTTTATATACCTTCTCTTAGATACTACTTCTGTTGCTTACTTTAGTTTGTCTTTTCTGCGTTATCCTCCAAGGGCTCCACATCGTTTGATGTTATGTGGCGTATCTTTTGGAGTTAGTTGACCTTAAACCCTATGGCCTAACATAGCTTTCCTTTTAGGGCAAGTACTGCCGGTCAGTATAAGCGCACACTATCTCTAAGTCTTGGGGCATGGGAGGAGATCCCCAGGATGCACATTATTATCTTGGTAGTGGTTTTTTCCTTCTACATATGATAATCGCAAGAATTCTCAGAGGGCCATCAATTGCTTTCCTGGCAGAGGTCCAAAACCATGTGGTGGTCTCCTTTTTACATTTCCTGCAAGTATCAGGCACAGACGGGAGTGTGGGACTGGGTGAAAATTCACGCGATCCAGGACTTGAATAGAGTCTGGGCTGCAGAGCCATACACATTTCTCCCCACCATGTATAACTTTCCTACCCATTGGAGCAGACTAGACCTTCGCAAAGGACTTCTTTGTTGCTTCTTTCCCCGGTTAACCACGAGTTTAGCCTTGGCCATTGGTCATTGAGAATGGGCCCCGTGGCCTCTGACCTCTTTTCTTACCTAAAGTCTAGTCATTTCAAGCCTTTCTTCTCCATTTTATATTTTAGACTTTGTGCCTTTCTGTCAACATGTGGGGACCGAGGTCATAAAATGGCCTAGAGGCAACTGGGTACTGTGCTTGCATGCTTAGTTTAAGGAGGTGCAGGGATTTTTCTATCGTTCTGGACAATGCTTAATGGGCGTACAGT